>NC_041385.1:835989276-836004323 GCF_002162155.2 Triticum dicoccoides
GAACAAAGGGACCTTAAAGGAGGGTCCATAGTCAAGTTCCCATATCTCCTCTATGTAACCATAATATGTGACCTTTTGCCCATTCTCGGTTGCTGCATCAAAGCGGACACCACTGTTTTGGTTGGTGCTCTTTTTATCTTGGGCGATCGTGTAAAATGTATTCCCATTTATCTCGTACCCTTGGAAAGTCGTTATAGTCGAAGATGGTGTCTTGGCCAACATGTACAGCTGATCTACAACATCATTGTCATTCATTAAATGTTTTCTCAACCAACTGCCGAAAGTCTCCATGTGGGCCTTCCTAATCCAGGATTCAGGCTTCCCCGGGTTGTCCGAGCGTAAAATATTCTTGTGTTTCTCATAGTACGGAGCCACCAAGCTGGAATTGGTCAGTACAGTGTGGTGTGCTTCAGTCAGAGAATGGCCGTCCATACATGTCGTTGATTTCCTTCTGATCGTGCCTTTTCCACTTAGTCTCCCCTCGTGCCGCGATCGAGGAAGACCAATCGGCTTAAGGTCAGGAACAAAGTCAACACAAAACTCAATTACCTCCTCATTTCCATAGCCCTTGGCGATGCTTCCTTCTGGCCTAGCACGGTTACGAACATATTTCTTTAATATTCCCATGAACCTCTCGAAGGGGAACATATTGTGTAGAAATACAGGACCGAGAATGAAAATCTCTTCGACTAGGTGAACCAAGAGGTGCGTCATAATATTGAAGAAGGATGGCGGGAACACCAACTCGAAACTGACAAGACATTGGATCACATCGTTCTGTAACCGTGGTAGATCTTCTGGATTGATTACCTTCTGAGAGATTGCATTGAGGAATGTACATAGCTTCACAATGGCTACTCGAACATTTTCCGGCAGGAGCCCCCTCAAAGCAATCGGAAGCAATTGTGTCATAATCACGTGGCAGTCGTGAGACTTCAGGTTTTGGAACTTTTTCTCCGCCATGTTTATTATTCCCTTTATATTGGACGAGAATCCAGACGGGACCTTCATACTGCTCAGGCATTCAAAAAAGATGACCTTCTCTTCTTTGGTCAGAGCGTAGCTAGCACGACCTTGAAACCATTCCGGATGCCGGTCATTAGGGTCTTTCAAACGTTGCTGGTCCTGCCGTGCTTCCTTTGTATCATTTGTCTTCCCATACACGCCCAAGAAGCTTAGGAGGTTCACGCAAATATTCTTCGTAACGTGCATCACGTCGATTGCAGAGCGGACTTCTAGGACTTTCCAATATTCTAGCTCCCAGAATATAGATTTCTTCTTCCACATGGCTGCGTGCCCGTCAGCTCCCTTCGGAACTGATTGTCCGCCAGGACCCTTTCCAAAGATGACTTTCAAATCCTTGACCATATCAAATACCTCAGCACCAGTGCGTTCCGCAGGCTTCGGCCGGTGATCTTCCTTGCCGTTGTAATGCTTGCCTTTCTTTCTTACTGGATGAATTTTCGGAAGAAATCGACGATGCCCAAGGTACACGTTCTTCTTACAATTTGGCAAATGTACACTTTCAGTCTCATGTAAGCAGTGCGTGCATGCATTGTATCCCTTATTTGACAGTCCCGAAAGGTTACTAAGAGCAGGCCAATCGTTGATGGTTACGAAAAGCAACGCTCGTAGGTTAAATTCCTCTTTTTTGTTCTCATCCCACACACGGACACCAGGTCTACCCCACAGCTGTAAAACTTCATCAACTAATGGCCTTAGGTACACATCGATGTCGTTGCCGGGTTGCTTCGGACCTTGGATGAGCACTGGCATCATAATGAACTTCCGCTTCATGCACAACCAAGGAGGAAGGTTGTAGATGCATAGAGTCACGGGCCAGGTGCTATGGCTGGAGCTCTGCTCGCCAAAAGGATTCATGCCATCTGTACTTAGACCAAATCTTATGTTCCTTGCGTCAGCTGCAAAATCTTTGAACTCTCTGTCGATCTTTCTCCATTGCGTTCCATCTGCGGTGTGTCTCAACTCCCCGTCCGACTTACGGTCCTCTTTGTGCCATCGCAACAACTTGGCATGCTCTTTGTTCCTGAACAGACGTTTCAACCGTGGTATTATAGGAGCATACCACATCACCTTGGCGGGAACCCTCTTCCTGGGTTTCCCGCCCTCAACATCGTCACCAGGGTCATCGCCTCTGATCTTATAACGCAATGCAGTGCATACCGGGCATTCATTCAAATTCTCGTATTCACCGCGGTAGAGGACGCAGTCGTTGATGCATGCATGTATCTTAAGAACCTCTAAACCTAGAGGGCAGACAACCTTCTTTGCTTTGTACGTACTGGCGGGCAACTCGTTATTCTTTGGAAACATATTCTTCAACATTTTCAGCAAGTTTTCAAATGCCGAGTCAGCTACACCTGCCTGTGCCTTCCATTTCAGCAAATCCAGTGTGCAGCCCAGCTTTTTCAGACCATCATCTCATCCAGGGTACAACGACTTTCTGTGATCCTCTAACATGCGATCCAAATTCTCCCTCTCCTTTTCAGTTTCGCAGCGTCTCCGTGCATCAGCAATGGTCCGACCAAGATCATCAACGGTCTCATCACGTGCCTCTTCTTCACCTTCACCTTCACCTTCCCCTTCACCTTCCCCTTCACCTGCCCCTTCACCTTCCCCTTCACCTTCAGCATCCTCCATGAAAGTATCACCGAAATGAGCAAGATAGCTTTCATCGATGAAATCATCCCCTTCTTCATCTTCTTCCATTATAACCCCTCTTTCTCCATGCTTGGTCCAACAATTATAGCTTGGCATGAAACCGTGCCGAAGCAGGTGCAGGTGAACTTCTCTTGAGGAAGAGTAACCCTTCTGATTCTTACAGTAAACACATGGACAGACCTTTTGCTTGTTCGCATTAGCCACTACGAGGAAATCTTTCAAACCCGTAGTGAACTCGCGGGAGAGTCGGTTACCGTACATCCATTGCCGATTCATCTGCATTATTATAATATAAAATATATAATTAACCATCATGCATTTGTTAAAGTAACTAGCTATAAACAATAGAAATTAAACAATGAACAACACACATGCATATTTTATCAATGACACACATGCATGAAAGGTTCAAGTTGCTAACCGCGATCGAGGAGGAACCTCAAGTGTGGCTCCAACACTTCATATCATGTTTGTTTCACGCTGTTGGGCATTTCATCAAACACCTTGTGTGCATAAGAGGAACCAAAAGCAAACCTACACCCCCTTGTGAAGAGAAGTGGCACCAAATGGCTAAGTGAGTGCGCTGAACTGGTATATATAGGGGAGGAGCTTTAGTCGCGGTTGGCCAGGCCAACCGCAACTAAAGGCCTTTGGGCACCTTTAGTCGCGGTTGGCCTGGCCAACCGCGACTAAAGCCCCTCACGTGCACCAGCTGGCCACCGAGCGCCCTGGCCCAAGCCTTTGGTCGCGGTTCGTCTGCCGAACCGCGACTAAAGACTTCATTAGTCGCGGTTCCTACAGTTTCGCGACTAATGGGGCTGGACGGAAGCCTCTTTTTCTACCAGTGAATATTGTTCTATGGTTATCTATTTTGTCCTACAGGTTCTGCGCCTACAATTGCATTGGATGTCAGTATGTTATTTTTAGCCATTAAGTACCAACAATCCTTTTCTTAATATCAATATGTTATAACTATTCTTGACTTAACTAATTTGCCCCGAAATGCCAATTATTTATGGTCAAGATCAGTACTCAAATAGAGTAGCAACCAGTTAGAAACGAACTATTTTTATAGCAGGTTCTACTTCAGAAACAGGTGCTTACTATGCTCTTTTATCAGATTTACTACTACTTATTACTATTTCGTGTACAAATCTTAAGCCAGCTGACGCGTATATCTACACATCTACTTTTCATGTGTCCCAGCTTTTTTCCTCAAGTTACAGTTAGGTTTTAATTCGTCTATAGATGCTGCTAAAAGAAAATAATCTTACTGTTAGCACATAAAGTCCTTTATCATTGCACCTATAATTATTCCGGTTTTGTAAATGATTTTGTAAAGTGGCGGACATTGTATGACACTAGTGAAATTGTTCCAACCAACACTTTTTTTTCTGGAAATAAGCTGATAAGCTCACAAATTAGGCACCCAGATCTCTTCAATTCAAACCCAAACATGTTTATGCTATATAACTCTTTGAAAAGTCGGTCAAAGGAGTATTGTTCGAATGGTTGAATTATTAGAGGAAAGATAAGATCTCTGAATTCATAAGATGTCAAACGAACATTTAAAAATCATGTGCATGTAAAACAATCTTTTAGGTTCGTATCAAGTTAGCAAAATAGTAAGTTGATAGTACTACCAAATACAACCTCTTGAGTTTACAGTCTGTGCTTTTGAACAGGCTAAAAAAGTCCTTGGATAAAAAGTGCAGTTCAAATTTGTTTTATGTGCTAATTACCAACGAGGTCTGCAAGCATTATGCTGACGCGCCACATGCATAAATGCCTAATAAGGAACAATTACTAAGATATAATTAAATGTTCATATTTCAAAATCATTCACAGAACAAGATTATGGCTATATTTTCAGAAGGCATGAGTAATTTAACCTTTTGATTTCACATGTTTACTTTTCACATGTCAACGCAAACAAAAAATTATAATGCAATGGTGACACAAAATATTGTGTTTGAATAAAGTTTTTTACCTAGCATTGTTATTTATGTGTTTTAAGCAATAACTTGAAGAGCTTATTATATAATATGTCTTGATATTTGTCTACCATGTATTTTTTGTATCGAGAAGTAATCTTTAAATATGGTTCTACTAACATTTTATGAAACAACTAGCCATGGTGATTCAAATAACTAGCCCGTGTAGTTGCACGGGATGATGACTAGTAGAACTAGTTTATTTAGTAAGTAGTTAGTAAAACTACTTTATTTAGTAAGTAGTTAACAAAACTAGTTTGTTTAGTGTTAGGATTATATATATGATATTTTGAAATGTTTTTGCTCACATTTTCAACCATTGAAATGCAATGACCATCGATAAGTGGCCTATTTTTTGCCGGAGTGTTGATTAATTTCCGTTCCGGCAAATTTCAGGCGCTTGATATGTCCTTTTGTAGCAAAGGTCATGCTGGATTTTTTGGGTTTTGTTGTCGAGTTATAATCTTTGAATTTTGAACACAGGAGATGTCTGATGACGATGGGATACCAGAGTGCGGGTACTGCTACGATGGCCGGGGTTTGTGCGACAGGTTTCCTCGCCTGCAAATCATAGGTTTTTCACCGTGAAGCTGGAAGAGACCTTTGATGTTTGTACGGTATGCAATGACAAGCATTTCATCGTAATTAATATCATCACTTATGCTTCTTTTGTTCAATGTGTAATTTATGGATTTTTTTGAATTCGATTAGTCAATCCCGTGCCATGCTAGACCATATGCATCGGAGAAGCTTAGTTTTGGTTTAGATGACTTTGAGAATGTGGAGACGAGGAGGGCTCACTTAAGAACTAAACATGGTTATGAGTTTCTGGTTAAGCTGTACAATGCGAATAAGTTTTCATATTCATCCCGAAGATTATGATGATGATGATAATATCGACATCTGGGTGGATGTGGATATGCCTCCAGTTTTGCCTAGATGTGAGTTTGGCAAACTAATTTGTTAAGTTCAATTATTTATGTTGTTAATTTAAAAATATTTCGTGTTCATTGGTACTAAACTCATTTAATTATAATTGTCTGCTTCTTTCTTATCTTCAAGAAATACTCGGAAGGTAGTAGATAACACATACTACAGCTATGACTCCAAGCTTAATTGTGAGGAGAAAGGTTATCTTGTCTCATTCATAGAAGATGTTGAGGCCTTCAAAACCAGTCACTCTATCAGCCCAAATTATACTAGATACGTAGCACTAGTCCATAAATTGCTTGATGGTAACTTCATTGCCAAAAACTGTTGGGGAACGTAGCAGAAATTCAAAATTTTCCTATGAGGCACCAAGATCTATCTATGGAGAGACTAGCAACGAGGGGAAGGAGAGTGTATCTACATACCCTTGTAGATCGCTTACCGGAAGAGTTCAAGAGAATGGGGTTGAAGGAGTCGTACTCGTCGTGATCCAAATCACCGGAGATCCTAGTGCCGAACGGACGGCACCTCCGCGTTCAACACACGTACAGCCCGGTGACGTCTCTCATGCCTTGATCCAGCAAGGAGAGAGGGAGAGGTTGGGGAAGACTCCATCCAGCAGCAGCACAATGGCGTGGCGGTGGTGGAGGAGTGTGGCAATCCTACAGGGCTTCGCCAAGCATCGCGGGAGAGGAGGAGTACTTGGGAGAGGGGGAGGGCTGCGCCAGAACTTGGGGTGCGGCTGCCCTCCCACCCCTCCACTATTTATAGGTGGGGAGAGAAGGGGGCCGGCCCCCTTAGATCCCATCTAGGGATGGGGCGGCGGCCAAGGGGGTGAGGAGTGCCTCCCAAGTCAAGTGGAGGCCCTCCCCCTTAGGGTTTCCCCTCTCCCATGCGCATGGGCCTTGGGGGGCTGGTGCCCCTGGCCCATTAAGGCTAGGGCGCCCCCTAACAGCCCATGCTTCTGTATTGGACGTTGTGGAACAATTTCCGGACCTCCGGACCCCTCCGTAATCCTTCGGAACCTTCTGGAAGCTTCCCGGTACAATACCAGAAAAACCCAAACTTTTCCCGGAAACCGAACAACAACTTTCCATGTATAAATCTTTACCTTCGGACTAGTCCGGAACTCCTCGTGACATCCGGGATCTCATCCGGGACTCCGAACAACATTCGGTAACCACGTATATCTATTCCCTATAACCCTAGCGTCATCGAACCTTAAGTGTGTAGACCCTACGGGTTCGGGAACCATGCAGACATGACCGAGACGTTCTCCGGTCAATAACCAACAGCGGGATCTGGATACCCATGTTGGCTCCCACATGTTGATGATCTCATTGGATGAACCATGATGTCAAGGACTCAATCGATCCCGTATACAATTCCCTTTGTCTAGCGGTATTATACTTGCCCGAGATTCGATCGTCGGTATGCCGATACCTTGTTCAATCTCGTTACCGTCAAGTCTCTTTACTCGTTCCGTAACACATCATCCCGTGATCAACCCCTTGGTCACATTGTGCACATTATGATGAAGTCCTACCGAGTGGGCCCAGAGATACCTCTCCGTTTACACGGAGTGACAAATCCCAGTCTTGATTCGTGCCAACCCAACAGATACTTTCGGAGATACCCGTAGTGCACCTTTATAGCCACCCAGTTACGTTGTGACGTTTGGTACACCCAAAGCATTCCTACGGTACCCGGGAGTTGCACAATCTCATGGTCTAAGGAAATGATACTTGACATTAGAAAAGCTTTAGCATACGAACTACACGATCTTTGTGCTAGGCTTAGGATTGGGTCTTGTCCATCACATCATTCTCCTAATGATATGATCCCGTTATCAACGACATCCAATGTCCATGGTCAGGAAACCGTAACCATCTATTGATCAATGAGCTAGTCAACTAGAGGCTTACTAGGGACATGGTGTTGTGTATGTACCCACGCATGTATCTGAGTTTCCTATCAATACAATTATAGCATGGATAATAAACGATTATCATGAACAAGGAAATATTATAATAATAACTAATTTATTATTGCCTCTAGGGCATATTTCCAATAAAAACTTGGTAAGATTTTTATAATGATGGAAACTTCATTGCATACATTATTCTTAAGTAAACTACATTCCTATCTATATATGTTATTATTACGTTTTTGTACAGAGGCTCCCGAAGCAGGTTGTGCCTGAAATGCTATTTACCGAAGGTGATATGCATATGGTTAGCTTACGACCAACTCATTCAAAGTCTTACCATACTGCATACTCGATTTCTTCAAATGATGGAATGCTCAAAATCAAAGAATGGAGCAAAATGATGAATGCGCACACGCAAATAATTGGAGACAAAATGAATGTGCGCAAGCCACAAGTTGGAGATAGGTTTATGTCCACTCTCCATTATGGAGAAGGACCTGTTTATCTGTTTTATGGTGTTTTAGCTAGGAGAGAGGAGTAGGTCCTAAGTATTAAGAACAATTAGTTAGTGTTGATTATATATGACTATGATGATGAGGAGGAATTGTTATTATAACTAGTGACCAAGTTGTTATATGATGTCTCATGGACGAAACTGATGATGATGAGGAGTTATATGATAATGATATATTATGATGATGATGATGATGATGATGATGATGATAAGTTATTATGTGATTCGATGACAGAACCGCGGATTAGTTTCAAATGGATGGATCCAAAGTGACCATTGGTTACTTTGGATCCATGCACCTGAAGCTAATCCAAGGTTCTTTCACCTAGTGATTTAACAACTTATTATAATGAAAAAACAATCTATAAATTGCTACTGTATGAAAAATTGTATAAAGGTGTATGAATACAACCTAATATTCAAAAGAAATAGAATACAAAATAATAGTAGTAGCGGTTGTCTTGGAATAGAATACAAAGGTGTATGAATCCATAACCGGCACTAAAGTGTGGTCACTAAAGGCCCCCCCCCTTTAGTACCGCTTCTGCACGAACCGGTGCTAAAGGGAAACCACGTGGTACGAGCCAGCTCCGGGGGCCTGGAGCCCTTTAGTACCGGTTGGTCACACCAACCGGTACTATAAGGTTTGGGGGTTTTTAGTTTTATGATTTCTTTTTCATTTAATTTTGTGTTTCCATTTTAATTCTTTTTCGTTTGCTGGTATTTTATGATACTACACATTGTAAACGTTATGCATATATATATATATATATATATATATATATATATATATATATATATATATATATAAATAGAATTTCTAGTAGAACCAATCATCGAGTTCAACATGATTGTCATGATATTATAAGCGTTCATATATAACACCACAAAAGCAAATGACTTAAGTTCAGAACAAAGAATACGGACATGAAAGGCCAAGTACTAATTAAGAGCAGCATGAAGAACTAGCTAAATCACTCCTGCTAGCTACTCTCTCTCTGGTAAAATAGCATAGAACATGTATAGCTCTCCTGATTGATCATACTGGAGCATGCCGATGAACCTGTCTCATCGTGGGCTGCGCTTCTCATTGCTGCCCCCTAGTACTTCTCTGCGATCATTAACAATTTTCCTTCAATCTTTCACTATTAAGCATTCATCGCTTCTAGAAATCCTGAATGCATTCATGTGCAATGCAGGATATCTTGGCCTTAAGCTAACAATTGACATCTGACCTTTAGTCTCGATCCCCTGAGGCACAACTGTCATCGGGAGTCCCCGTTGAAGAACATCGTATAGTACTTAATTAATATACTCAGCAATGAAAGTTTAAAAAAAAATATGTATGCAAAATATGCACTGAGGACAAATAGTAAATATCTTACCATCATTCCTAAATAGATGTGACCGTAGTTCAATACCATCACTATTGGTCGCATGTTTTGAGTACTAACATTTCCAAGTGTAGGAAAAAAAATTGTCTTGGCAGTATGAAGATCCTCAAGCCATGAAACATAATGACTTATCTCCTCGCAGTTTAGTTCAGCTCTGGGACAGTAGAAGGTCCTGTCTACCAAGCGCCGGACATGTTTGGTTGAATGGAGATAAGCTGTCAATAGAAATTAGTTGTCAGTTATTTTTGAAATAAGCAATATCAAAGACAAAAATATATTTGAGAAGAACTCACATAATGGTAGAACTGGAGGCGTCTGCACATCGACCCATATGTCTCTATTACCTTCAATATCATCTTCCGGACGAATATCAAAGGTGATAACCATACCAGGCTCAAATGCATAAGCCTTGCATAGTGCTTGCCAAGTTTTGCATTCAAAATAGGTGTACGTGTGTGCATTGTATACTTTGACGTTGAAAGTATAACCATCATGCTCAGTTTTCAGGTAAGCTCTCTTTACCTCCATAGTTTCCATATCTTTGAAACCTATCTTATCCAAGACAAAAATTCTTGCATGGCATGGGATGCGCTAGTAGAATAGTGAAAATTAAAAATTATAAGTCAGGCAAATGAAGTATATATAAGTCATGCTTAATTACGAAAACAGACTTGTCATTGTGACTTACTGTATCGAATTCGAAAGTCTCATCCAGCTTGATGCTGAATCGCCTACCATCAACAAGGAAATTTTTGTCGCACTGGCCGCGCTCGTCTTCACAGTATGTGCACATACCGAAATTTTTTCCGTCGTCAGACGACATTTCCTATGTTCATATTAGGCGAAACATTAAACACTTACTAATTCTATTAATTCAACTACTTACTAATTCTATTAATTCAACTAAGCATTTACTAAAAATAAACTAGTTATGTTAATTCAGTTAGTTCAACTAAGCATTTACTAAAAATAAACTAGTTATATTAATTCAATTAGTTCAACTAAGCATTTACTAAAAATAAACTAGTTCTATATATTAATTCAACTAGTTCAACTAAGCATTTACTAAAAATAAACTAGTTCTATATATTAATTCAACTAGTTCAACTAAGCATTTACTAAAAATAAACTAGTTCAAATATATATCTAACTATAATATTTTAATTAGATAATCAAATATCAGATACGACAATTTTCTTACTAAAAATAAACTAGTTATATTAATTATTCAACTAGTTCAAATCTCATATACCTAAATAAACTAGTTCGACAATTTTCTTACTAAAAATAAACTAGTTATATTAATTATTCAACTAGTTCAAATCTCACATACCTAGCTAATTAATATCTAATTAAATTTTCTAAAAAACAGAAAACAGAAAACAGAAAATAATTAAAAAATGTGTGCGTGTGTGTGTGTGTGTGTAATGTGTGTATATGTGTGTATGTTTGTGTACGCCGCCCGTACGCCGCCGCCCCGTACGTACGAGCGGGGGCGCCGGCGTACGGGGCGAGGGCGGCGGCGTACGAGGCGGGGGCGCCGGTGCGCGGGTGCGAGAGACGACGTACGGGACCACGGCAACGACGACGGAGGGCGGCGGCGTTCGGGGCGGCGGCGCGAGACGACGACGATGGGCGGCGGCGGGGACAGCGACGATGACGACGGACGACGGGCGACGGGCGGCGATGATCTGTAGTACCGGTTGGAGCCACCAACCGGTACTAAAGGCCTCGCGCTGCCACCCCAAAGTTTACTCCCACCTCGCCGGGCGAAGGGCAGCCGCCCTGATTTATAAACCCAGCCGCGGCTACCTCTTTGAACTCCTCTATATAGCAGGCTTGTGGGCCTAAATTCTGCGCGCTGCCCTGTGAGTCTGCTGGGCCTTTAAGGCCTGTAATTGCACGCCCGTGGCCTAGCAGGCCCACAGGGCAGCGCCCCAATTTTTTTTATAGTTTTTTTCTTTTCTGCTTTATTTTCTTCTATTTATTTCTGCGTAGTTTTTTGTATAGTTTTTTCTTTTCTGTTATATTTATTTTCTTCTATTTATTTCTGAGTAGTTTTTCATCTAGTTTGCCAAAATTCAACATTTTCAGAGTTCATTTTGTAGTGATTTTCAATTTCACGGTCATTTTATATAGTTTTTTTCTTTTCAGCTATAGTTGTTTTTTTTCCTCCTATTTTTTCTTTTCTGCAAAACTTGATGGTCAAAGTCTGGAGTTATAACCAAAGTTTAAAAAAAAGAAATGCCGACGTGCAATTAGTTTTTGCCATAACAGAAGAAGTCCGGAGTTGTAATAAGTTATTAAAAATAAAAAAGAGGTGCAATGCTTGTTAATTTGCTTCAAGCCTTTCGGAATAGTGTAAACTGCACTGCGCATAGTTCCGTGCAGTCTACCATATTCCTGAAGGCTTGAAGCTAAGCAACGTGAGCATTGAGCCTCTTCTTCATCGTCTCTGCACTCAGAGCTTATAAACCGCTCCTAGTCCCTCTTCGCGAGGTGGTACTAAAAAACAGCTTACTAAGAAACTGTAGTACTGGTTCATTCATGAACCGGTACTAAAGGTGCTCGTGTGGCCCCAGCTAGCCTTACCTGACACAACCTCATTAGTATCAGTTCGTGGCACGAACCGGTGCTAAAGGTTCGCCACGAACCGGTACTAAACAGCTCCTCCCGCCTAGCAGTTGTTGCATACTAAACGCAAAAAATATAAGAGCATTTAGATCATGATCTTATATTTCTTTACAGTCTAAATTGTCAATATGATCTTATAACATCAAAAATACTTTGATCATCAATGATTTTTGTGTGTACAATCTGAATTGTCAATATGAGTCATCAACGATTTATAAACCGATGAAGACTTATATTGCGGCCACAAATTCTACACATAGAGTTCAATGAAGACCAAGTGCTTGTGATAGTTTGAGAAATAACATATTTAAGGTGGTAAAAGGCTTGTTAGGGGAGCAAGGTGGGACTAAAAACAGCTTGCCATAACCTCATTAGTACCGGTTCGTGGTACGAATCGGCACTAAATGGTGATGGTGGGGCCATATCCTGACCGCAGGCTAACACAGCCTCTTTAGTACCGGTTCGTGGCATGAACCGGTACTAAAGGTTCGCCACGAACCGGTGCTATTGATCGCCGCCACGAACCGGCACTAATGTACACATTAGTGCCGGCTGAAATTCAAACCGGCACTATTGTGCTTCACATTTGACCCTCTTTCTACTAGTGGTTACTGCATAACTTTCTAATTCATGGTCCACTTTTTTGTAAGTCCTCGTTATAAAAACACGGACAATGACATCACCAACTTCATGCTTGTCTCTCGATCACTACTCACTCATTGGTTGCCACGTATAGAAAACATTGCCAAGTGAAAACAGTTCATGTGTCACATCAAGTAAAAGAAAATTCCCACTACTTTAGCAAACTGCTCAAATGGCTCGTGAGAAATATGAAGATTGTTTTTTGCAGATTTTGTATTTGTATCCCGCTATATCATGATTGGAGACATGGGGAGGATCATAACATGACCGGTGAATCTTGATATGCTGGCTTTGACAGACCTTGAAAAAGCTTTATTTTTTAATACAACAATAATGCTTTTTTATAAATAATAGTATATATTGTAGGTGATAATCCTTCCATTCCATGTTAGAGTGCGCCTAAGAAATTTGGGGATCAATAATAGTTGCAAACACAACGTGAATCATGAGAGTGCGCCGCTTGTCCTCTGTAATGCATGATTTGCCCAAAGTGAATTTAATATTCTAATGGCTAGTCCTAGTAGTATGCCACACCATATTGCATTTGCTCGTTAGGCGCTAGTCCTAGGCCGTCGGATCCCAGATCGGATGGCATATAAGAGCTTTTGGATTTGCTAGACTTATGTGTAATTTTTGGACATTTAGAAGACTTTTCTGTAAATGTTACAAAGTTACTAGGAACCGTCCGATCTGAAAATCGAACGGCCCAGGAGCCCGTATCACGGTAGCACCTGAGTCGCAGGAGCACCAGATATTTTACCCTAGTCCTAGTAGCATGCCACAGCATGCAGCATGCAGAGTTTATTGCGCCCCTAGTCTATGCATTGTCTACACGCCCATGATATGCTGATTACGGAAACATTAGGTTGTAGCCAGTATGGTCCATTTTGAGCAAAGAAACAATGAATAGAAGTGTGAGAAATACAATATAGCGGTCTTCAATAATTTGTTGATCAAGCAAGGGAAGCTTTACCTTAAGTAACAATTCATTTCGTTTGCATTTACCCCTTATTGAAGCAATGATGGACAAATGATGTTGTTTTACTGGAATCAACTTCCTTATGCTGCAGAAATATTAGAAAGATAGAACAAAAAAGTGAGATCTTTATTAGACACAATTATCGTTATGCAAAGCAACATGATAAATCCTTAACACACATTCAAGAATATGTATACCAGTCAATTTATAAGCTCTTTAATATACATGGAGCAAGTCCTTGTCTCCCAACGCCGTTCATGTGCATCCCTCGGTAGGTCGTGTCTTCGTTGTGCCGAACAACAATACAACGTCCAGTTCTAGACGTCTTGATTAGCCAACCTCGGCACCTCGCGTATAATATATGCATACGGCATACCCCTGTGACGTGTGCTGCTGGCTGGACGCCATGGTGCATGACGCGGAGGAGGAGCACATATGCCTCTATCGCTCCATAATATCATTGCAGTTGTCTTTGCCACACTTCGCCCATCACCGAAATAGCAGCCGGTGCTACTGAGCATCGCATGGCTTTAGATCGACATGCACAGGGAGATGCTATAGAAGCAGCCTGTAGTGCCAATCTGTTATCATAAAGACTGTGCCGTACTCCTCCATGGATATCACTTCGTGCAGCTCCTTCAACTGGATCTCGCCCCAGAGGTTTGCATGAGGCCGCCGTTGAGAGGTGACCGATCACCCATACACGTGACGCGATCGCACTACATGGCCGCCGGTTTTAATGCTAGGAGCTGGGGCGTGCTATCTTTTTTTAGGGAAGGGTGCACTGTTTGTTTTCTTTTCTTTAAAGGAAGGGCGTGTGTTCCTTAGGATATGGCTAGTATTTTCTTAGGGAGGGACGCACATTCTGTTTCCTTGGATCGTAGGCACCTTGCAAGGCAAAAGTCTCATCGATGGTAACTTCTTTTTAGGGAGATCGATCCTAATAAGCAACCGCTTTTCCAACGGTTATGTTTTCTTTTCCTACGAATTAAGCGGACAGATCTTTCTAATTATTGTGGGATTTTCTATAATATTCTCTTTTTTCTAGTGATCCCATCAAATACTTTTTATATATAATAGATTGGTCCTCTAACCACTCGAAGCTATACCTCTACATAGCCTCTAATAGAATCACTGGTGGAAAAAGGGCCTTTGGTCGCGGTTCGCAACTGCCATTAGTCGCGGTTGCGCAACCGCGACCGAACGGGCGCGACTAAAGGCCCCACCCTTTAGTCGCGGTTGCTTAAGAACCGCGACTAAAGGCCCGTCCATGTGGGCGCCAGGTGGCCGTCGGGGCGGAGGACCTTTAGTCGCGGTTCTTCTGGCCAACCGCGACTAAAGGCCGCCG
>NC_041385.1:836005662-836008207 GCF_002162155.2 Triticum dicoccoides
GCCTCGCCTGGAAACTTGATAAACTTCTTTTGCCATAGAATGAAATGGCGCTTGACATCTCCAAGTCTTTTCTCCCCTTCAGGTGTAGCAATGTCAATCTCCAGGTCCTCAAACCCTTGGACTATGTCCTCCACCGTGACACGAGCATAGCCATCTTGAATGGGGGTGTTGTGGTGGAGTGCTCCAGGTAAACATGGTAAAGCACTGCCGATGGCTACCTTCATGGACATGTTCCCGATAGGATAATACAGATGACATTCTTTCATCTCCTTTATATCGTCCACGGGGTAGCGAGGAGGCTCCGGTGCAGTAATTTCGACCACCAGAGGCTCCGGTGCAGTAATTTCGACCACCAGAGGCTCCAGTGCAGTAATTTCGATCGTCGGTGCATCTGCACCAGCCGGTGGGGCCTCCGTGGAAGCCACACTGCTTCTCCGCTGCTGGCTTCTGAGATCCGCTGGATGATCTTCATGCTGCGCCCGAGCTGCATCTCGTTCGGCTACTAGTACACTCACGGTTTTCTTCATCACATCCATTTCCGATGCCAACCGCGGCACAACATCTGCTTCCCGATCCATCTTTCTCTTCCGGCTTCTGTAACCGTACGGGTCATCGTTCTGGGGGAACCCTATTTTCCACGGAATGTGCCCCATGCCACGTACACGTCCTCCGTGTTCAGGGTTCCCGAGGGCTTTTGTCAGCGCGTCGTTCTCTCTGTTGAACTTGATCTTCCCCTCTTGAGCATCCCTCATTGCGTTAATAAGGGCTTGGGTGGGTTTAATTATTTTGCCCCGGTAAACACAGTCCCCTGTCTCCGGGTTCAGCGTTCCCCCATGCCCGTACCACCAGCTTTTGGCTCTTGGGTCCCATCCCTCCATACCTGGACGGATTCCTCGCGCCCTCAGCTCGTTCTCCATCTTCTCCCACCTAGGCTCCCAAAGGCGATACCCTCCTGGCCCCATAATATGATTGTACTCCTTCTTAGCCGCATTTTCCTTATTTTTTTTCGATATTTGAATGAACTGCTCCGATTTCTTTTGCTTCACAAATTCTGGCCAATCATGTTTCAGTTTCTCATATTGTCCTTTGAAATCCGGAGTCTTGTTCTGCTTGACAAAGTCATGGGCTAGACTTTGCTTGAATTTCCGGAATGCGTCGGCCATCTTATGAAGAGCGAACTGTTTGACTAGCCTCCTCCTCTCCTTGTTTTCCTCAATCTTGTTACCCTCCTCATCGAATTTGTTGTATTCCGGAGGTAGAACGAAATGTTCCATAAGCTTTTTGAAGCAATCTTTTTTTGTTCTCTTATCGACAAAAGTGAAACCAGCAATTCGTGCCTTCTTTGGCTTATTCCACTCCTGGACGGTGATCGAGACGTTGTCTCTAACAATGGCTCCGCATTGGTTGACAAACTTGGTGGCGTTCTTGCGGGGCTCCAGCGGCCTGCCGGTTGCACTGTCGACAACCTCGATGGTGCATGTTTCTCCTTGTTTCATCGTCTTGGTTGTGCCACACTTTGACGACGTACTCGATTGTTTCGACGATCCGGCCGAGGTCTAAAATAAGAAAGAGAGTCGCGCGCGTTAGTCCACACATATTTATTCAAATCAGTTAGTTTGTATCACCAGAGGCTCAATGTATATATATATACCTCGGCGCCGGAGGTGGTTGCTACTTCCATTTGAAGATCGTCGTTTATCGACATTTGTTCGGCATCATCTTGCTGACGGCGCCCTTCATCTTCACCGTCAAGGTTCAGATAAGAAGAGATATCATCTTCTTCTTGTCCGGTCGGCACATATAGAATATCGCCGTTTATGATGCCGAACATATGTGCTTCACCGTCTGGATCATAGTTGTCCATAATCAGGTCAGCTCTATCGTCCGCCATTATGTCAGTCCTGAAAACATGTAGTAAAAACAAATTAATTAAGTGAAGAAGGGGGGCGGTGGCGGTGGCGGTGGCGAAAGGGCGGTGGCAAAAGGAGGGGGCGAGGAAGGGGTGGGAGAGGGTGTCGCGGTAGAGCGCGAGACGGGGCGGCAGACGACGGCGTCACGGAGAGGGAGGCGAGGAAGGGGTGGGAGAGGGTGTCGCGGTAGAGCGCGAGACGGGGCAGAAGACGACGGCGTCACGGAGAGGGAGGCGAGGACAACACACATTTATAACCCTCGCCGTCCCCTCTCGATCCCTAAAAAAAACACCGCGCGCATCGCCGCCCCCCTCGCCGCCCCCTCTCCGTATATACGTTTTTTTTGTTAATTATCAAATTTTACGGTTTTTTTTGTTAATTATCAAGTTTTAAGTTATTTTACCGTTTTTGTTAAACTAATTAACTAGTTAAAATTAAAAAGAACAAAAAAAAATTCTCTCTCTCTCTCCACGATCTCGATCGCTCTCTGTAGAGCAGCGTTGAGGGCGGCGAGGCCGGCCCGAGGTGGATTGGGGGGCGGCGTTGAGGGCGGCGAGGCCGGCCGGCGGCGTTGAGGGCAGCGAGGCCGGCCGGCGGCGTTGAGGGCGGGCGAGAGGCGGCGCGGTGGGCGAGGG
>NC_041385.1:836008217-836009895 GCF_002162155.2 Triticum dicoccoides
TTCACGCAAATATTCTTCGTAACGTGCATCACGTCGATTGCAGAGCGGACTTCTAGGACTTTCCAATATTCTAGCTCCCAGAATATAGATTTCTTCTTCCACATGGCTGCGTGCCCGTCAGCTCCCTTCGGAACTGATTGTCCGCCAGGACCCTTTCCAAAGATGACTTTCAAATCCTTGACCATATCAAATACCTCAGCACCAGTGCGTTCCGCAGGCTTCGGCCGGTGATCTGCCTTGCCGTTGTAATGCTTGCCTTTCTTTCTTACTGGATGAATTTTCGGAAGAAATCGACGATGCCCAAGGTACACGTTCTTCTTACAATTTGGCAAATGTACACTTTCAGTCTCATGTAAGCAGTGCGTGCATGCATTGTATCCCTTATTTGACAGTCCCGAAAGGTTACTAAGAGCAGGCCAATCGTTGATGGTTACGAAAAGCAACGCTCATAGGTTAAATTCCTCTTTTTTGTTCTCATCCCACACACGGACACTAGGTCTACCCCACAGCTGTAAAAGTTCATCAACTAATGGCCTTAGGTACACATCGATGTCGTTGCCGGGTTGCTTCGGACCTTGGATGAGCACTGGCATCATAATGAACTTCCGCTTCATGCACAACCAAGGAGGAAGGTTGTAGATGCATAGAGTCACGGGCCAGGTGCTATGGCTGGAGCTCTGCTCGCCAAAAGGATTCATGCCATCTGTACTTAGACCAAATCTTATGTTCCTTGCGTCAGCTGCAAAATCTTTGAACTCTCTGTCGATCTTTCTCCATTGCGTTCCATCTGCGGTGTGTCTCAACTCCCCGTCCGACTTACGGTCCACTTTGTGCCATCGCAACAACTTGGCATGCTCTTTGTTCCTGAACAGACGTTTCAACCGTGGTATTATAGGAGCATACCACATCACCTTGGCGGGAACCCTCTTCCTGGGTTTCCCGCCCTCAACATCGTCACCAGGGTCATCGCCTCTGATCTTATAACGCAATGCAGTGCATACCGGGCATTCATTCAAATTCTCGTATTCACCGCGGTACAGGATGCAGTCGTTGATGCATGCATGTATCTTCAGAACCTCTAAACCTAGAGGGCAGACAACCTTCTTTGCTTTGTACATACTGGCGGGCAACTCGTTATTCTTTGGAAACATATTCTTCAACATTTTCAGCAAGTTTTCAAATGCCGAGTCAGCTACACCTGCCTGTGCCTTCCATTTCAGCAAATCCAGTGTGCAGCCCAGCTTTTTCAGACCATCATCGCATCCAGGGTACAACGACTTTCTGTGATCCTCTAACATGCGATCCAAATTCTCCCTCTCCTTTTCAGTTTCGCAGCGTCTCCATGCATCAGCAATGGTCCGACCAAGATCATCAACGGTCTCATCACGTGCCTCTTCTTCACCTTCACCTTCACCTTCCCCTTCACCTTCCCCTTCACCTGCCCCTTCACCTTCCCCTTCACCTTCAGCATCCTCCATGAAAGTATCACCGAAATGAGCAAGATAGCTTTCATCGATGAAATCATCCCCTTCTTCATCTTCTTCCATTATAACCCCTCTTTCTCCATGCTTGGTCCAACAATTATAGCTTGGCATGAAACCGTGCCGAAGCAGGTGCAGGTGAACTTCTCTTGAGGAAGAGTAACCCTTCTGATTCTTACAGTCAACACATGGACAGA
>NC_041385.1:836012547-836012998 GCF_002162155.2 Triticum dicoccoides
GCTTGATATGTCCTTTTGTAGCAAAGGTCATGCTGGATTTTTTGGGTTTTGTTGTCGAGTTATAATCTTTGAATTTTGAACACAGGAGATGTCTGATGACGATGGGATACCAGAGTGCGGGTACTGCTACGATGGCCGGGGTTTGTGCGACAGGTTTCCTCGCCTGCAAATCATAGGTTTTTCACCGTGAAGCTGGAAGAGACCTTTGATGTTTGTACGGTATGCAATGACAAGCATTTCATCGTAATTAATATCATCACTTATGCTTCTTTTGTTCAATGTGTAATTTATGGATTTTTTTGAATTCGATTAGTCAATCCCGTGCCATGCTAGACCATATGCATCGGAGAAGCTTAGTTTTGGTTTAGATGACTTTGAGAATGTGGAGACGAGGAGGGCTCACTTAAGAACTAAACATGGTTATGAGTTTCTGGTTAAGCTGTACAATGCG
>NC_041385.1:836013091-836023193 GCF_002162155.2 Triticum dicoccoides
AATGCGAATAAGTTTTCATATTCATCCCGAAGATTATGATGATGATGATAATATCGACATCTGGGTGGATGTGGATATGCCTCCAGTTTTGCCTAGATGTGAGTTTGGCAAACTAATTTGTTAAGTTCAATTATTTATGTTGTTAATTTAAAAATATTTCGTGTTCATTGGTACTAAACTCATTTAATTATAATTGTCTGCTTCTTTCTTATCTTCAAGAAATACTCGGAAGGTAGTAGATAACACATACTACAGCTATGACTCCAAGCTTAATTGTGAGGAGAAAGGTTATCTTGTCTCATTCATAGAAGATGTTGAGGCCTTCAAAACCAGTCACTCTATCAGCCCAAATTATACTAGATACGTAGCACTAGTCCATAAATTGCTTGATGGTAACTTCATTGCCAAAAACTGTTGGGGAACGTAGCAGAAATTCAAAATTTTCCTATGAGGCACCAAGATCTATCTATGGAGAGACTAGCAACGAGGGGAAGGAGAGTGTATCTACATACCCTTGTAGATCGCTTACCGGAAGAGTTCAAGAGAATGGGGTTGAAGGAGTCGTACTCGTCGTGATCCAAATCACCGGAGATCCTAGTGCCGAACGGACGGCACCTCCGCGTTCAATACACGTACAGCCCGGTGACGTCTCTCATGCCTTGATCCAGCAAGGAGAGAGGGAGAGGTTGGGGAAGACTCCATCCAGCAGCAGCACAATGGCGTGGCGGTGGTGGAGGAGTGTGGCAATCCTACAGGGCTTCGCCAAGCATCGCGGGAGAGGAGGAGTACTTGGGAGAGGGGGAGGGCTGCGCCAGAACTTGGGGTGCGGCTGCCCTCCCACCCCTCCACTATTTATAGGTGGGGAGAGAAGGGGGCCGGCCCCCTTAGATCCCATCTAGGGATGGGGCGGCGGCCAAGGGGGTGAGGAGTGCCTCCCAAGTCAAGTGGAGGCCCTCCCCCTTAGGGTTTCCCCTCTCCCATGCGCATGGGCCTTGGGGGGCTGGTGCCCCTGGCCCATTAAGGCTAGGGCGCCCCCTTACAGCCCATGCTTCTGTATTGGACGTTGTGGAACAATTTCCGGACCTCCGGACCCCTCCGTAATCCTTCGGAACCTTCTGGAAGCTTCCCGGTACAATACCAGAAAAACCCAAACTTTTCCCGGAAACCGAACAACAACTTTCCATGTATAAATCTTTACCTCCGGACCAGTCCAGAACTCCTCGTGACATCCGGGATCTCATCCGGGACTCCGAACAACATTCGGTAACCACGTATATCTATTCCCTATAACCCTAGCGTCATCGAACCTTAAGTGTGTAGACCCTACGGGTTCGGGAACCATGCAGACATGACCGAGACGTTCTCCGGTCAATAACCAACAGCGGGATCTGGATACCCATGTTGGCTCCCACATGTTGATTATCTCATTGGATGAACCATGATGTCAAGGACTCAATCGATCCCGTATACAATTCCCTTTGTCTAGCGGTATTATACTTGCCCGAGATTCGATCGTCGGTATGCCGATACCTTGTTCAATCTCGTTACCGTCAAGTCTCTTTACTCGTTCCGTAACACATCATCCCGTGATCAACCCCTTGGTCACATTGTGCACATTATGATGAAGTCCTACCGAGTGGGCCCAGAGATACCTCTCCGTTTACACGGAGTGACAAATCCCAGTCTTGATTCGTGCCAACCCAACAGATACTTTCGGAGATACGCGTAGTGCACCTTTATAGCCACCGAGTTACGTTGTGACGTTTGGTACACCCAAAGCATTCCTACGGTATCCGGGAGTTGCACAATCTCATGGTCTAAGGAAATGATACTTGACATTAGAAAAGCTTTAGCATACGAACTACACGATCTTTGTGCTAGGCTTAGGATTGGGTCTTGTCCATCACATCATTCTCCTAATGATATGATCCCGTTATCAACGACATCCAATGTCCATGGTCAGGAAACCGTAACCATCTATTGATCAATGAGCTAGTCAACTAGAGGCTTACTAGGGACATGGTGTTGTGTATGTACCCACACATGTATCTGAGTTTCCTATCAATACAATTATAGCATGGATAATAAACGATTATCATGAACAAGGAAATATTATAATAATAACTAATTTATTATTGCCTCTAGGGCATATTTCCAATAAAAACTTGGTAAGATTTTTATAATGATGGAAACTTCATTGCATACATTATTCTTAAGTAAACTACATTCCTATCTATATATGTTATTATTACGTTTTTGTATAGAGGCTCCCGAAGCAGGTTGTGCCTGAAATGCTATTTACCGAAGGTGATATGCATATGGTTAGCTTACGACCAACTCATTCAAAGTCTTACCATACTGCATACTCGATTTCTTCAAATGATGGAATGCTCAAAATCAAAGAATGGAGCAAAATGATGAATGCGCACACGCAAATAATTGGAGACAAAATGAATGTGCGCAAGCCACAAGTTGGAGATAGGTTTATGTCCACTCTCCATTATGGAGAAGGACCTGTTTATCTGTTTTATGGTGTTTTAGCTAGGAGAGAGGAGTAGGTCCTAAGTATTAAGAACAATTAGTTAGTGTTGATTATATATGACTATGATGATGATGAGGAATTGTTATTATAACTAGTGACCAAGTTGTTATATGATGTCTCATGGACGAAACTGATGATGATGAGGAGTTATATGATAATGATATATTATGATGATGATGATGATGATGATGATAAGTTATTATGTGATTCGATGACAGAACCGCAGATTAGTTTCAAATGGATGGATCCAAAGTGACCATTGGTTACTTTGGATCCATGCACCTGAAGCTAATCCAAGGTTCTTTCACCTAGTGATTTAACAACTTATTATAATGTAAAAACAATCTATAAATTGCTACTGTATGAAAAATTGTATAAAGGTGTATGAATACAACCTAATATTCAAAAGAAATAGAATACAAAATAATAGTAGTAGCGGTTGTCTTGGAAAGTGCTACTAGTAATTAGCAGTAGCGATTGTTTTGGAAAGCGCTACTACTACGTAGATACAGCAGTAGCAAGTGCTAGTAGGCGTTACTGCTAAGTTTAGTTGTACCGCCATATCAGTAGCACGGTTACCCGCGCTACTGATAGGCCAAAAACCAGTGCTACTGCTAGGCTTTTCACTAGTAGTGTCCACATGCCCATGCCTACCCTGTTGTCGCCCGTTGTGCCCCGCTGTCCCTACCACGACGCCGCCCCTGTGAGAATCTGCCCTGCTCCCGCGCCCCTGCTCTGCCCCACACCCTTGCGCCCCTGCCCTGCCCTGCCGCCGCCGCCATCCTTTATTTTTGTTCATTGTATATGCTCTTTTTTGTAATGCTATATATATGCTTTGTATATGCTCTTTTTTACATTTTTAGAAAAATATTGGAGATTATGTAATGCTCACAAAAAAGTCTATTTTTTGTTCATAAAATTTTTATGTATGTATTTTCATATGCAAAATATTGGAGATTATGTAATGCTCACAAACTTTTATGTATGTAATGTTCACTCATGTAATATTGGAGATTATGTAATGCTTACATCATTTCTCACAAAATATGCAAATGATGATGATGATGATGATGATGATGATGATGATATGATGATATATGAAAACTCGGTCAATTTCTTTTGTAGTGGATGATGATGATGATATATGAAAAAAACTTGGAGTGTGTAATATGTCAAAATGTTCTGCTCTTGATGCTCTACATGATGGTTGCATTTGCATTCATGTTAGGATTCATCTTGATGCCATTATCATAATTACAAAAGTGCCAAGTGATATTAAGTGCAAAATACTGCTGTAATATGTCATTTTGTCTTTTTCGTAGCATTTTGTGTGATTTTATTTGGAACAACATGCCTACATGTTTTAGGAACATAATCATCTCATCTATGCAATGATGTGATCCATTTCCTACGATACGCCCTTTGGTGACTAGCACAAGCTTGCAAAGTGTTCTACTCAATGTTTGTTGTTTTCACAAACTCAGTAAATTCTACAAAGTCTGAATCTATTATATTATGATGCCATGTTTACTTGATGCTACCATCAAATCTATGCATATTTTGGAGATGTTCAGTAATCATGCTTTGAAGACCATGTTACGCTCTATGCATCCATGCCCTTGTTTGCAATTTTGGCCGACAGTAGCTTGTCCTTTTCATGCTCTCAAATTGCTTAAAAATATATATGTCAGCGTATTAGCAGTAAGTTCAGTTTTGCAAAGTGCATAATTTGTGTTTTGTGCATCCTATGACCATGTTTTGTAGTGCTTCGAGGCCACCCCAAACCGTAGAAAAAGCATTGTCGATCTCCTACCCCCTCCTACCCCTACCCGACAAACTCTCAAGGCCACCCAAACCCCCAGAAGAAAACTCCGGTAACTTCGACATGAGGGGGGGACGTCAATCAACCCCCTCTCGCTCGACCAACTCTTGAGTCCATCCAAACCGGGACTGAAAAAGCGTCGTCGAGGCCATCCCAAACCTTATAAAAAAGCATTGTCGATCTCCTACCCCCTCCCGCCTCTACCCAACTAAATCTCGAGGCCACCCAAACCCCCGGAAGAAAACTTCGGTAACTTTGACATGAGGGGGACGTCGATCAACCTTCTCTCGCCCGACAAACTCTCGTGTTCACCCAAACCGGGACTGAGAAAGCATTATCGAGGCCACCCCAAACCCTAGAATAAAAGAGTAATCGTTCTCCTACCCCCTCCCGCCCCTACCCGACAAACTCTCGAGGCCACCAAACCCCCAGAAGAAAACTCCGGTAACTTCGACATGAGGGGGGACGTCAAACATGCATGAGAGAGGCGCTCCGCAACTAATCCATTGCTCATATATGCATATGATTCCTTGTTGTGATATTAGCTCGTTCTATGTTTGCCACTGATATATCCATCTCGCATGTTTGTATATTAATTGCCATGTTGTAATATTAAAAGTTGTTGGGGGATATAATCCGCGATGGAGGTTATCTCTTCTCGTTTCTCAACGACACCAATGGTCAGGAAGGAGAGGATGTCGGATCCGGTATTCCAAATATGGAGGAGGAACGAGATCATGACAGCTCCGCTGACCGAATGGCAGAGGAAGAAGACCATGATGTCGGCTCCGGTGACCGAACAGAGGAGGGAGCTATTGCAAATTCTGGCGAGGTATATATATTAATTAAGCCTGTGTTGACTAATTGATGCATTATTTGTTTTCGTATAGACATATATTAATGCTTCTTTCTTCTTTTATAGCCCTCCGATAGAGCCGAACTTCTGTATGGAGATGAGGCCCGAAGAAAAGGTTGCGCCAGGATGAAAGGTTCACGATCACAGAAATCGTGGACTATGGCCAACCGTTTGAACCAAAGTGTACCAAGGACGCATTTGTTGGTCGATGCGGAGATATTGTTAGAGACAGCATCCCGATCAGCATCCAGCAATGGAATAAGAGTAAGGACGACCCTAAAGTTTCTTATGTCCAAGATAGACAGAAAAGTGATATTTGGACCTCGCTGAAGGCAAATTTCACCCTACCACCAGAGGAGGATTCGAATAAGCCAGTTATAGAGCCAAAGGTCAAGGCATTTTCTCTTAATAAGATGGCAGATATATTTAGGAACTAGAAGAAAGAGTTGAACACAAAGTTTTTCAACAAAGGGAAGACTCTAGAATTCACCAGCCGATATGAGAAGACAAGATATCACTGGCCCGCATTTGTGGCCTACAAGAATTTAGAGAAGAGTAAGAACAGGTCAGACACAAACAAGAAAAATGCTGCAAAGAAGCTGTATCACCATCACACGGATCAGGTGGCTACCTCAAAGCCTGACCGTTGTGGGACAAAGCCGAGAAAGACCTGCGTGCTAAAGGGCTTGAACCAGCGACATTGCACTGGCCGGATCGCTCAAGGACTTGGTTCTTCAGGGTTGGGGGAACTTTGGACCCAGAAACAGGGGAGTGTCATTGGATGGATGGGCAACCTGGAATACCCATGAAGAAGCTTTAGCAATATATCAGCGCAATGTAGGAAGGGACGTTCATTCCCTCGCAGAGAGAAGGACGAGCTGACTGAGGCCCTCGTGAATCCTGAGCACCCCAGACGAACACGAGGCACACTAGGCTCCGTTCTGTGGGTGGTTGCGTTTCCCGACGCAGGCGGTTACAAATGTCGAGAGAGAAAGAGGAAAGCGGAGCTGAGCGAAATGCAGAAGCTCAATTCAAGATTAGCGAAGCCAGAGGAACTTGCAGCTGCCAGTCAACCATGTCAGCAGCACAAATCTACCCCACCATCTCAGTGGAGAAGTAGCGTGGCTTCCACGGAGCTCATTCAGCCAGATTCCATGGCTCTTCGCTACCCCGTGGATACTATCACGGAGGCTCAACATTGCGAGCTTATGATGAAATGGCAGAACCTGACTTTGAAGGCAGTTGTCAGCTCTGCTGCACCTCCTCAAGCTTACGGAACTTTTCACTGTTGTCCGATTCCAAATGGCTATGCTATTGTGACGATGGATGAAATAATGGAGGGATTTCAGGAGCTGGAGCTTGACCACCCTATAGGTGAAGGGGAGAATCATCTGGGAGCTGCTTTATGGAGTACCTGTCTATGGAGTACTTTGTTGGTGTCAAAACCGGTGGATCTCGGGTAGGGGGTCCCGAATTGTGCGTCTAAGGCTAATGGTAACAGGAGGCGGGGGACACGATGTTTACCTAGGTTCGGGCCCTCTCTATGGAGGTAATACCCTACTTCCTACTTGATTGATCTTGATGATATAAGTATTACAAGAGTTGATCTACCACGAGATCGTAGAGGCTAACCCTATAAGCTAGCCTGTGATTATGATTGTTGTCCCTGTCCTACAGACTAAACCCTCCGGTTTATATGGACACTGGAGGGGGCTAGGGTTACACATAGTCGGTTACAGAGAAGGGAATGTACATATCCGAATCGCCAAGCTTGCCTTACACGCAAAGGAGAGTCCCACCTGGACACGGGAAAAAGTCTTCTATCTTGTATCTTCATAGCCCAACAGTCCGGCCAATGTATATAGTTCGGCTATCCGAGGACCCCTTAAAGCCCCTGAACCAGGCTTTAATGACGATGAGTCCGGCGCGCGGATTGTCTTCGGCATTGCAAGGCGGGTTCCTTCTCTGAATACTCCACAGTAGATCTTGAACACAAGAATTGTGTCTGGCTCTGCAAAAAAAATTCCACATACCACCGCAGAGAGTACAATATTCCACGAGTCTTATCAGCTGACAACTTCTTCATAGCGTGACATCACGCCGCCTCCTGGTCATTATTCGAGCCATTTTTCCAGCCTGCTAGTACACGTTTCATGAGGTTGTTTTATTGGCACGTCTTGTAGAAGCAGGGATCATGTCCCCTTATTACGGGATTCCCATCAATACGGGCATGGATAACCCAACCGTCCCACAAGCACGGCGCCTGGGGAATAAGCGAGTTTTAGGGCGGGTGGGGAGGCGCATGACTTCGGCTGCCTTTTTCAAGGGATAACGTTTCCCCTCTTTCATCCACGCCTTCTCCTTCCTCTGCTCATTCACTCTTGAGCGCTAGCGCCCATGCTCTCGCCCTTCTCTGCCCTAAAAGGCATTCCGAACAAGTCCGGATCCGGAGCAGGAGGCAAGTGGATGGCCTCCTCCGTCAAGGAGAAGGACATAAAGAAGCTCCGGGAGGCCGGATACTTATCCAAGAAGGTCAACCATCGGCTTTTGGCCAAGGGACAAATTGTCCCTACCCCATAAAGCCAAGAAAGGGTGGTGTTCATCTCTCACTTTGTCTGCGGGCTGGGATTTCCCCTCCACCATTCGTTCGCGGACTGATGCACTATTATGGGCTAGACTTCCATGATCTGTCCCCCAACTGCATCCTCAACATATCGGCATTTATCATCGTGTGTGGGGCCTTTCTCCGCATCCCACCCATTTTGGGTTATGGCTGAAGAATTTCAATCTGAAGCCAAAGGTGGTGAGCGGCCAGCAAGCAGAGTGCGGAGGCACCATGGTGGGCAAGATGCCCAATGTTACATGGCATGATGGCTCCTTCGTGGAGACGGTAAAGGGATGGCGATCAGGTTGGTTCTACATCACCGAGCCGCGCGACGCCAACTAGGCGGCGGCCCCCAAATTCTGATCTGGAGTCCCCATGCGGCTCACCACCTGGCAAGAGAAGGGCCTGGCCTGGGGCTCTTTGGACGAGGTGTCCGGGCTCCAGACGTGCATCCAGAACATGATAGACAAGAGAATCAAGCTTGTTAACATAGTACAAGTTATGCTCTTTCGCCGGAGTCTCCCGTGCCAACACCGGTCCTACAACTTGTGGGAATTCGATCCAGCCCAGCACCAAACGCTGCTAGAGCTCTTCGGCACAACACACGAAGATATCTGGAAAGTGCTTCTCAAGGCTAGAGATACACCACCGCCCACGACCAAGGATCGTGGGCTTAGCTCAAAACGCCAGGCTAATCCGGTGAGTTTTTATATATTTCAAGTTACACCTTTTACAGGCATATTTGAGGCGGAAGGCTAAGCTTCCCCCTTTATTTATTCAGGACTGGATAGAGATAGTGGACTAGATTGATTGTCCAGCTCCGCTGCCCGAAGGCCCAGAAACCCCACTTCTAATGAAGATGCTTTTTTCCGGCACCTTACGAGATGCTGGAGAAGAAGGACAAGAAGAAGGCCGGGGACCAGAGGTGGTCTCCGTCGTAAGGGCACTTCGGACGCAATGTCTGAAGACGCCGAGGATCGCTCCTCCACCGCCAAAGATGATGGGGAAGAGGAGGAGGAGGTAGAAGAAATTCATCCCCCCTGGTAGGGGGAGAAAAAAGAGGGTGGCCTCCACTCATTTGGAGGCCAGAACGTCCAAGAAGGGGGGAAATTCTCCTTCAGGCAGTCCCAGGATGGCTACCGATAGCAGCCCAGAATGGGAACCCAGGGTCAAGCCACTGGCTAAATCGTAAGTATCCGAACACAATAATGTGTCCTGCCTTTCCGCTGTATTATTTTTAACGTATTGGGTCATGCACTTTGCAGCCCAGGTCAGTTCAAGGTCGAGCTATCCTCCTCTACGGAGGGATCATTGGACCTATCGGTGATGGACAACATGTCCCTTCCAACAGCCTCTTCCCCCAAGGCCGTGGTCAACACCGAGGTGTTGTCTCAAAGGATCCCGGGCCAGGAAGAGGCTCAAGAGGCCATGCAGGTGGTGCCCGGGGGTGGAACCTCACCCACCGAACAGATGGGGGAGCAAGTCCCCACAAAGACTAACGACGTGGGAAAATTTCAATCCGGCCCCCAGCCGAATACCATTTCGGAGATCCATGTGGCTACGGAATCAGGTCGGCAACTTTCGAAGGAAGGAGGTGTGCCCGTTCCGCCAGCGGCCTCCGTCCATCCAGAAGCGTTGGACAATTAGCTGGAAGCGCTGCGAGGCGCTTCCATCGTGGAAGAAGAATGCACACTCATGGTTGTGGTGATTGAGTGGATTTAGTCCGCGGAAAGCGGACTGGCCGAAGCATGTACGAGCCTTCTAACAAGCTTCGAGTTAAGTCACATAATTTTTGGAAGGAATGTCATACTGTAGGTAGTAGGCCCTGATGCTCTATCTGGTGTTCGGAAAGAAGAATCAGGCAGAGGATCACATAAATTTCATAGGAGACTAATGTTAAAATGTATATGTGAACAAACAGGCATGGCTGCTAGCTGCAACCGCTCATACTGCGGAAATCTCCGGACTGAAGCAGAATCTGGAGCAGGCCGAGGGAGAGCTCGGCGGTATGAACACTACTAGGGAAAACCATATACACATAATCTTACCAGTAGCGCGTGTTAAAATGAGGCGCTACTGCTAATTAGCATTAGCATGTCTGCCAAAACCGCGCTACTGTTACCCCCTTAGCAGTAGCGCGGCGGGAACAGAACGCGCTACTACTATAATTGCCACACCATTCCCGACGTGCTAGGTATAGTAGTAGTGCCCTTCTAGAAATGGTGCTACTACTACCGATTTTAGCAGCAGCGCATTTTCCCTTCCCACGCTACTTTA
>NC_041385.1:836023661-836074539 GCF_002162155.2 Triticum dicoccoides
CCTCGGTGCCGCCATCTCCCCCGACCCCATCTCTCTCCCCGCCCTCTGTAAGCACTCTCCCCTTCGGATCCCTCTTGTTAATTTTCTTAGTATGAACCCTAGCTATTTAGTGCTAGTTAGTATGAACCCTAGGCTATTTTTAGTGTTAGTTAGTTAATTTAGTGTTAGTTAGTTAGTTAGTATGAACCCTTAGCAGTAGTTCCTAGGTACTAATTAGTTACTAAGAACTAGGTACTAATTAGCTAGGTACTAGTTTATTTTTATTTATAGTAAGTTTATTTTCAGTAAGAACTAATTGAATTAATAGAACATGTTAGTAAGAACTTGTTGCTATTTTTTTAGTTAAAGCAATTTTTTCCGCATCGACGTGGACGATGCCTATCCCGCATCCTCGTCGTCGAGTCGGTGGAGGACGACACCTGCTTGACTAGATGGGCCATGTTTGGGACTGGGCTCCGCCGGAGTGGTACTGGGAGGCTCTACCTACCGGGGGGCGCAGGTTGGTGAGGAGCCAGCCTGTCGTTGACCCGAACCTTCTTTGGTGGCGGTAGCGTGGGCCAGTGACGGTCCAGAGGCTCGAGGACCTCGCGGAGGTGGTGCGTCACCGTGTCAGTGAGGAGGACGCGCATGTCCGTCGCTACTTGTTTGCGTTGGAGCACAGGTTCTCCAATACCTGGCAGGTTCTCCAAGGATCTCACTAGATCTATGATCCCATGATGGTTCCTTCTCTGTGGGTGTCCATCGCCCACGCTGATACCCGTCGTGTGCTAGGGTTTTAGTTGTATTAGTGATGATATATGTATGACACTATTCGGGATGTATTAGTGATAATATTCGACGATGTACGAACACGCATGAGATGATTTAGTTTTGCTTATTCAATGCATGATAATTTGAGTCCTATAAGATATTTTGAAATGTATATCTTGTGTTGCTCAAATATGATATGTGCTTGCCCAAGTGGCCGGTCATGTTTGCAGGTTACACCTCCGAGTGGCCTATGTTTGGCCGGAGTGTTGATTCATTTCCGTTCCGGCAAATTTCAGGCGCTCGATATGTCTTATTTTAGCAAAGGTCATGCCGGATTTTTCAGTGAATTTTGGCATGACTTGTGCCAGAATATGTAGGAAATATCGAGTGCCCCGGATTTGCGTGTTGAGTATCCTGGTAGTTGTCTTTGATCAATTTTCAATTAATGTTTTAACGATGAACATAGGAAATGTATGATGACGAAAAGGATTTCGGTATTTGCAAATAATGCGAAGACGAGCGCGGCCTGTGCGACGGAATCTTCCTAGATGATGATAGGCGCTTCAGCATCAAGCTAGATGAGAACTTCGAAGTGGATACAATAAGTCACAACGACAAGTATTTTTTTGTAATTAAGCATGACATATGCTTCATTTGCTTCAACTTATAATTTGTTTTTACTATTCTACTAGCGTATCCCCTGCCATGCAAGAGTTTTTGTATTGGATAAGATAGGTTGCAGTCATACTATGGAGGTAAAGAAATTTTACTTGAAGACCGAGCATGGTTATATTTTCCACAAACAATTATACAATTCAGACGACTACACCTATTTTGGATGCAAAACATGGCGAGCACTATGCAAGACTTATGCATTTGTGCCTGATATGCTTATCATCTTTGATATTCGTCCGGAAGATGATATTGAAGGTAATACCGACATCTGGGTCGATGTGCAGACGCCTCCAGTTATACCAAAATGTGAGTTTCTCAACCATATTTATGTCTTTGATATTGTTTATTCAAAAATAGTTGACAATTAATTTCTATTGATAGCTTATTTTGGTGCAAGCAAACATGTCCAGCGCATGGTAGACAGGACCGTATACTGTGCCGGGGCTGAACTTAACTGCGAGGAGCTCAGTCATTATGTTTCATGGCTTGCGGATCTTGATACTGTCAAGAGAAATTTTCTTCCTGCATTTAGAAATGTTAGTACTGAAAACTTTCGACCAATAGTGTTCGTACTGAACTACGGTCACATCTATTTAGGAAGGATGGTAAGATTTTTAATATTTGTCCTCAGTGCATCTTTTCCATACATTAGTTTTGAAGATAAACTTCATTGCTAAGTATGTTAACATACGATGTTCTTCAACAGGGAGTCCCGATGAATGTTGTGCCTTATGGGATCGAGACTAAAGGTACCATGAGTATTATTAGCTTACGGCCAAGATATCCTACAGATTATTGTAGTGCATTCAAGATTAGCGACGGATGCTTAATAGTGCAAGACTGGACCCAATATGTGATGGGGGAGCGCAGAGAAGTACTAGGGGGCAGCAAACAGAAGCGCAACCCACGATTAGGAGACAGGTTCATCTGCATGCTCCAACTTGATCAAGGAGGAGAGCTACACATGTTTTATGTTATTTTACCTAAGACAGAGCAGCAGGAGCGATTAGCTAGCTAGAAATGAGTTTGAGGATGATGATGTGCTACACTATTACTATGATGATAAAATAACTAGTGTTGGTGGTAATGACTATGATGATTATTATTAGCTACTGTTAGTGGTGATTAAATAAATAATGTTGGTGGTAATTACTATGATGATGATTAAATAGCTTGTGCTGGCGGACTAGATTCAAGTGGAGACAACATGTGGTGCACATTGAAAGTACTACTAGTCCAAACTAGATCAAGTTTGGATTAGTAGTATACTTTTGACATGCACCACATATTACCTCCACCTGAACCTAATCCACCTTCATTTGACACACTGGACATAATGATGTAAACCTCATAACTGGTATTGTACCAATATTTGTACGATGGAGAGTGAGGGAGTCCTGGACTAGGGGGTCTCCGGATAGCCGAACTATCATCATCGGCCGGACTCCAAGACTATGAAGATACAAGATTGAAGACTTCGTCCCGTGTCCGGATGGGACTTTCCTTGGCATGGAAGGCAAGCTTGGCGATACGGATATGTAGATCTGCTATCACTGTAACTGACTCTGTGTAACCCTAGCCCTCTCCGGTGTCTATATAAACCGGATGGCTTTAGTCTGTAGGACGAACATAGGCTAGATTCTAGGGTTTAGCCTCCTTGATCTCGTGGTAGATCTACTCTTGTAACACACATCATCAATATTAATCAAGCAGGACGTAGGGTTTTACCTCCATCAAGAGGGCCCAAACCTGGGTAAAACATCGTGTCCCTTGTCTCCCATTACCATCCGCCTAGACGCACAGTTCGGGACCCCCTACCCGAGATCCGCCGGTTTTGACACCGACATTGGTGCTTTCATGGAGAGTTCCTCTGTGTCATCACCGATAGGCTCGATGGCTTCTTCGATCATCATCAACGATACAGTCCAGGGTGAGACCTTCCTCCCCGGACAGATCTTCATATTCGGCGGCTTTGCACTGCGGGCCAATTCGCTTGGCCATCTAGAGCAGATCGAAAGTTACGCCCCGAGCCGTCAGGTCAGATTTGGAAGTTTGAAATTCATGGCTGACATCCGCGGGGACTTGATCTTCGATGGATTCGAGCCACAGCCAAGCGCGCCGCACTGTCACGATGGGCATGATTTAGCTCTACAGCCGGACAGTACCCTGGAGGCCGCACTCGAGCCCGCTCCGATCTTCAATTCGGAGCCGGCTGCGCAGATCGAGGACGGATGGCTAGACACCACCTTGGGGGCTGCAATCTCTACGGTGATAGAGCCGAACACTGATCTTGTCCCTCACGAAGCTCGAAGCTCCGAGGTGCTGGACTCCTTGCCGGACTCCGAACCTCCCGCGCCCCCACCAATCAAATCCGGTTGGGCGCCGATCATGGAGTTTACTGCCTCGGACATCTTTCAACACTCACCTTTTGGCGACATCCTGAGTTCGCTAAGGTATCTCTCATTATCAGGAGAGCCCTGGTCGGACTGCGGCCAGGACGGTTGGGATGCGGACGACGAAGAAATTCAAAACCCACCCACCACCCACTTGGTAGCCACTGTTGACGATCTAACCGACATGCTCGACTACGACTCCGAGGACATCGACGGTATGAAAGACGACGCCGGAGGTGACCAAGAACCAGCGCCCACCGGGCACTGGAAAGCCACCTCATCATATGACATATACATGGTGGATATCCCAAAGGATGGGAATGGCGAAGGAACAGCGGAGGATGACCCCTCCAAGAAACAGCCCAAGCGCCGGCGTTAGCGGCACCGCTCTAAATCCCGCCAAAGCAAGAATGAAGATTCCGGCACCAGAGATAATAATACACCGGACAGTGCCGAAGACAACCCACTCCAGCAAGATCCAGCGCAGGAGGACGGAGACGCCAGCCCTGATGAGAGAGCGGCAGAAGAAGAGGTAGAGGATTATATGCCTCCCTCCGGAGACGAGGCAAGCCTCGACGACGACGAATTCGTCGTGCCTGAGGATCCCGTCGAACAGGAGCGTTTCAAACGCAGGCTTATGGCCACGGCGAACAGCCTCAAGAAAAAGCAGCAACAGATTAGAGCTGATCAAGATCTGCTAGCCGACAGGTGGACGGACGTCCTCGCGGTCGAAGAGCATGAGCTCGAACGCCCCTCCAAAAGCTACCCTAAATGTAAGCTGCTCCCCCGATTAGAGGAGGAGGCATATGAACCCGCATCACCAGGAGACAATACGGCTGATCGACCACCCCGTGGTCGCGACAGAGAGGCCTCTAGGCCCTTCACTAGACTCGTACCCCGGCATCGCTCGAAAAGCACCAGGCCACAGGGGAACGCTCCGGAATTGCGAGATATATTGGAGGATAGGGCAAGACAATCAAGATCGATCTATGGATCGCGTGGGCGCCCCATGATACGTGACGACAACCGTCGCACCGGACACAGTAAGTCCGGCCGGGCCGAACAAAACAGACAAAGTTCTGTTGAGCTCCATCGTGATATCGCCCAGTACAGAGGCGCCGCACACCCACTGTGCTTCACAGATGAGGTAATGGATCATCAAATCCCCGAAGGGTTTAAACCCGTGAATATTGAGTCGTACGATGGCACAACAGACCCCGCGGTTTGGATCGAAGACTATCTCCTTCACATCCACATGGCAAGCGGTGACGATCTTCACGCCATCAAATATCTCCCCCTCAAGCTTAAAGGACCATCCCGACATTGGCTTAACAGCTTGCCAGCAGAGTCAATTGGGAGTTGGGAAGACCTGGAAGCCGCATTCCTCGATAACTTCCAAGGGATGTATGTGCGACCACCAGACGCTGATGACATCAGCCACATAATTCAGCAGCCAGACGAATCAGCCAGACAATTCTGGACACGGTTCTTAACCAAGAAAAACCAAATCGTCGACTGTCCGGATGCGGAGGCCCTAGCGGCCTTCAAGCATAATATCCGCGACGAGTGGCTTACCCGGCACCTGGGACAGGAAAAGCCAAAATCCATGGCAGCCCTCACATCACACATGACCCGCTTCTGCGCAGGTGAGGACAGCTGGCTAGCGTGCAGCAACAACCTCAGCAAAAATTCTGGCAGTCCGGATATCAAGGACCGTAATGGCAGGTCGCATCGTAACAAAAACAAATGCCGCATTAACGGCGACAACAGTGAGGATACGACAGTCAATGCCGGATTCAGAGGCTCTAAACCCGGTCAGCGAAAAAAGCCATTCAAAAGAACTACTCCGGGTCCGTCCAATTTGGACCGAATACTTGACCGCTTGTGCCAGATACATGGCACCCCTGAAAAGCCAGCCAACCACACCAACAGGGACTGCATAGCGATGACGAGGAAGAGACCCGGCCGCCGAACAATAGAGGACAGAAGGGTTTTCCCCCACAGGTGAGGACGGTGCACATGATATACGCAATGCACATACCCAAAAGGGAGCGGAAGCGTGCACTCAGGGATGTATACGCGATGGAGCCAGTTGCCCCGAAGTTCAATCCATGGTCCTCCTGCCCGATCACTTTTGACCGGAGGGACCACCCCACCAGCATCCGCCATGGCGGATTCGCCGCATTGGTTCTAGACCCAATCGTCGATGGATTTCACCTCACCAGAGTCCTGATGGACGGCGGCAGCAGCCTGAACCTGCTTTATCAGGACACAGTGTGCAAAATGGGCATAGACCCCTCAAGGATTAAACCTACCAAGATGACCTTTAAAGGCGTCATACCAGGTGTAGAAGCCAATTGTACAGGCTCAGTTACACTCGAAGTGGTCTTCGGATCCCCGGATAACTTCCGGAGCGAGGAGTTAATCTTCGACATAGTTCCGTTCCGCATCGGCTATCATGCTCTGCTCGGACGTACCGCGTTCGCAAAGTTCAACATGGTGCCGCACTATGAATACCTCAAGCTCAAGATGCCAGGCCCTCGAGGAGTCATCACGGTCAACGGAAACACTGAACATTCTCTCCGCACGGAGGAACATACAGCGGCTCTCGCGGCAGAAGTACAATGCAGCCTCTTAAGGCAATTCTCGAGTCCGGCCGGTAAGCGGCCGGACACAGCTAAGCGCGCCCGGAGTAACCTACAACAAGACCACCTGGCATGTGCCGAGCACGCGTAGCAGTGCGGCCCCAAACCCAGCCCCTGTAAAACGTCAAGACAGGTCCTTCGCGTATACCATTACGCTCTGAAGATACTATGGGCATGGGGAGAGGGGCACGACCACGATAGGCCCAGGCTGCGGCTCAACCACACCAGGGGCTCTCAAGTGTGTCGTTCTTTTTTTTCTTTTTTCCTTTCTATTTTTACCCACAGGACTCCGTTCATCAGAGGCCCTGCCCGGCAGTAGACCTGTCAAACTCACGATGCAACAGCCAGGGAAGAAGAAAGGCTACAACGAATATCCAGGTGGTCTCCATTACGAGCATTAAATCTGTTTTATGCACCATTCCGCAGCCTACTCCTGGAGGGGGACATGTTTCACAGTCCCATCCCTTGCCTATTGCACCATTTGTATCGTCCTGCACTTACAGCAGTTTTTCTTGAATAAGTAATGCAGCACCTTTTTGCCTGCAATTGCACTTCTTTTTTATACATACGTTCATTTGTGACATTACGCATCCATACGTCTTGGTACGGCTAAATACACCAGGTGCTTATGTTTCCCGCATCATGGTGTGATAAGTCCGAACACTTTCACAAGTGCGGCACCCCGAACTTATAGCATTATATGCATCAGCTCCGAATCATGTCTTGGGTCAATAGTTGGGTTTGCCTGGCTCCCATGTTTTGGTACCTTACGTTCCGTTGTATCGGCTAAGGTAGCACTGGGAGAACCACTGCGATTGCACCCCAGTAGAGCTGGGTTAACGCCTCAGTGGAGAAAGCTAAAACTGACTGTCATGATGAGGCGAGAGCTGGTCGCTGTTTTTTGCGAGTCCCTAAAGACTTATGCCGCTTAGAGCGAGGAGCCGGTTTTTGTCTGGCCCAGGCATGGATAGCGCCCCAAATTCGGCCTTCCGAAGACTAGGGGCTTCACCGAAATTTAAAATTATAGAATTCTATGGCTAAGTGAGAGTGTTCAAGCATTATAAGTCTGGTTGCCTTGTTCGTTGTGTTGAGCGCCTCCCAAGATGGACCCAAATATGGGAACAAGAGTGCTCAAATTTATCCCGAACACCCCAGCACTCATGGCATGGGGGCAGAAGCTGACGACTTGCCATCTCTCAGATTTGATAAACAGTCGCACAGAAGGTAATATTTTAAATTAAAATGTGTTGCTTAGCGCAAATGAACTAAGTTTTTGGCGCACAGGATAACAAAATGCGAGTCTACTCAAATATTACATCTTTGGAGCACTCACCCGCAATAGTGCGGGCGCCCTTCAGCACACTCTTTTAATACATCTCGGGCGTGCGATGCTCCTTGCCTTCCGGTGGTGGGTCCGTCACAAGCTTCTGGGCATCCATCTTGCTCCAGTGCACCTTTGCGCGGGCAAGGGCCCGACGGGCACCTTCAATACAGGCGGAGTGCTTGATGACTTCAACCCACGGGCACGCATCCACCAGCCGCCGCACCAGGCCGAAGTAGCTCCCGGGCATGGCCTCCTTAGGCCACAGCCGAACTATAAGGCCCTTCATGGCCTGTTCGGCCGCCTTGTGGAGCTCGACCAGCTGCTTTAGCTGGTCGCTAAGGGGCACCGGATGTCCGGCCTCAGCATACTGAGACCAGAAGACCTTCTCCGTCGAGCTCCCCTCCTCGGCCCGGTAGAACGAGGCAGCATCGGACACGCGGCGAGGAAGATCTGCAAACGCTCCTGGAGAGCTCCGAATCCGGGTAAGCAACAGGTAATTAACACTCACATGCTTACTTTACATGAAAAATGCCTTACCCGCTGCTATTTTCTTCAACGCCTCGATTTCCTGGAGGGCCTTGTAGGCTTCGGCCTTAGCGGCTTTGGCACTCTCAAGAGCCGTTGCAAGCTCAGCCTCTCGAGTCTTCGAGTCACGCTCCAGACTCTCATGCTTTTTCACGAGATCCTGGAGCTCTTGCTGTACCTCCGCCACCCGCGCCTCCTGCTTCTCTCGCTCGGTGCGCTCCGCGGCCGCATTGCGCTCGGCCGCAGACACCGCCTCCTTCAGGGTCGCCACCTCGTTAGTGGCCCCTGCAATACCCACGTTATCCTTGTCTTTCATTTTGCAACCAAAATCCTTTTCTGTAAGGTACAATTTTAATAAGGTGTTACTCACCTTCCTTGTCCTCGAGCTGCTTCTTGGCACGGCCGAGCTCATTCTCGGACCGCTCGAGGCCTTCCTTCAAAGTAGTGACCTCCGCAGTCAGTGAGGCAGAGGTCAGTAGCGCAGCCTGCAATCCCATATCGACATATTTTTTATGACTCCTACGTATATCTTCTTAGATCCTCAGTCCGGCTTTTCTTTCCGAACACCGAACCGAGCATCAGGGGCTACTGTCTATGCGGTACTATTTTACACATATCAAAATTCTTACCTCAAAGCCTATTAGAAGGCTGCTGCAGGCTTCGGTCAGCCCGCTATTGGCGAGCTGCACCTTCTGAATCACCGCACTCATAACAGTGCGGTGTTCCTCTTCGATGGAGGCGCTATTGAGCGCCTCCAGCAAGCTATCCGGCGCCTCCGGTTGGACGGAGGCTGCCGGTGTCATGGTCTTGCTCTTCTTATGAAGGGGCCGCCCGCCGGACTCCGGAGCCACTATGGGATCCGGAGCCGAGTCCGGTGCAAAGTCCGGGAGGTTGTCCTGCGACACCTCCGGGGCCTCCTCCTCCTGGCGGGTCCCTTCCCGGGATCCCCCCTCGGCGTCGTCCGTGTCACGGGAGGTGGAGGCGGTCGGAAGAGAATCCATATCCGACGCACCTAAGGACCCGCTTGACGAAGCGGGGAGATCGTCCTTGGGCGGACTGCAGGTTTGTATGCGGCATTAGAAAGACATTGTGTGGCAAAAAAGATAAACCATGAAGTTATTCGCGAGTCCGGATACTCATGATCTCGCCAGGGACTTGGCCCTTGGAGGCCAGTCCTCGTCGTCGTCACTGGCGTTGGCAGAGCAGTCCGGGGGAAGAGTTTTTCCCTTCTTGGACCCTTCAGCCTCCCTCGTTGGGGAGGCCTTCCTTTTCTTCTCTCCCCCCGCTGGGGAAGAGGCTTTCTTCTTCTCCTCCTCACCTTGGTGAGAGGAGTCGATCTCGGATTCATCATCCGATAGCACCTGAAAACGGGAACTCTTCCGAGTCCCCGTGGCCTTCTTCTCCGGCACCACATGGGGTGCCGGAGCCAGCAGCCCCGTCAAATGGGCGTCCGCTGGGTCCTCTGGCAATGGGGCCGGACAGATAGCCTATTCGGCCTTCTTCAGCCAGTCCTGTCAAAGGAAAGGGAGTTTAGATCCCGCATAGAGTCAAACTATGGAAAACAAGCGTCCCTTAAAGGACAAAATCACTTACCTCATCAGCTGGACGCTCCAAGCTGAATCCGCGATCTTCAGTAGCGGATGCGGGAGCCTCGGCGCCTTTGAATAGCACCTTCCAGACATCTTCGTACGTAGTATCGAAGAGCCCACTCAAAGTCTGGTGCTGCGCCGGGAGAATCTGGCGGATGAGCATGACCTGGACTACGTTGAAAAGCTTGAGCTTCTTGTCCACTAGCTTTTCGGATGCAAGCTTGGAGTCCGGTCAGCTCCTCCGAATCACCCCATGTCCGGTCGCTCTCTTTCCAGGAGGTGAGCCATGTGGGGATACCGGATCTGAATTCGGGGACCGCTGCCCATTCGGGGTCACGCGGTTCGGTGATGTAGAACCACCCCGATTGCCACCCCTTGATGGTTTCCACGAATGTGCCCTCAAGCCAGGTAACGTGGGACATCCTGCCCACCATGGCGCCTCTGCACTCCGCTTGGCTGCCCTTCACAACCTTCGGCTTGACACTGAAGGTCTTGAGCCACAAGCCGAAGTGGGGCTAGATGCAGAGGAAGGCCTCACACACGACGATAAACGCCGAGATGTTGAGGAAGAAATTCGAGGCCAAATCATGGAAATCCAGGCCGTAGTAGAACATGAGCCCCCAGACAAAGGGATGGAGTGGGAAGCCTAGTCCGCGGAGGAAATGGGGAAGGAATACTACCCTCTCATGGGGCTTGGGGGTGGGGATGAGCTCTCCCTCGTTGGGGAGCCGGTGCGCGATGTCGCTGGACAAGTATCCGGCGTTGCGCAGCTTCTGGATCTGCCCCTCCGTAACGGAGGAGGCCATCCACTTGCCTCCTACTCCGGACATAGTTGGAGAAGGTTGAGGTGAGATGTGCGGGCTAGGGCGCTGGAGCTCGGGTTCGCGGAGATGGATAAGCCAAGGAGGAAGAAGACAATATGCGCGCCGGACTCGTTGTCATTGAAGCCTGGTTCAGGGGCTACTGAGGGAGTCCTGGACTAGGGGGTGTCCGGATAGCCGAACTATCATCATCGGCCGGACTCCAAGACTATGAAGATACAAGATTGAAGACTTCTTCCCGTGTCCGGATGGGACTTTCCTTGGCGTGGAAGGCAAGCTTGGCGATACGGATATGTAGATCTCCTACCATTGTAACCGACTCTGTGTAACCCTAGCCCTCTCCGGTGTCTATATAAACCGGATGGCTTTAGTCCGTAGGACGAACAACAATCATACCATAGGCTAGCTTCTAGGGTTTAGCCTCCTTGACCTCGTGGTCGATCTACTCTTGTAACACACATCATTAATATTAATCAAGCAGGACGTAGGGTTTTACCTCCATCAAGAGGGCCCAAACCTGGGTAAAACATCGTGTCCCTTGTCTCCTGTTACCATCCGCCTAGACGCACAGTTTGGGACACCCTACCCGAGATCCGCCGGTTTTGACACCGACAGAGAGAAAACCGCATAAATACACTAAAAATAAAAAAAAATAAAAAATGAATACTAGTAGTGATGGAGAGAAAACGCGCTGCCACTAGTTTCATTAGCAGTAGCGTGGGGGTGAACAAACGCTACAGCTATTTGTCCTAGCAGTAGCGCGTGCCGGCACGCGTTACTGCTAAGCAATAGTTGTAGCGCCTTATTAGTAGCGCGCCCACCTGCGCTACTAGTGAGCACAAAACCAGCGCTACTACTAGGATTTTCCCTAGTAGTGGAAGGAGCAGTTAAAACAAAATGAAGGTATGCAGTGATGTGCATCAAAATTCGGCTATGGTGAATGTTTTGTTCTGACTATAAAGTGTCATTTATATTTATTAGGGGACGTGACCAAAGTGATGGCCCTCAAAAAGGCGTTGGTTGAGGCCGAAGACAAGGCGGCCAAGGAGCGGGCCCCATGCGAAAAGCATGAGGCCCGGGTCCAGGAGATCCAGCAATAGCTCCAAGATGCAGTCAAAAGATGTGAGTCCTTGGAGCGTGATTATAAAGAGCAAGAATCTAAAATTGCGAAGGCCCGCCAAATCGCACAAGAAGCCCGAGCCGAAGCCCAGTGTGCCCTCCGAGAAATCCAGGAGGCCAAGAAGATCGCGACGGGTAAGTCTTTTATAGTGCAGAGCAAATTTGTAAGGGAAAGGTTCCTTTTACTGACCCAGATTTGGAGCTCTCCAGGGACGTTTGCGGATCTGCCGTGCAGCATGTCAGACGCTGCCGAATTCTATCGAGCTGAGGAGGGAAGCTCTATGGAGAAGTTGTTATGGTCGCAATACCTTGCGGCCGAAACTCCGGTGCCCTTTAGCGACCAGTTGAAGCAATTGGTTGAGCTGCATAGGACGGCCGAACTAGCAATGAAGGATTTGATAATCTGCCTATGGCCTGCCGAAGCTTTTCCTAGCAGCTACTACGGACTCGTGAAGCGGCTGGTCAGTGTCTGTCCTTAGCTTGACGCCATTAAATGGTCTGTCTGCATTGAAGGTGCAAGAATGGCCTTCGCCCGCGTGAAGACGCACTGGGCGAAGATGGACACCACTAAATTGATGACCGAAGGACCGCCCGAAAGAAAGGAGCATCGCAAGCCCGAGCTGTATTATGGTAGTGTTATGGAGGGGTCCTGCCTTGTGGCGGAGCAATGTGCTAAGGATATCATGTTCCCATGAATACATTCATGTTTTATCCTGTCATGTAATATAAAACAGTTTGGTTATGTAGTGTAAAGTTTGTTTGAAACTACACCTCATGTGTGGCCGTTTTAATAAATCTGAGAAATGTCAATCATCGGCATCTGCCCCCATGTAGGTAGTACGGGGGTGTTCGGGATGATTCTAAGCACTCTTTATCCAAGGTATTGTTCCTTTAAGGAGGTGTTCAGCGCAACGAACGAAGCAATTGGACTATTCGGCTTTATCATTCTCACTTAGCCATAGGAGTTTGACGAGACAAACTTGGGAGCCCTTGGTGTTCGGAAGACCGAACTTGGGGCGCTATATACGCTTAATCGGATAAAAGCCGACTCATCTCATAACGCGGAAGAAATCGCTAAAGATTTGGAACCTCTCGAACAGCTGACCGGCTCTCGCCGCATCATGACAGTCAGTTTTCGCCTTTCCCTACTGAGGTGCTCATCTGGTATAACCAGGACACAATCGCAGTAGTTCTCCCTTTACTACCCTAGCCGACATAGCGGAATGTAGGGTAGCAAGCACAGGAGCCGGGCAACCCAACTATTGACCCAAGTCATGATTCAGAGCCGTTGCATATAATGCTACAATTTGGGGGGCCGAACTACTATAAAAGTATTCGTACTTTCTTGCCATATTATGGGGTGTAATGAAGCCCCTGGCGAATTAAGCCGTACCAGAGTGTACGGGTGCAAATAATAATAATATATACAAAGGAAAAGAAAAAATAAGTAATAAGCTGATGCTGCAGATGTGGAGCCGTGAATTATTTTCCATTGTAATTTGAATAGTATGCCTAGGTGTACTTGTGCAAATGGTGCTATAAGCAATAAGGCTATTTAACATGCCATAACCAAGGGTGGGCAGCGTGCGGGTTTTAAGATAGGTATAACGATCGTTAGCAGAGACCACCTGTGAATTCCCTTCCACGTTTGAGCCTTTTGCCTTCTTGGTGTAGACGTCCCTTGATAGGTCCGATGAACAAGTTGTCTGGGAATGAGGCGGGTAGAAAGAAACCTGAAAAGAAAATGGAATAGTGAAATTATGCGGGTCCAGGGGCGGTTGATCAGCATTGTGAACCCTGGTCTAGTTGTGCCTCCGTCTGTGCCCATGGTATTTTGAGTGCGTAATTATGTATGCGCGGCACGAGTGTCATTGCTTGATTGAGGCTGAGACGGACGCCAAATTGCTAGTTGAGCTCTAGGCGGGTTGGACAGTCCTACTGCAGAGTAGTTCGGACTCGCTTGATGGTGTCGGGGGACTTTACTGCCAAGTTGAGGTTCTGCCTAAGAAGGCTACTTTGTACTTCTACTGCAAGGGCCGTGGTGTGTTCCTTGGTACGGAGGGAGCATTCCGTGTTTCCATTGACTGTTATGACACCGCGTGGTCCAGGCATCTTGAGCTTAAGGTAGGTGTAATGCGGCACCGCATTGAATCGAGCGAATGCGGTTTGTTCGAGCAGTGCGTGATAGCCACTACGGAAAGGGACGATATCGAAGATCAATTCTTTGCTTCGGAAATTATCCGGGGATCCGAAGACCACTTCTAGAGTGATTGAGCCCGTGCAACAGGACTCCACACCTGGTATGACACCTTTAAAGGTGGTTTTTGTGGGTTTGATTCTTGAGGGATTGATACCCATTTTTCGCACTGCATCCTAATAGAGCAGGTTCAAACTGCTTCCACCATCCATAAGGACTCTTGTAAGGTGGAATCCGTTGATGATAGGGTCGAGCACCAGCGCGGCTCAACCGCCATGACAGATACTAGTTGGATGGTCCCGTCGATCAAAGGTTATCGAACAAGAGGACCATGGGTTGTATTTTGGGGCGACTGGCTCCATCGCGTAGACGTCCCTTAGGGCGCGCTTCCGCTCCCTTCTAGGGATATGGGTAGCATATATCATGTTCACCGTTTTGACTTGGGGAGGAAACTTCTTCTGTCCACCTGTGTTCGGTTGCCGGGGCTCCTCGTCGCCATCGCTTTCGGACCCCTTTTCCTTGTTTTTGGTATTTAACTTGCCAGCTTGTTTAAAGACCCAACATTCTCTGTTGGTATGATTGGCTGGTTTATCGGGGGTCCCGTGGATTTGGCATGGACGATCAAGTATGCGGTCTAAACTTGACGGGCCCGGATTATTTCTCTTAAATGGCTTCTTCCGTTGGCCGTACTTGGAGCAACTAAATCCAGCGTTAACCGCCATGTCTTCGGCATTGTTGCCATTACTACGACGCTTGTGTCTATTGCATTGGGGCTTGCTATTGCTATTTCTGGCTTCAGAAGTACCGGGTTTACTTGAGGTGCTATTGCTACGAGCTAGCCAGCTGTCCTCGCCCGCACAAAAGCGGGTCATAAGCATCGTAAGGGCTGCCATGGACTTCGGCTTCTCTTGTCCAAGGTGTCAGGCGAGCCATTCGTCATGGATGTTATGCTTAAAGTATGCTAGGGCTTCGGCATCCGGACAGTCCATGATCTGGTTCTATTTAGTTAAGAATTTCCTGGCTGACTCTCCGGGCTGTTGGATCATATGACTTAAGTCATCGACATCCGAAGGTCGGATATAGGTTCCCTGGAAGTTGTACATTTATGCGTCTTCCAGGTTCTCCCAGCTGCCAATGGAACTTTCAAGCAGACTGTTCAACCAGTGTCGAGCTGTTCCCTTGAGTTTTAGCGGGAGATACTTGATGGCATGGAGATCGTCACCACGGGCCATATGAATGTGGAGAAGGAAGTCTTCGATCCATAGCGCGGGATTTGTTGTCCCATCATACGATTCGATATTCACGGGTTTAAACCCTTCTAGGAATTCATGTTCCATTACTTCATTGGTGAAGCATAGGGGGTGTGCGGCGCCTCTATGTCGGGCTATGTCGCAACACGGTTCGGATGAAGCTGGTCTGCGGTATTCGGCCCGGACAGGTTTGTTTTTATTATATCCAGCGTGGTAGCCGTCGTCGTGTACCGGGGCGCACCCCTGTGATCCATAAATTGATCTGGTGTGGCCTGCATTCTTCTCCAAGTCATACCGCAGGTCATGCATGTATCCCCGAGCTGTTGTGTTTCTATTTGTTTGGCGAGGTAGTGCGGGTTGGGCTTTCATTTTGTCTCGTCCACGCGCCGGTTAGTCAGCTGGTAGTGCTGGCTCCAAGGCCTCGTCATCGAATTGAGGTAACAACTTGCGCTTCGGGTAACTTTTGTTTGGGTGTTCGAGTCTATATTCTTCGCCTGCCAGGACCTTAGTCCATCTATCAGTGAGCTGATCTTGATCATCTTGAAGTTGCTGCTTCTTCTTCTTCAGGCTCTTTGCAGTGGCTATAAGCCGGCGCTTGAAGCGCTCTTGCTCGACGAGATCCTCAGGCACGGTAAATTCTTCGTCGCCGAGGCTCACCTCATCCTCAGGGAGAGGCATGTAATTATCGTCCTCCGAGTCTTCATTCATGGCCTGTTCATTAGGGCTGGCTCGCCCGTCCTCCCGACCGGCCTATTCAAAGCTTGGCTGGGCGGGGTCTTCTTCGTCTTCGGCATTGTCCGGAGTGTTATTGTCTCTTGTGCCGGTATCGTTGTTTTTACCATGGCGTGGTTTACAGCTGTGCCGCTGACCTCGGCGCTTTGGCTGATTCTCAGGAGGCTTATCCTCAACTATATCCTTTTTGTCCTCTCCATTGTCTTCTTTGGGTGTATCCACCATGTAAATGTCACATGACGAGGTGGCTGTCGAGCGCCCTGTGGGCGGTGGTTCCTGTTCCTCTCCCACATCGTCATCCATACCGTCGATCTCTTCGGAGTGGAAGTCAAGCATGTCGGTCAAGTTGACAGTGCCTATCAAGTGGGTGGTGGGTGGGTAACGAAGTTCTTCGTCGTCCGCTCCCCATTCAAGCCGGACATAGTTCGGCCTGAATCTCCTAACAAGGAGAGATATTTTAATGAGTTTAACATGTCGCCCAGGGGTGAGTGTTGGAAGATATCCATGTTGGAAATATGCCCTAGAGGCAATAATAAAAGGGTTATTATTATATTTCCTTGTTCATGATAATTGTCTTTTATTCATGCTATAATTGTATTATCCGGAAATCGTAATACACGTGTGAATACATAGACCACAATACGTCCCTAGTAAGCCTCTAGTTGACTAGCTCGTTGGTCAACAGATAGTCATGGTTTCTGACTATGGACATTAGATGTCATTGACAACGGGATCACATCATTAGGAGAATGATGTGATGGACGAGACCCAATCCTAAGCATAGCACAAGATCGTATAGTTCGTTTTGCTAGAGCTTTTCCAATGTCAAGTATCTCTTCCTTAGACCATGAGATCGTGTAACTCCCGGATACCATAAGAGTGCTTTGGGTGTACCAAACGTCACAACGTAACTGGGTGACTATAAAGGTGCACTACAGGTATCTCCGAAAGTGTTTGTTGGGTTGACACGGATCGAGACTGGGATTTGTCACTCCGTATGACGGAGAGGTATCTCTGGGCCCACTCGGTAATGCATCATCACAATGAGCTCAAAGTGACCAAGTGTTTGGTCATGGGATCATGCATTACGGTACGAGTAAAGTGACTTGCCGGTAACGAGACTGAACGAGGTATTGGGATACCGACGATCGAGTCTCGGGCATGTAACGTACCGAATGACAAAGGGAATTGTATACGGGGTTGTTCTAATCCTCGACATCGTGGTTCATCCGATGAGATCATGGAGGAGCATGTGCGAGCCAACATGGGTATCCAGATCCCGCTGTTGGTTATTGCCCGAGAGCCGTCTCGGTCATGACTACGTGTCTCCCGAACCCGTAGGGTCTACACACTTAAGGTTTGGTGACGCTAGGGTTGTATGAATATGAGTATGCAGTATACCGAATGTTGTTAGGAGTCCCGGATGAGATCCCGGACGTCACGAGGAGTTTCGGAATGGTCCGGAGGTAAAGAATTATATATAGGAAGTGGTATTTCGGCCATCGGGAAAGTTTCGGGGTCACCCGGTATTGTACCGGGACCACCGGAAGGGTCCCGGGGGTCCACCGGGTGGGGCCACCCATCCCGGAGGGCCCCATGGGCTGAAGTGGGAGGGGAGCCAGCCCATAGTGGGCTGGTGCGCCCCCCTAGGCCCACCCCCTGCGCCTAGGGTTGAAACCCTAGGGTGGGGGGGCGCACCACATGCCTTGGGGGGCACTCCTCCCCCCTTGGCCGCCGCCCCCTTGGGAGATTGAATCTCCCAGGGCCGGCGCCCCCCCTGGGGGCCTATATAAAGGGAGGGGGAGAGGGGCAGCCGCACCCTGAAGTCCTGGCGCCCCCTCCCCCTGCTACACCTCTTCCTCCTCCGTCACATGCTTGGCAAAGCCCTGCCGGAGTGCTGCTGTTCCACCACCACCACGCCGTTGTGCTGCTGCTGGAGCCATCATCATCAACCTCTCCTTCCCCCTTGTTGGATCAAGAAGGAGGATACGTCACACGCTCCGTACGTGCGTTGAACGCGGAGGTGCCGTCCGTTCGGCGCTAGGATCTCCGGTGATCTGAATCACGGCGAGTACGACTCCATCATCACCGCTCCCTCTAACGCTTCCGTACGCGATCTACAACTGGTATGTAGATGCAAACTCACTCTCTTGACTCGTTGCTTAGATGAACTCATAGATGGATCTTGGTGAAACCGTAGGAAAAATTTTAATTTTCTGCAACGTTCCCCAACAGTGGCATCATGAGCTAGGTATACGCGTAGTTCTCTATTGCACGAGTAGAACACAATTTTGTTGTGGGCGTAGATCTTGTCAACTTGCTTGCCCCGCTACCAGTCTTATCTTGCTTCAGCGGTATTGTGGGATGAAGCGGCCCGGACCAACCTTACACGTACGCTTACGTGAGACCGGTTCCACCGACTAACATGCACTAGTTGCATAAGGTGGCTGGCGGGTGTCTGTCTCTCCCACTTTAGTTGGAGCGGATTCGATGAAAAGGGTCCTTATGAAGGGTAAATAGAAGTTGACAAAATCACGTTGTGGTTATTCGTAGGTAAGAAAACGTTCTTGCTAGAACCCAATTGCAGCCACGTAAAAGATGCAACAACAATTAGAGGACGTCTAACTTGTTTTTGCAGCAATTGTCATGTGATGTGATATGGCCAGAAGTTGTGATGAATGATGAATGATATATTGTGATGTATGAGATCATGTTCTTGTAATAGGAATCACGACTTGCATGTCGATGAGTATGACAACCGGCAGGAGCCATAGGAGTTGTCTTTATTTTCTGTATGACCTGCGTGTCATTGAAGAACGCCATGTAAACTACTTTACTTTATTGCTAAACGCATTAGACATAGAAGTAGAAGTAGTCGTTGGCGTGACAACTTCATGAAGACACGATAATGGAGATCATGATGATGGAGATCATGGTGTCATGCCGGTGACAAGATGATCATGGAGCCCCAAAGATGAAGATCAAAGGAGCTATATGATATTGGCCATATCATGTCACCACTTTATATAATTGCATGTGATGTTTATTATGTTTTATGCATCTTGTTTACTTAGAACGACGGTAGTAAATAAGATGATCCCTTGCAACAATTTCAAGAAGTGTTCTCCCCTAACTGTGCACCATTGCTAAAGTTCGTCGTTTCGAAGCACCACGTGATGATCGGGTGTGATAGATCCTTACGTTCACATACAACGGGTGTAAGACAGTTTTACACATGCAAAACACTTAGGGTTAACTTGACGAGCCTAGCATGTACAGACATGGCCTCGGACCACGAAGACCGAAAGGTCGAACACGAGTCATATGGAAGATACGATCAACATGAGAATGTTCACCGATGATGACTAGTCCGTCTCACGTGATGATCGGACACGGCCTAGTCAACTCGGATCGTGTAACACTTAGATGACTAAGGGGATGTCAAATCTGAGTGGGAGTTCATTAAATAATTTGATTGGATGAACTTAATTATCATGAACTTAGTCTAAAATCTTTGCAAAATATGTCTTGTAGATCAAATGGCCAACGCTCATGTCAACATGAACTTCAACGCGTTCCTAGAGAAAACCAAGCTGAAAGATGATGGCAGCAACTATACGGACTGGGTCCGGAACCTTAGGATCATCCTCATAGCTGCCAAGAAAGCATATGTCCTTGAAGCACCGTTAGGTGACCCACCTGCTCTCCCAGCACTGCAAGACGATTTGAACGTTTGGCAGACACGTGCTGATGATTACTCCCTCGTTCAGTGCGGCATGCTTTACAGCTTAGAACCAGGGCTCCAAAAGCGTTTTGAGCAACATGGAGCATATGAGATGTTCGAGGAGCTGAAACTAGTTTTCCAAGCTCATGCCCGGGTCGAGAGATAAGAAGTCTCCGACAAGTTCTATAGTTGTAAGATGGAGGAAAACAGTTCTGTCAGTGAGCATATACTCAAAATTTCTGGGTTGCACAGCCGCCTATCCCAGCTAGACATTAACCTCCCGGATGAGGTGGTCATTGACAGAATCCTTCAGTCGCTCCCACCAAGCTACTAGAGCTTTGTGATGAACTATAATATGCAGGGGATGGTGAAGACCATTCCTGAAGTATTTTCAATGCAGAAGTTGGCAGAGGTTGAAATCAAGAAAGAACATCAAGTGTTGATGGTCAATAAGACCACTAAGTTCAAGAAGGGCAAGGGTAAGAAGAACTTCAAGAAGGACGGCAAAGATGTTGCCGCGCCCGGTAAGCCAGTTGCCGGGAGGAAGTCAAAGAATGGACCCGAGCCTGAGACTGAGTGCTTTTATTGCAAGGGGAAGGGTCACTGGAAGCGGAACTGCCCCAAATACTTAGCGGATAAGAAGGCCGGCAACACTAAAGGTATATTTGATATACATGTAATTGATGTGTACCTTACCAGTACTCGTAGTAACTCCTGGGTATTTGATACCGGTGTCGTTGCTCATATTTGTAACTCACAGCAGGAGCTGCGGAATAAGCGGAGACTGGCGAAGGACAAGGTGACGATGCACGTCAGGAATGGTTCCAAGGTCGATGTGATCGCTGTCGGCACGCTACCTCTACATTTACCTACGGGATTAGTTATAAACCTTAATAATTGTTATTTGGTGCCAAGTTTGAGCATGAACATTGTATCTGGATCTCGTTTGATACGAGATGGCTACTCATTTAAATCCGAGAATAATGGTTGTTCTATTTATATGAGAGATATGTTTTATGGTCATGCCCCTATGGTCAATGGTTTATTCTTAATGAATCTCGAGCGTAATGTTACACATATTCATAGCGTGAATACCAAAAGATGTAAAGTTGATAACGATAGTCCCACATACTTGTAGCACTGCCGCCTTGGTCACATTGGTGTGAAGCGCATGAAGAAGCTCCATGCTGATGGACTTTTGGAGTCTCTCGATTATGAATCATTTGACACATGCGAACCATGCCTATTGGGCAAGATGACCAAGATTCCGTTCTCCGGAAAAATGGAGCGAGCAACCAACTTGTTGGAAATCATACATACCGATGTGTGCGGTCCAATGAGCATTGAGGCTCGCGGAGGATATCGTTATGTTCTCACTCTCACTGATGACTTGAGTAGATATGGGTATGTCTACTTGATGAAACACAAGTCTGAGACCTTTGAAAAGTTCAAGGAATTTCAGAATGAGGTAGAGAATCAACGTGACCGAAAGATAAAATTCTTACGATCGGATCGTGGAGGAGAATATTTCAGTCACGAATTTGGTACACACTTAAGAAAATGTGGAATCGTTTCACAACTCACGCCACCTGGAACACCTCAGCGTAACGGTGTGTCCGAACGTCGTAATCGCACTGTATTGGATATGGTGCGGTCTATGATGTCTCTTACCGATTTACCGCTATCATTTTGGGGATACGCTCTAGAGACAGCTACATTCACTTTAAATAGGGCACCGTCTAAATCCGTTGAGACGACACCGTATGAATTATGGTTTGGGAAGAAACCTAAGCTGTCGTTTCTAAAAGTTTGGGGATGCGATGCTTATGTCAAGAAACTTCAACCTGAAAAGCTCGAACCCAAGTCGGAAAAATGCGTCTTCATAGGATACCCTAAGGAAACCATTGGGTATACCTTCTACTTAAGATCTGAGGGCAAGATCTTTGTTGCCAAGAACGGATCCTTTCTGGAAAAAGAGTTTCTCTCGAAAGAAGTAAGTGGGAGGAAAGTAGAACTCGATGAAGTAATACCTCTTGAATGGGATAGTAGTGCAGCTCAGGAAAATGTTCCTATGATGCCTACACCAACTGAAGAGGAAAATAATGATGATGATCAAGGTACTTCTGATCAAGTTACTACTGAACTTCGTAGGTCCACAAGGACACGTTCCGCACCAGAGTGGTACGGCAACCCTGTCCTGGAAATCATGTTGTTAGACAACGGTGAACCTTCGAACTATGAAGAAGCGATAGCGGGCCCAGATTCCAACAAATGGCTTGAAGCCATGAAATCCAAGATAGAATCCATGTATGAAAACAAAGTATGGACTTTGATTGACTTGCCCGATGATCGGCGAGCGATAGAAAACAAATGGATCTTTAAGAAGAAGACGGACGCGGATGGTAATGTCACCATCTATAAAGCTCGACTTGTCGCTAAGGGTTATCGGCAAGTTCCAGGGATTGACTACGATGAGACTTTCTTTCCCGTAGAGAAGCTTAAGTCCGTCCGAATCATGTTAGCAATTGCCGCATACTATGATTATGAGATATGGCAGATGGACGTCAAAACGGCATTCCTTAACGGGCATCTTAAGGAAGAACTGTATATGATGCAGCCGGAAGGTTTTGTCGATCCTAAGAACATTGACAAAGTATGCAAGCTCCAGCGATCCATTTATGGGCTGGTGCAAGCATCTCGGAGTTGGAACATTCGCTTTGACGAGATGATCAAAGCGTTTGGGTTTATGCAGACTTATGGAGAAGCCTGCGTTTACAAGAAAGTGAGTGGGAGCTCTGTAGCATTTCTCATATTATATGTAGATGACATAATTTTGATGGGAAATAATATAGAATTCTTGGACAGTATTAAGGCCTACTTGAATAAGTGTTTTCCAATGAAGGATCTTGGAGAAGCTGCTTACATATTAGGCATCAAGATCTATAGGGATAGATCAAGACGCCTCATAGGTCTTTCACAAAGCACATACCTTGATAAAATTTTGAAGAAGTTCAAAATGGATCAGTCCAAGAAAGGGTTCTTGCCTGTACTGCAAGGTGTGAGATTGAGCTCGGCTCAATGCCCGACCACGGCAAAAGATAAAGAAGAGATGAGCGTCATCCCCTATGCCTCAGCCATAGGATCTATTATGTATGCCATGCTGTGTACCAGACCTAATGTAAACCTTGCCGTAAGTTTGGTAGGAAGGTACCGAAGTAATCCCGACAAGGAACACTGGACAGTGGTCAAGAATATCCTGAAGTACCTGAAAAGGACAAAGGACATGTTTCTCGTTTATGGAGGTGACGAAGAGCTCGTCGTAAAGGGTTACATCGACGCTATCTTCGACACAGATCTGGATGACTCTAAGTCACAAACTGGATACGTGTATATGTTGAATGGTGGAGCAGTAAGCTAGTGCAGCTGCAAGCAGAGCGTCGTGGCGGGATCTACATGTGAAGCGGAGTACATGGCAGCCTCCGATGACACAGACCTTGTTGGAGGTTAGATCTGTGTCCAGCTCTAACGTCGTTGAGTATGTGGCTTCCGTGGCGGGGTCCGTCCTCCCATCCTTGGATGGCACGAACTGCATTGGATCTAGGGCCAGGGCAGTTACAGGCGGCTATCATGGGTTTGAATCCGTCGAAGACCAAGTATCCGCAGATGTCGGTGGTGTAGTTCAAGCTTCCAAACCTGACTTGATGGCTAGGGGCGTAGCTAGCGATCTGCTCCAGATGGCCAAGCAAGTTGGCCCGCAGTGCGAAGCCGCCAAATACGAAGATATGTCCAGGGAGAAAGATCTCACTCTAGACCGAGTTGTCGTAGATGATTGAAGGAGCCATCAAGCCTTATGATGATGACGCAGTAGAACTCGCAATGAAAGCACCAATGTCGTTGTCAAAACCGGCGGATCTCGGGTAGGGGGTCCCAAACTGTGCGTCTAAAGCTAATGGTAACAGGAGGCGGGGGACACGATGTTTACCCAGGTTCGGGCCCTCTCTATGGAGGTAATACCCTACTTCCTGCTTGATTGATCTTGATGATATAAGTATTACAAGAGTTGATCTACCACGAGATCGTAGAGGCTAACCCTAGAAGCTAGCATATGATTATGATTGTTGTCCATGTCCTATGGACTAAGCCCTCTGGTTTATATAGAAACCGGAGGGGGCTAGGGTTTACACAGAGTTGGTTACAGAGAAGGGAATCTACATATCCGAATCGCCAAGCTTGCCTTGCACGCAAAGGAGTGTCCCACACGGACACGGGGCGAAGTCTTCTATCTTGTATCTTCATGGCCCAACAGTCCGGTCAATGTATATAGTCCGGCTGTCCGAGGAACCCTTAATCCGGGACTCCCTCATACATCAAGCTTCCAAACTGGATGCCTCCTCCTTCGGCGAGTTAGGGCACTCCTCCTCCTCCGTTGTGTGATTAGGGCACTCTGCCTCCTCCTCCACCTCCTCCGACACGTGACGGCACTCCGGCTCCTCCTTCGCCTCCTCCAACAAGCACTCTGCCTCCTCCGACACGTGACGGCACTCCGCCTCCTCCTCCGCCTCCTTCGGTGCGTCAGAGCACAATGCCTCCTCCGGCGTCTCAGCGGACTCCGCCGTGTCAGCAACTGCAAAAGATAGACGCTGCCGCTCCGGCGGCTAGCAGTACAAGCAGAGGCGGGAAGCAATACAAATACGGTCCATCTCTCAAGGCTCCGGAAAAGCTACCATACGAGAGGACCGACAAGGAAAACGAGGACATCAGTCTTGCCCAAGTGAGGGACTTTTTTGCATGGAAACCTCCACCACTGAAGGAAATGGTAGATCCGGTGAAAGTGAAGCGGACTATTGATTCCCTGAAGCGACCACCACCGCCTCCGCCGGATTCCAACTATGTCCGTTGTATTAAAAAGACATATAAGGAAGCGGAGCGGTCGGGAAGTACTTGCAGTGAAGCAAGGTTAGCAGAAAAAAGAAATGAGAAAAAATTCCCCAACAAGGAAAACAGGCGAACCAAACATGCCCCCCGCTCAAGGTGTCTAGCGATATCCTAGCTGATCATCCGGGGATGGTGCCCGGTACCAATCCCGCTGATTACCTGAGAGATAATGTAGAGTTTGAAATAATGTAGGTGAACACCTTCAAATACTAGTATGGGAAGCCTCTCGTCAAACCTCATCATCCTCCTCTATCAGCGATGATGCGAAGATTGCATGAATGGTACATTAAAACCTACAGCGAGTCTGGGAATAATAGTTTCATGCTGAGAATTAAAAAGGAACATGACCTCGTTGGAACTGAGCTGGTGTCTATTGAATTTGTGGAGTTATTCCAGTTATACAATCAAATGGCCCTTGACAAACAACTCATGACTTGCTACTGTCTATAAGTATTACTTCTGTAATTAAGTCTCTCTATATACCTTAGCTCTTTCATTGCATGTATATATAATTATCCTCACTATATTATGCATATTGAAGATCGTCGAATGCAGAAAAGCACAAATCTATGACATTGGGTTCATTAACCCACATATCATACATGAATGGACGGTTAAAAACAGAGTCACAGATAGCAAGGACAACTTGCTACAATCATTGCTTGTAAAACAAAACAAAGAGAAAAAACTCTTTCCTTTAAACTTCAAGTGAGTGTTACTGTGTTGTGCATATTCGGTTTCCCTTACTCGAAGTAATAGTAATGTAATTGATGAGTTATGCATGCGTGCACAGATTCCACTTTATTCTGCTAGAGATTAAGCTTGACCAGGGAGCAATAACTGCCTTAGACTCGAGATGAAAACATCCCCAGGAGTATGTGGACATGACTGAAATGCTCTAGAAGTAAGTTCAATCGATCATTATCGCACCATATCGGCAACTTTGTTCATTTCCTGATATCAAGTAATTATTGTCTTTGTCTAGCAGGGTTTGGAAAGAGTTCACCGGAATTGTTCTGGGACTGCCAAGGGAGCTGCGATTTAAACACCCGAAAGTAAGTACTACTAGGTAGTTCCGCGCATCTCCCTTTGATTCTAGCTAGTTTCATCATTACCATTTAGCAAACTTGATTATCAGTTTGGTTGAACTCTACTTCTTGTAAAGTGCTTGTGGCAGGAAGCCGGGAATGATTTTTGTGGGTACTACGTTTGCGCGTTCATCTACAACAGGATGGCCTCTAAGCGGGGCTACTCTGAAAAACAATATGAAGTACGTAAACAAAAATATTCACAATTTTATTTCATTACCATCATGTGTGTTGAGTTTCATTCATATATATGTATTGACCGCCTTCTTTAAATTAGATATGCCAGATGAGAGCTGAACTCCTACCACATGATCGCATACGAGAAATTCAAGAGGAATTGGCGGGATTCTTTCTTGACCACGTCATACCTAAAGCCGGAGAATACCATGTGGAAATTGAAACCGATCTTAGATGATAGGGATTGTAAGACATGTTATATTGTATATATGTAGTAGCGTCGAATAGATACAAAAATTTGTTGTTCGACCAATCACTCAGAGAAAGCCATGTATCACTTCTATATATATATATATATATATATATATATATATATATATATATATGTTCATGACGATCTTCTGTAATTAAAGGTTCCTTCATTTGCTTACTAGCTAGTGTGTCGAGTTCTCTCTATATGTATAGTAGCGAGCATCGACCAAGCACGAAGAAAGTGAAGGAAATATCGCTAGAGGCAATAATGAAGTTATTATTTATTTCCTTATATCATGATAAATGCTTATTACTCATGCTAGAATTGTATTAACCGGAAACTTAGTACATGTGTGAATACATAGACAAAACAGAGTGTCCCCAGTATGCCTCTACTATACTAGCTCGTTAATCAAAGATGGTTATGTTTCCTGACCATAGACCTGTGTTGTAAATTGACAAACGTGATCACATTATTAGGAGAATGATGTGATGGACAAGACCCATCCCCTAGCTTAGTATTATGATCGTTACAGTTCCATTGCTACTGCTTCCTTCGTTACTTATACATGTTCCTCAGACTATGAGATTATGCAACTCCTGAATACCGTAGGAACACCTTGTGTGCTATCAAACGTCACAACGTAACCGGGTGGTTATAAAGATGCTCTATAGGTGTCTCCGAAGGTGTTTGTTGGGTTGGCATAGATCAAGATTAGGATTTGTCACTCCGTGTATCGGAGAGGTATTTCTAGGCCCTCTCGGTAGTGCTCATCACTATAAGCCTTGCAAGCAATTTGACTAATGAGTTAGTTGCGGGATGAAGCATTACAGAACGAGTAAATAGACTTGCCTGTAACGAGATTGAACTAGGTATGATGATACCGACGATCAAATCTCGGGCAAGTAACAAACCGATGACAAAGGGAACAACGTATGTTGTTATGCGGTTTGACCAATAAAGATCTTCATAGAATATGTAGGAGCCAATATGAGCATCCAGGTTCCGCTATTGGTTATTGATCGGAGATGTGTCTCGATCATGTCTACATAGTTCTCGAACCCGTAGGGTCCACACGCTTAACGTTCGATGATGATTTGTATTATGAGTTATGTGATTTGACGACTGAAGTTTGTTCGGACTCCCGGATGAGATCACGGACGTGATGAGGAGTGTCAAAATGGTTGAGACTTAAAGATCGATATATTGGATGGCTATATTCGTACATTGGAAAGGTTCCGAGTGATTCGGGTATTTTTCGGAGTACCAGAGAGTTACGGGCATTCGCCGAGGGAAGTAATGGGCCTTCATGGGCCATACGCGAAAGGAGAGAAGGGACTCAAGGGGTGCACGCCCCCCCCCCATTGGCTGGTCCGAATTGGACTAGGAGGGGCGGCGCCCCCCTCCTTCCTTCTCCTCTCTTCCTCCTTCCCTTCTTCTCCTACTAGAAATAGGAAAGAGGAGGGGAATCCTACTTGGACTGTGGAGTCCTAGTAGGATTCCCCACACCTAGCATGCCCCCCTTGGGCCGGCCATCTCTTCACTCCCCTCCTTTATATACGTGGCCAGGGGCACCCCATAGACACAAAAGTTGATCTTTTAGCCATGTGCGGTGCCCCCCTCCACAGTTTTCCACCACGGTCATATTGCCGTAGTGCTTAGGCGAAGCCCTGCGCCGATGACTTCATCATCACCGTCACCATGCCATGGTGCTGACGGAACTCTCCCTCGGCCTCAGCTGGATCTAGAGTTTGAGGGACGTCACCGAGCTGAACGTGTGCAGATCGTGGAGCTACCGTGCATTCGGTACTTGATCGGTTGGATCGTGAAGACGTTCGACTACATCAACTGCGTTACAAAATGCTTCCGCTTTTGGTGTATGAGGGTAGGTGCACACAATCCCTCCCCCATTGCTATGCATCAACTAGATAGATCTGGCGTGATCGTAGGAAATTTTTTAAAATTAGTCTGTTCCCCAACAGTGGCATCCGAGCCAGGTCTATGCTTAGATGTTTTATGCACGAGTAGAACATAAAGAGTTGTGGGCGATAATAGACATATTGTTTACCAGCAACATCTTACTTTGATTCGGCCGTATTGTTGGATGAAGCAGCCCGGACCGACATTACATGATTGCGTTCATGAGACTGGTTCTACCGACGTGCTTCGCACACAGGTGGCTAGCGGGTGTATGTTTCTCTAGCTTTAGTTGAATCGAGTTTGACTACGCCCAGTCCTTGTTGAAGGTTAAAACAGCATACTTGACGAAATATCGTTGTGGTTTTGATGCATAGGTAAGAACGGTTCTTGCTAGAAGCTCGTAGCAGCCACGTAAAACTTGCAACAACAAAGTAGAGGACGTCTAACTTGTTTTTCCAGGCCATGTTGTGATGTGATATGTGATACGTCTCCAATGTATCTATAATTTATGAAGTATTCATGCTATTATATTATCCATCTAGGATGTTTTATATGCATTTATATGCAATTTTATATGATTTTTGGGACTAACCTATTAACCGAGAGCCCAGTGCCAGTTTTTGTTTTCTCCTTGTTTTTGAATTTTGCAGGAAAGGAATACCAAACGGAGTCCAATTGACGTGCCAATTTTTGATGAATTTTTATGGACCAAAAGAAGCCTCTAGAGTGCAAGAGTTGGGCCAGAAGAGTCCCGGACTGCCCATGAGGGTTGGGGGCACGCCCACCCCCTAGGGCGCACCCCCTGCCTTGTGGACAGCTCGGAGACCCCCCTAACTTGAAATCAACGCCAACCTCTCCTATAAATACAGAAGCCTTCGGTAAATAACCTAGATCGGAAGTTCCGCCACCATAAGCCTCTGTAGCCATGAGAAATCAATCTAGGCCCTCTCTGGCATCCCGCCGGAGGGGGCCATCATCACCGAAAGCCATGGAGGAGGATCTTGGAGGGGCCATCATCGCCATGAAGGCCAAGGACCAGAGGGGGGACCTCTCCCCATCCAGGGGGAGGCCATGGAGGAGGAAGCACAAGGGGGAGAACCTCTCCTCCTCTCTCTCGGTGGCGCCGGAGTGCCATCGGGAGGGGAATCATCGCCGCGGTGATCGTCTTCATCAACATCACCATCATCATCACCATCCTCGTCTCTTTTACGCGGTCCACTCTCCCGCACCCCGCTATAATCCCTACTTGAACATGGTGCTTTATGCCACTTATTATGATCCAATGATGTGTTGCCATCCTATGATGTTTTGAGTAGATATCTTTAGTCTTTGGGTTGATTGATGATCTAGATTGGTAGGAGTTGTATGTTTTTTTTGGTGATGTCCTATTATGCCCTCCGGATCACGCAAGCATGAGGGATTCCCGCTGTAGGGTGTTGCAATACATTCATGATTCTCTTATAGTGGGCTGCTTGAGTGACAGAAGCATAAACCCGAGTAAGGGGGTTGTGGCTTATGGGATAAAGGGGACTTGATGCTTTAATGCTATGGTTGGGTTTTGCCTTAATGATCTTTAGTAGTTGCGGATGCTTGCTAGAGTTCCAATTAAAAGTGCATATGATCCGAGAAGAGAAAGTGTGTTAGCTTATGCCTCTCCCTCATATGAAATTGAAATGACGACTACCGGTCTTGTTAACAATTGCCTAGGATAATTCCGCACACCGATCCATCATTATTCCACACTCGCTATTTATAATATTTAGTAATATATTCTAACTTTATGATAACAGCACCCACTTTTATATTTTAGCTCTCTGATATCATGCAAAGTAATCCTCTTCATACCCACAACGTAGTTTTATTTCTCGTATCTAGTTGGAAGCAAACGTTCGTTGTACGTAGAGTCGTATCAGTGGCAGATAGGACTTGAGAGAATATTGATCTTACCTTTAGCTCCTGGTGGATTGGATACTCCGTACTTATCACTTCCACATTTGGAAATTGCCACAGTGATTCCCTGCACTTGGGGATTATCAAGCTCTTTTCTGGCGCCGTTGCCGGGGAGCACTAGCGTGGGGTTGATATTCTCGTGTGTGCTTGTTTGCGTTCTTCACTAAGTAGATTTTGTTTTTCCTTTTTGTTTATGTTTAGTTGTGGATGAAACATACAAAAAAATGAAAGAATGAAAATACAAAAAAAAGAAAATTTACTTACCTTTCATGCCTAAAAAACGTTTTTCAAAAAGAGAAGTGATTGGAAAGTTATGCATTGAAGAAGTGATGGCCGACCATGAACACTTGTGTTCTTGCTCACGGAAAAATGTAGAATTTTTCATGGAAGTTTATCTGTAAATAATTATCCCCTTGTATATATCCATTGTATTATAAAAATAATGTGCCAAGCTTTGGTTTTAGGATGATTTGATTGCTTGTTTACTATGTGCAGACCAAAAACAGAAACTTTGGCTGTAGCGCGTGATTTTACATTTTTTACAGGAAGGTCAAATGGGTCTGAAAGCTTTTTCACATTATCATATTTATTTCATAATTTTTGGAGTTACAGAAGTTTACCAAACTTCCAGATTACTACAGACTGTCTTGTTTTTGACAGATTCTGTTTTTCACGTGTTGTTTGCTTATTTTGATGAATCTATGGCTAGTGTCGGGGCATATGAACCATAGAGAAGTTGGAATACAGTAGGTTTAACACCAATATAAATCAAGACTGAATTCATTACAGTACCTTAAAGTGGTAGTTTTCTTGATTACACTAACGGATCTCACAAAGTTTTTGTTAAGTTTTTGTGGATGAAGTGTTCGAAGAACGAGGAGTTACCGATGTGAGAAGAATAAAGAGAGGCAAGAGTTCGATCTTGGGGATTCCCAAGGCACCCCGAGTAAATATTTCAAAGTATACAAAAGCATCTAAGCTTGGGGATGCCCCGCATGGCATCCCATCTTTCTTCTTCAACAAATATCTGTATACCTCGGTTTTGTTTTGTTCACATGATTTGCGTCCTTTGTGTTTTTGTTTTTTTAAGAACCATGTTAGTATGAGGTAGCCCTTCATTGATTTATAGAATACTTCATGTGCTTCACTTATACCTTTTAAGTATGGTTTTATAGAATGCTTCCTGTGCTTCACTTATGTATTTTGAGCTTCGATATTAGCTATTCTAAATTAATTGTAGAATGCTCCATGAACTTCACTTATATCTTTTGGAGTATGAATAATACTATCATCTAAATTGGGTTTGGAAGAGTGTCAACTTTAGGAATTAGTGATCCCACTATTTCGAATGAGAAGAATTTTGCTTATGTGGAGAGTAGAAAAATTTCTATGCTTGTAGATCATGAAAGGAATGCTTTATGTGATGGTTATATTGTTGAATTCATCCATGATGCTACTGAAAATTATTATGAGGGAGGAATATATGCTTTTAGGAGTTGCAATAATATCAAGTTTCCTCTCTATCTGCTTAAAAGTTTGGAAGTTATACTTGTTTTGCCTTCCTATGCTAGTTGATTATTGTTCCCTTAAATTGTGTTCTCACAAAGTTACTTGGCATAGGAAGTGGGTTAGGTTTAAATTTTCTAGTCATATTCTTCATGATGCTCTCTTTATGTTTCAATTCTTATCTTTTATGTGAGCATCATTGAAATCAGCATGCCTAGCTAAAAGCCATTAAAGAAAAGCGCTTGTTGGGAGACAACCCAATATTTACCCTTACTGTTTTTGTGTGTTTACATGATTAAGCTACTGTACTAATCATGTTTTATAGCTTTTGTTTCAATAAAGTGCCAAGTAAGACCTTTGGGAAGACTTGGGTGAAAGTTAATGTGATCTTGCTGTAAAAAACAGAAACTTTGCGCTCATGAGATTAGCTGTCATTTTCTACAGAAGAGAGCTTTTAAGTTGATTCTTGTTGCAGATGATTAATAGACAAATTCTTCATGTCCACCAATTTATTTCATAATTGTTTGAGAAGAAGACGTATGGTTGATGTTCAGATCATTACAGACTGTTCTGTTTATGACAGATTCTGTTTTCATTGCATAGTTTGCTTGTTTTCTAATTTCTATGGCTTATATTTTTCAATATAAATTATAGAAGTAATATAGTACAGTAGGCATTGTGTGAGAACAATTATGAACCTTGTCTTTTACTGTATGAAAGTGAATGGTTTACTCTTTATCATACTAACCTATCTCACGAAGTTCCGTTAAGTTTTGTGTGATTGAAATTTTCAAGCTTTGGGTGAGATATCGATATGAGGAGAATAAGGAGTGGAAATACCGTAATCTTGGGGATGCCCAAGGCAAACCAAGGTAATATTCAAGGAAGACTGAAGCGCCTAAGCTTGGGGATGCCCCGTAAGGCATCCCCTCTTTCGTCTTCAAAACTATCGGTATACCTTACTCGGAGCTATATTTTTATTCATCACATGATATGTGTTTTGCTTGGAGCGTATTTTCAATTTTACTTGTTGTTTGAATAAAATCATTGGATCTAAAATCTTGAATAAATAAGGAATCCTCCCATGGATGGTTAACTATTGACTACTCAGTGTTCTTCACTTATATCTTTTGGAGTAGTTTGTCATTTGCTCACGTGCTTCAGGTATATCCTACGAGTAAATGGTTGAATGAATTGAATGTCATAAATCTGAATTTATATATGTATGCTTATAACATGGGGAGTAATGACTTAACTTATTGAAAGTTAGCAAACATAGAATTGGTCACTTGAACAATTCGTGAAAGAATATTGAAGGAAGAGAGATTTCACATATAAATATACTATCTTGGCCATCTTTTGTAATTGTGAGCACTCATTAAAATATGACATGCTAAAAGGTTGATGTTGGACAAGGAAGACAACTTAATGGGTTATCTTTTCCTATATCAGAAACGTTATATTGTCTTGGATCATCCAACATGTTGAGCTTGCCTTTCCCCCTCGTGCTAGCCAAATTCTTTGCACCAAGTAGAGATACTACTTGTGCTTCCGAATATCCCTAAACTAGTTTTTCCATGAGAGTCCACCATACCTACCTATGGATTGACTAATATCCTTCAAGTTAGTTGTCATCGGTGCATGCAATAAAAATTGCTCTCTAAATATGTATGATCTATTAGTGCGAAGAAAATAAGCTTTATACGAACTTGTGATAAGGAAGAAATAAAAGCGACGGACTACATAATAAAGGTCTCTATCACAAGATGCAATATAAAGTGACGTTCTTTTGCATTGAGATTTTGTGCATCAAATCATAAAATCGCATGACAAACTCTACTTCCCTCTACGAAGGGCCTTTCTTTTACTTTTATCTTCTACCCTTATACAAGAGTCATGGTGATCATCACCTTTCCTTTTTACACTATTTCCTTTGACAAGCACTTTGTGTTGGAGCGATCCGGATATATATATCCACTTGGATGTATGTTTTCATAAAGTATTATTGTTGACATTGCTCTTGAGGTAAAAGGTTGGGAGGCGAAACTATGAGCCCCTATCTTTCTTTGTATCCGATTAAAACTTTGAACCCATAAATATCACGTGAGTGTTAGCAATTGTGAAAGATTAAATGATAGTTGAGTATGTGGAGTTTGCTAAATCAAATCTCTGACATAGACCCTTCCTGAAAATAAGATGAATTGCAATTGTTTGATGACTGAGAATATAGTTTGTTAGTTTCAAGAAAGTTTATGATCTATGCTTTAACATGTGAATATCTTGCTACTTGCTCATGGGAAGTTTTATGAGATGAGCTACTATTATGACATATAATGATGATAGAAAAGGTCATTGGAATTATCATTGATCAAACTTGTGGACCTGCTAGCATTCACACTTCATAAATTATTTCTTTTTTCATTTACCTACTCGAGGATGAGTAGGAATTAAGCTTGAGGATGCTGATATGTCTCCGACATATCTATAATTTATGAAGTAGTCATGCTATTATATTATCCATCTACGATGTTTTATATGCTATTTTATATTATTTTTGGGACTAACCTATTAACCTAGAGCCCAGTGCCAGTTTCCGTTTTCTCCTTGTTTTTTTGTTTTATAGAAAAGGAATACCAAACAGAGTCCAATTGACGTGGCAATTTTTCATGAATTTTTATGGACCAAAAGAAGCCCCTGTATTGCAAGAGTTGGGCCAGAAGAGTCTCGGGCTGCCCACGAGGGTGGGGGTGCACCGACCCCCTTGGGGGCTGCCCCTTCCTCGTGGACAACCCAGAGACCCCTGACTTGAAATCAATGCCAACCTCTCCTATAAATACAGAAACCTTCTGGAAATAACCTAGATCGGAAGTTTCGTCACCGTAAGCCTCTGTAGCCACGAGAAATCAATCTAGGCCCTCTCTGGCACCCTGCCAAAGGGGGCCATCATCACCGGAAGCCATGGAGGAGGATTCCGGAGGAGCCATCAACGCCATGAAGGCCAAGGACCAGAGAGGGAACCTCTCCACATCCAAGGGGATGCCATGGAGGATAAAGCACAAGGGGGAGAACCTCTCCTCCTCTCTCTCGATGGCGCTGGAGTGCCATCGGGAGGGAAATCATCACCGCGGTGATCATCTTCATCAACACCACCATCCTCATCTCTTTTACGCGGTCCACTCTCCCGCACCCCGCTGTAATCCCTACTTGAACATGGTGCTTTATGCAACATATTATGATCCAATGATGTGTTGCCATCCTATGATGTTTTTGTTGGGTAACGTAGTAATTTCAAAAAAAATCCTACGCACACACAAGATCATGGTGATGCATAGCAACGAGAGGTGAGAGTGTCGTCCACGTACCCTCGTAGACCGTAAGCGGAAGCATTATGACAACATGGTCGATGTAGTCGTACGTCTTCACGATCGACCGATCCAAGTACCGAACATACGACACCTCCGCGATCTGCACACGTTCAGCTCGGTGACGTCCCACGAACTCACGTTCCAGTAGAGCTTCGACGGAGAGTTCCGTCAGCACGACGGCGTGATGATGGTGTTGATGAAGCTACCGACACAGGGCGTCGCCTAAGCACCGCTACGATATGAACGAGGTGGATTATGGTGGAGAGGGGCACCGCACACGGATAAAGATCAGTGATCAACTTGTGTATCTTGGGGAGCCCCCTGTCCTGTATATAAAGGAGCTAGGAGGAAGACGGCCGGCCAGGAGGAGGGCGCGCCAAGGGGGGATTCCTACTCCCACCGGGAGTAGGACTCCTCCTTTCCTAGTAGGAGTAGGAGAAGGGGGAAGGAGGAGAGAAGGGGGAAGGAGGAGAGAAGGGGGAAGGAGGAGAGAAGGGGGAAGGAGGAGAGAAGGGGGAAGGAGGAGAGAAGGGGGGAGGAAAGGGGTTGCCCCCCCTCCTTGTCCAATTCGGACTAGAGGGGGAGGGGGCGCGCGGCCCTGCCTTGGCCGCCCCTCCCCTTCTCCACTAAGGCCCAATAGGCCCATTACACTCCCCGGGGGGGTTCCGGTAACCCCCAGGTACTCCGGTATATGCCCGAACTTGCCCAGAACACTTCCGAAGTCCAAACATAGTCATCCAATATATCAATCTTTATGTCTCGACCATTTCGAGACTCCTCGTCATGTACGTGATCATATCCGGGACTGCGAACTACCTTCGGTACATCAAAACACATAAACTCATAATATCGATCGTCACCAAACGTTTAGCGTGCGGACCCTACGGGTTCGAGAACTATGTAGACATGACTAAGACAAGTCTCTGGTCAATAACCAATAGCGGAACCTGGATGCTCATATTGTCTCCTACATATTCTACAAAGATCTTTATCGGTCAAACCGCATAACAACATACGTTGTTTCTTTTGTCATCGGTATATGTTACTTGCCCGAGATTCGATCGTCGGTATCTCAATACCAAGTTCAATCTCGTTACCGGGAAGTCTCTTTACTCTTTATGTAATGCATCATCCCGTAACTAACTCATTAGTTACATTGCTTGCAAGGCTTATAGTGATGTGCATTAGCGAGAGGGCCCAGAGATACCTCTCCGACAATCGGAGTGACAAATCCTAATCTCGATCTATGCCAACTCAACAAGTACCATCGGAGACACCTGTAGGGCACCTTTATAATCACCCGGTTACGTTGTGACGTTTGGTAGCACACAAAGTGTTCCTCCGGTATTCGGGAGTTGCATAATCTCATAGTCATAGGAACATGTATAAGTCATGAAGACAACAATAGCAATATACTAAACGATCAAGTGCTAAGCTAACGGAATGGGTCAAGTCAATCACATCATATCCTAATGATGTGATCCCGTTTATCAAATGACAACTCATGTCTATGGTTAGGAAACCTTAACCATCTTTGATTAACGAGCTAGTCAAGTAGAGGCATACTAGTGACACTATATTGTCTATGTATTCACACATGTATTATGTTTTCGGTTAATACAATTCTAGCATGAATAATAAACATTTATCATGAAATAAGGAAATAAATAATATCTTTATTATTGCCTCTAGGGCATATTTCCTTCAGTCTCCCACTTGCACTAGAGTCAATAATCTAGATTACATAGTAATGATTCTAACACCCATGGAGTCTTGGTGCTGATCATGTTTTGCTTGTGAGAGAGGCTTAGTCAACGGGTCTGCAACATTCAGATCCGCATGTATCTTGCAAATCTCTATGTCTCCCACCTGGACTTGGTCACGGATAGAATTGAAGCATCTCTTGATGTGCTTGGTTCTCGTGTGAAATCTGGATTCCTTTGCCAAGGCAATGGCACCAATATTGTCACAAAAGATTTTCATTGGACCCAATGCGATAGGTATGACACCTAGATCAGATATGAACTCCTTCATCCAGACTCCTTCATTTTCTGTTTGCGAAGCAGCTATGTATTCTGCTTCACAATTAGATCCCGCCACGATGCTTTGTTTAGAACTGCACCAACTGACAGCTCCACCGTTCAATATAAACACGTATCCGGTTTGAGATTTAGAATCGTCCGGATCAGTGTCAAAGCTTGCATCGATGTAACCATTTACGACGAGCTCTTTTTCACCTCCATAAATGAGAAACATATCCTTAGTCCTTTTTAGGTATTTTAGGATTTTCTTGACCGCTGTCCAGTGATCCACTCCTGGATTACTTTGGTACCTCCCTGCTAAACTAATAGCAAGGCACACATCAGGTCTGGTACACAGCATTGCATACATGATAGAGCCTATGGCTGAAGCATAGAGAACATTTTTCATTTTCTCTCTATCTTCTGCAGTGGTTGGGCATTGAGTCTGACTCAACTTCACACCTTGTAACACAGAAAAGAACCCTTTCTTTGCTTGATCCATTTTGAACTTCTTCAAAACATTATCAAGGTATGTACTTTGTGAAAGTCCAATCAAGCCTCTTGATCTATCTCTATAAATCTTGATGCCCAATATATAAGCAGCTTCACCGAGGTATTTCATTGAAAAACTCTTATTCAAGTATCCTTTTATGCTATCCAGAAATTCTATATCATTTCCAATCAACAATATGTCATCCACATATAATATTAGAAATGCTACAGAGCTCCCACTCACTTTGTTGTAAATACAGGCTTCTCCAAAAGTCTGTATAAAACCATATGCTTTGATCACACTATCAAAACGTTCATTCCAACTCCGAGATGCTTGCACCAGTCCATAGATGGATCGCTGGAGCTTGCGCACTTTGTTAGCATATTTTGGATTGATAAAACCTTCAGGTTGCATCATATACAACTCTTCTTCCAGAAATCCATTCAAGAATGCAGTCTTTACATCCATTTGCCAAATTTCATAATCATAAAATGCAGCAATTGCTAACATGATTCAGACGGACTTAAGCATCACTACGGGTGAGAAAGTCTCATCATAGTCAACTCCTTGAACTTGTTGAAAACCTTTCGCAACAAGTCGAGCTTTGTAGACAGTAACATTACCGTCAGCGTCAGTCTTCTTCTTGAAGATCCATTTATTCTCGGTGGCTTGCCGATCATCGGGCAAGTCAACCAAAGTCCATACTTTGTTCTCATACATGGATCCTATGTCAGATTTCATGGCGTCAAGCCATTTCCCGGAATCTGGGCTCATCATCGCTTCCTCATAGTTCGTAGGTTCGGCATGGTTAAGTATCATGACCTTCAGAATAGGATTACCGTACCACTCTGGTGCGGATTTTAGTCTGGTTGACCTACGAGGTTTGGTAGTAACTTGATCTGAAGTTTCATGATCAGCATCATTATCTTCCTCACTAATTGGTGTAGGAGTCACAGGAACAGATTTCTGCGCTGAACTACTTTCCAATAAGGGAGCAGGTACAGTTACCTCATCAAGTTCTACTTTCCTCCCACTCACTTCTCTCGAGAGAAACTCCTTTTCTAGAAAGGATCCATTCTTAGCAAGGAATGTCTTGCCTTCGCATCTGTGATAGAAGGTGTACCCAACAATCTCCTTTGGGTATCCTATGAAGATACATTTTTCCGATTTGAGTTCGAGCTTATCAGGTTGATGTTTTTTCACATAAGCATCGTAGCCCAAAACTTTAAGAAACCACAACTTTGGTTTCTTGCCAAACCACAATTCATAAGCCGTCGTCTCAACAGATTTAGATGGTGCCCTATTTAATGTGAATGCAGCCATCTCTAAAGCATAACCCCAAAACGATAGCGGTAAATCAGTAAGAGACTTCATAGATCGCACCATATCTAATAAAGTGTGGTTACGACATTCGGACACACCATTACGCTGTGGTGTTCCGGGTGGCGTGAGTTGCGAAACTATTACGCATTGTTTCAAATGTAGACCAAACTCGTAACTCAAATATTCTCCTCCACGATCAGATCGTAGAAACTTTATTTTCTTGTTACGATGATTTTCCACTTCACTCTGAAATTCTTTGAACTTTTCAAATGTTTCAGACTTATGTTTCATTAAGTAGATATACCCATATCTGCTCAAATCATCTGTGAAGCTGAGAAAATAACGATTCCCGCCGCGAGCCTCAATATTCATTGGACCACATACATCAGTATGTATGATTTCCAATAAATCAGTTGCTCGCTCCATTGTTCTGGAGAACAGCATTTTAGTGAGCTTGCCCATGAGGCATGGTTCGCAAGTACCAAGTGATTCATAATCAAGTGATTCCATAAGTCCATCAGTATGGAGTTTCTTCATGCGCTTTACACCAGTATGAGATAAACGGCAGTGCCACAAATAAGTTGCACTATCATTATCAACTATGCATCTTTTGGCTTCAATATTATGAATATTTGTATCACTACTATCGAGATCCAACACAAATAGACCACTCTTTAAGGGTGCATGACCATAAAAGATATTACTCATATAAATAGAACAACCATTATTCTCAGATTTAAATGAATAATCGTCTCGCATCAAACAAGATCCAGATATAATGTTCATGCTCAACGTTGGCACCAAATAACAATTATTCATGTCTAAAACTAATCCCGACGGTAGATGTAGAGGTAGCATGCCGACGGCAATCACATCGACTTTGGAACCATTTCCCACGCACATCATCACCTCGTCCTTAGCCAATCTTCGCTCAATCCGTAGTCCCTGTTTCGAGATGCAAATGTTAGCAACATAACCAGTATCAAATACCTAGGTGCTAATGCGAGCTCTAGTAAGGTAGACATCAATAATATGTATATCACATATACCTTTGTTCACCTTGCCATCTTTCTTATCCGCCAAATACTTGGGGCAGTTCCGCTTCCAGTGACCAATCCCTTTGAAGTAGAAGCACTCTGTCTCAGGCTTAGGTCCAGACCTGGGTTTCTTCTCTTGAGTAGCAACTTTTTTGTTGTTCTTCTTGAAGTTCCCCTTCTTCTTCCCTTTACCCTTTTTTCTTGAAACTGGTGGTCTTGTTAACCATCAACACTTGATGCTCCTTTTTTATTTCTACCTCTGCAGCCTTTAGCATCGCGAAGAGCTCAAGAATTGTCTTGTTCATCCCTTGCATATTATAGTTCATCACGAAGCTCTTATAGCTTGGTGGCAGTGATTGAAGAATTCTTTCAATGAAACTATCATCCGGAAGATTAACTCCCAGTTGAATCATGTGATTGTTATACCCAGACATTCTGAGTATATGTTCACTAACATAACTATTCTCCTCCATCTTGAAGCTATAGAACTTATTGGAGACTTCATATCTCTCAATCCGGGCATTTCCTTGAAATGTTAACTTCAACTCCTGGAACATCTCATATGCTCCATGACGTTCAAAACACCATTGAAGTCCCGGTTCTAAGCCGTAAAGCATGGCACACTGAACTATCGAGTAGTCATCAACACGCGACTGCCAAGCATTCACAATATCTGCAGTTGCCGGCGCGGGTGGTACACCTAGTGGTGCTTCCAGGACGTAATTCTTCTGTGCAGCAATGAGGATAATCCTCAAGTTACGGACCCAGTCCGTGTAATTGCTATCATCGTCTTTCAACTTAGCTTTCTCAAGGAACGCATTAAAATTCAATGGAACAACAGCACAGCCATCTCTCTACAACAACATAGACTAGCAAAATACTATCAGGTACTAAGTTCATGATAAATTTAAGTTCAATTAATCATATTACTTAAGAACTCCCACTTAGATAGACATCCCTCTAATCATCTAATTGATCACGTGATCCAAATCAACTAAACCAAAACCGATCATCACGTGAGATGCAGTAGTTTTCAATGGTGAACATCACTATGTTGATCATATCTACTATATGATTCACATTCGACCTTTCGGTCTCAGTGTTCTGAGGCCATATCTGCATATGCTAGGCTCATCAAGTTTAACCTGAGTATTTTTTGCGTGTGCAAAACTAGCTTGCACCCGTTGTAGGTGAACATTGAGCTTATCACACCCGATCATCATGTGGTGTCTCGGCATGACGAACTTTGGCAATGGTGCATACTCAGGGAGAACACTTATACCTTGAAATTTAGTGAGAGATCATCTTATAATGCTACCGTCAATCAAAGCAAAATAAGATGCATAAAAGATAAACATCACATGCAAACAATATAAGTGATATGATATGGCCATCATCATCTTGTGCCTTTGATCTCCATCTCCAAAGCACCGTTATGATCACCATTGTCACTGGCGCGACACCTTGATCTCCATCGTAGCATTGTTGTCGTCTCGCCAACTATTGTTTCTACGACTATCTCTACCGCTTAGTGATAAAGTAAAAACAATTACAGGGCGATTGCATTGCATACAATAATTCACAACCATATGGCTCCTACTAGTTGCCGATAACTTGGTTCCAAAACATGATCATGTCATACGATTAAATTTAGCATCATGTCTTGACCATATCACATCACAACATGCCCTGCAAAAACAAGTTAGACGTCATCTACTTTGTTGTTTCAAGTTTTACGTGGCTGCTACGGGCTGAGCAAGAACCGTTCTTACCTACGTATCAAAACCACAATGATATTTCGTCAAATTAGTGTTGTTTTAACCTTCAACAAGGACCGGGCATAGCCACACTCGATTCAACTAAAGTTGGAGAAACTGACACCCGCTAGCCAACTGTGTGCGAAGCACGTCGGTAGAACCAGTCTCGCGTAAGCGTACGCGTAATGTCGGTTCGGGCCGCTTCATCCAACAATACCGCCGAACCAAAGTATGACATGCTGGTAAGCAGTATGACTTGTATCGCCCACAACTCACTTGTGTTCTACTCGTGCATATAACATCTACGCATAAACCTGGCTCTGATACCACTGTTGGGTAACATAGTAATTTAAAAAAAATCCTATGCACATGCAAGATCATGGTGATGCATAGCAACGAGAGGTGAAAGTGTCGTCCACGTACCCTTCTAGACCATAAGCGGAAGCGTTATGACAACGTGGTTGATGTAGTCGTACGTCTTTACGATCGACCGATCCTAATACCAAACGTACGACACCTCCGCGATCTGCACATGTTCAGCTTGGTGACGTCCCATGAACTCATGTTCTAGTAGAGCTTCGAGGGAGAGTTCCGTCAGCATGACGGCGTGATGACGGTGTTGATGAAGCTACCAACGCAGTGCTTCGCCTAAGCACCGCTACGATATGACCGAGGTGGATATGGTGGAGGGGGCATCGCACACGGCTAAAGATCAATGATCAACTTGTGTATCTTGGGGTGACCCTGCCCTGTATATAAAGGAGCTAGGGGGAGGGCACGCCAAGGGGGGAGTCCTACTCCCAACGGGAGTAGGACTCCGCCTTTCCTAGTAGGAGTAGGAGAAGGGGGAAGGAGGAGAGAAGGGGGAAGGAAAGCCCCCCCCCCCCTCCTTGTCCAATTCGGACTAGAGGGGGAGGGGCGTGCAGCCCTGCCTTGGCCGCCCCTCCTCTTCTCCACTAAGGCCTAATAGGCCCATTAGACTCCCCGGGGGGTTCCGGTAACCCCATGGTACTCCAGTATATGCCCGAACATGCCCGGAACACTTCTGAAGTCCAAACATAGTCATCCAATATATCGATCTTTATGTCTCAACCATTTCAAGACTCCTCGTCATGTCTGTGATCATATCCGGGACTCCGAACTACCTTCGGTACATCAGAACACATAAATTCATAATACTGATCTTCCCTGAATGTTAAGCGTGCGGACCCTACGGGTTCGAGAACTATGTAGACATGACTGAGACATGTCTCCCGTCAATAACCAATAGCGGAACCAGGATGCTCATATTGGCTCCTACATATTCTACGAAGATATTTATCGGTCAAACTACATAACAACATATACGTTGTTCCTTTTGTCATCGGTATGTTACTTGCCCGAGATTCGATCATTGGTATCTCAATACCTAGTTCAATCTCATTAACGGCAAGTCTCTTCAATCGTTCCGTAGTGCATCATCCCATAACTAACTCATTAGTTACATTGCTTGCAAGGCTTATAGTGATGAGCATTACCGAGAGGGCCCAGAGATACCTCTCCGACAATCAGAGTGACAAATCTTAATCTCAATCTATTCCAACTCAACAAGTACCATCGGAGACACCTGTAGAGCACCCTTACAATCACCCAGTTACGTTGTGACTTTTGGTAGCACACAAAGTGTTCCTCTGGTATTCGGGAGTTGCATAATCTCATAGTCATAGGAACATGTATAAGTCATGGAGAAAGCAATAGCAATACTAAACGACCAAGTGCTAAGCTAACGGAATGGGTCAAGTCAATCACATCATTCTCCTAATGATGTGATCACATTTATCAAATGACAAATCATGTCTATGGTTAGGAAACCTTAACCATCTTTGATTGTCTATGTATTCGCACATGTATTATTTTTCTGGTTAATACAATTCTAGCATGAATAATAAACGTTTATCATGAAATAAGGAAATAAATAATAACTTTATTGTTGCCTCTAGGGCTTATTTCCTTTAGTTTTCAGTACATATCTTTTGCCTTTGGGTTGATTGATGATCTAGAATGGTACGAGTTGTATGTTTTATTTTGGTGTTGTCCTATTGTGCCCTCCGTGTCGCGCAAGCGTGAGGAATTCCCGCTGTAGGGTGTTGCAATACGTTCATGATTCCCTTATAGTGGGTTGCTTGAGTGACAGAAGCATAAACCCGAGTAAGGGGGTTGTGGCGTATGGGATAAAGGGGACTTGATGGTTCAATGCTATGGTTGGGTTTTACCTTAATGCTATTTAGTAGTTGCGGACGCTTGCTGGAGTTCCAATCATAAGTGCATATGATGCAAGAGTAGAAAGTATGTTAGCTTATACCTCTCCCTCATATGAAATTGCAATGACGACTACCGGTCTTCTTAACAATTGCCTAGGATAATTACGCACACCAATCCATCATTATTCCACACTCGCTATTTATAATATTTAGTAATATATTCTAACTTTATGATAACAGCACCTACTTTTATATTTTAGATCTCCGATATCATGCAAAGTTATCCTCTTCATACCCACAACGCAGTTTTAATTCTCGTATCTAGTTGGAAGCAAACGTTCGGTGTACGTAGAGTCGTATCAGTGGCAGATAGGACTTCAGAGAATATTGATCTTACCTTTAGCTCCTTATGGGTTCGACACTCCATACTTATCACTTCCACATTTGGAAATTGCTACGATGATTCCCTGCACTTGGGGATTATCAATATGATCAAGACATGATGTGTTCTATGAGATGATCATGTTTTGTTAAAGTTATCAGCAACTGGCAGGAGCCTTATGATTGTCTCTTTATTGCATAAGATGCAAGCACCATATAGTTGCTTTACTTTATCGCTATGCGATAGCAATAGTTGCAAAAGCAACAGTTGGCGAGATGACCATGTGATGACACGTTGATAAAGATCAAGATGATGGAGATCGTGGTGTCATTCCGGTGACGATGGAGATCATGATGGTACTTTGGAGATGGAGATCAAAGGCACAAGATGATGATGGCCATATCATGTCACATATTTTGATTGCATGTGTTGTTTATCTTTTATATCCTTATTTTTCTTAGTTCGGCGTTAGCATTATAAGATGATCACTTACTAAAATTTCAAGGTATAAGTGTTCTCCCTGAGTATGCACCATTTCGACAGTTCTTCGTGCCGAGACACCATGTGACGATCGGGTGTGATAAGCTCTACATTCACATACAACGGGTGCAAGCCAGTTTTGCACACGCGGAATACTCGGGTTAAACTTGACGAGCCTAGCATATGCAGATATGGCCTCAGAACACTGGAGACCAAAAGCTCGAGCATGAATCATATAGTAGATATGAACATAGTGATGTTCACCATTGAAAACTACTCCATCTCATGTGATGATCGAACATGTTTTAGTTGATTTGGATCACGTGATGATTTAGATGACTAGAGGGATGTCTATCTAAGTGGGAGTTCTTAAGTAATAAGATTAATTGAACTTTAATTTATCATGAACTTATTCCTGATAGTATTTTGCAAATTATGTTGTAGATCAATAGCTTGCATTATACTTTCCCTATGTTTTTTATATGTTCCTAGAGAAAACTAAGTTGAAAGATGATAGTAGCAATGATTCAGACTGGGTCCATGATCTGAGGTGTATCCTCATTGCTGCACAGAAGAATTATGTCCTTGATGCACCGCTAGGTGACAGACCTATTGCAGGAGCAGATGCAGACGTTATGAATGTTTGGCTAGCTCAATATGATGACTACTTGATAGTTTAGTGCACCATGCTTTATGGCTTAGAACCGGGACTTCAAAAACGTTTTTGAAACATCACGGAGCATATGAGATGTTCCAAGAGCTGAAATTGGTAGTTCTGACGCATGCCCGCATCAAGAGGCATGAGATCTCTGACAAGTACTTTGCCTAAAAGATGGAGGAGAATTGCTCAACTAGTGAGCATGTGCTCAGAATGTCTGGGTACTACAATCACTTGAATCAAGTGGTAGTTAATCTTCCAGATAAGATAGTGATTGACAGAGTTCTCTAGTCACCATCACCAAGTTACTGGAACTTCATGATGAACTATAGTATGCAAGGGATGACGAAAATGATTCCCGAGCTCTTCGTGATGCTGAAATTGATGAAGGTAGAAATCAAGAAAAAACATCATGTGTTGATGATTAAACAATACCACTACTTTCAAGAAAATGGCAAAGGGAAAGAAAGAGAACTTCAAGAAGAATGGCAAGCAAGTTGTCACTCCCGTGAAGAAGCCCAAAGCTGGACCTAAGCCTGAAACTAAGTGCTTCTACTGCAAAGGAAATGGTCACTGGAAGTGGAACTGCCCCAAATATTTGGCGGATAAGAAGGATGGCAAAGTGAACAAAGGTATATTTGATATAAATATTATTGACGTGTACCTTACTAGTGCTCGTAGTAATCCCTGGTTATTTGATACTTGTTCGGTTGCTAAGATTGGTAACTCGAAACAGGAGTTGCAGAATAAATAGAGACTAGTTGAGGATGAAGTGATGATGTGTGTTGGAAGTGGATCCAATATTGATATGATCATCATCGAGCACTCCCTATACTTAAGGGATTAGTGTTGAACCTAAATAAATGTTATTTTGTGTTTGCTTTGAGCGTGAATATGATTAGATCATGTTAATTGCAGTACGTTATTCATTTAAGACAGAGAATAATTGTTATTCTGTTTACATGAATAAAAACCTTCTATGGTCATACACCCAATGTTGATGGTTTATTGAATCTCAATCGTGGTAATACATATCTTACATTATTAATAAGTTGATCCCCACTACTACCTATTCCCTGAACATGCATCCCGTCCACATCATCACCTAGCCACCTCAGCAAATTTCACCCACGTCACTACATTTCTTGCTTATTTTTTTTCTTCTCCACGTCCACCAACAGTGACAGCCATGCATGTGCCCCTTCAGCAGAAAAATAATAATTTCTTAGTTAACAAGTCTTCAACCTCATCCAAATCGAAAATAAAACCAACAAATCTTGGGAGATAGACAGCCATCCCAAACACCGAAGTGACCCAACGTTTATTTGATGCTTGTGAACCATGCCTTATGGGCAACATGACTAAAACTCCGTTCTCCGGAACAATGGAACAAGCTAGTGGCTTATAGGAAATAATAGATACCAATGTATTGCGGTCCAATGGGTGTTGATGCTCGTGGAGGGTATCGTTATTTTCTGACCTTCATAGATGATTTGAGCATATATGGCTATATCTACTTAATGAAACACAAGTCTGAAACATTTGAAAAGTTCAAAGAATTGCAGAGTGAAGTGGAGAATCATCGTAACAAGAAAATAAAGTTTCTACGATCTGATCGTGAAGGAGAATATTTGATTTACGAGTTCGGTCTTGATTTAAAACAATGTGGAATAGTTACACAGCTCATGCCACCTGGAACACCACAGCGTAATGGTGTGTCCAAACATCGTAACCGCACTTTATTGGACATGGTGTGATCTATGATGTCTCTTACCGACTTACCACTATCATTTTGGAGTTATGCGTTAAGGACAACTACATTCACGTTAAACAGGGCACCACCAAAATCCATTGAGACGACACCTTATGAATTGTTGTTTGGCAAGAAACCAAACTTCTATTCTTAAAGTTTGGGGCTGCGATGCTTATGTGAAAAATCTTCAACCTGATAAGCTCAAACCCAAATCGGAGAAGTGCATCTTCATAGGATACCCAAAGGAAATGGTTGGGTACACCTTCTATCACATATCCCAAGGCAAGATATTCGTTGCTAAGAATGGATCCTTTCTAGAGAAGGAGTTTCTCTCGAAAGAAGTGAGTGGGAGGAAAGTAGAGCTTGATGAGGTAATTGTACCTTCTCCCGAATTGGAAAGTAGTTCATCACATAAATCAGTTCCAGTGATTCCTACACCAATTAGTGAGGAAGCTAATGATGATGATCATGAAACTTCAGATCAAGTTACTACAGAACCTCGTAGGTCTTCCAGAGTACGGTTCGCACCAAACTGGTATGGTAATCCTATTCTGGAAGTCATGTTACTAGACCATGATGAACCTACGAACTATGAGGAACCGATGATGAGACCAGATTCCACGAAATGGCTTGAGGCCTTGAAATCTGAGATGGGATCCATGTACAAGAACAAAGTGTTGACTTTGGGGGACTTGCCTGATGATCGGAAAACCATATTGAATAAATGGATCTTTAAGAGGAAGACGAACACTGATAGTAGTGTTACTATCTACAAAGCTCGACTTGTCGAAAAAAGGTTTTTGACAAGTTCAAAGTGTTGACTACAATGAGATTTTCTCAATTGTAGCGATGCTTAAATCCGTCTGAATCATGTTAGTAGTTTCCATATTTTATGAAATCTGGCAAATGGATGTCAAAATTGCATTCCTTAAATGGATAAAGAAGAGTTGTATACAATGCAACCAGAAGGTTTTGTCAATCCAAAAGGTACTAACAAGGTGTGCAAGCTCCAGTGATCCATCTATGGACTGGTGCAAGCATCTCGGAGTTGGAATATATGCTTTGATGAGTTGATCAAAGCCTATAGTTTTATACATACTTGCGGTGAAGCCTGTATTTACAAGAAAGTGAGTGGGAGCACTACAGCCTTTCTGATAAGTATATGTGAATGACATATTGTTGATCGGAAATGATGTAGAATTTTCTAGAAAGCATAAAGGAGAGTTTGAAAGGATTTTTTTTCAAAGAAAGACCTCGGTGAAGTTGCTTATATATTGGGCATCAAGATCTATAGAGATAGATCAAGACGCTTGATAAGATTTTTCAATGAATACATACCTTGCAAGTTTTTTGAAAGAGTCCAAATGGATCAGTCAAAGAAGAAGTTCTTTCCTGTATTACAAGGTTTAAAGTTGAGTAAGACTCAAATCCTGACCATGGCAGAAGATAGAAAGAGAATGAAAGTCATTCCCTATGCCATAGTCATAGGTTCTATAAAGTATGTTGTGTTGTGTACTAGACCTATTGGGCACCTTGCCACGAGTTTGGCAAGGAGGTACAATAGTGATCTAAGAGTATATCACTGGACAGCGGTCAAAATTATCCTTAGTGGGGACTAAGGAAATATTTCTCGGTTATGGAGGTGATAAAGAGTTCGTCGTAAAGAGTTACGTCGATGCAGGCTTTTACACCGATCCAGATGACTCTAAGTCTCAATCTGGATACGTATTGAAAGTGGGAGCAATTAGCTAGAGTAGCTCCATGCAGAGCATTGTAGACATAGAATATTTGCAAAATACATACAGCTCTGAATGTGACAGACCCGTTGACTAAACTTCTCTCACAACCAAAACATGATCACACCTTAGTACTCTTTGGTGTTAATCACATAGCGATGTGAACTAGATTATTGATTCTAGTAAACCCTTTGGGTGTTGGTCACATGGCGATGTGAAGTATGGGTGTTAATCACATACAAATGTGAACTATTGGTGTTAAATCACATGGCGATGTGAACTAGATTATTGACTCTAGTGCAAGTGGGAGACTGGAGGAAATATGCCCTAGATGCAATAATATAGTTATTATTTATTTCCTTATATCATTATTAATGTTTATTATTCATGCTAGAATTGTATTAACCGGCAACTTTGTACATGTGTGAATACATAGACAAAACAGAGTGTCCCTAGTATGCCTCTACTTGACAAGCTCATTAATCAAAGTTGGTTATGTTTCCTGACCATAGACATGTTTTGTCATTTGATAAAAGGGATCATATCATTAGGAGAATGATGTGATGGACAAGAACCATCCGTTAGCTTAGCATTATGATCGTTACAGTTTCATTGCTACTTCTTTCTTCATGACTTATACACGTTCCTCAGACTATGCGATTATGCAACTCCCGAATACCGAAGGAACACCTTGTGTGCTATCAAACGTCACAACGTAACTGGGTGATTATAAATATGCTCTATAGGTGTCTCCGAAGGTGTTTGTTGGGTTGACATAGATCGAGATTAGGATTTGTCACTCCGTGTATCGGAGAGGTATCTCTGGGCCCTCTCGGTAATGCTCATCACTATAAACCTTGCAAGCAATGTGATTAATGAGTTAGTTGTGGGATGAAGCATTACAAAATGAGTAAAGAGACTTGCCGGTAACGAGATTGAACTAGGTATGATGATATCGACGATCGAATCTCGGGCAAATAACATATCGATGACAAAGGTAACAACATATGTTGTTATGCGGTTTGACTGAAAAGATCTTCGTAGAATATGTAGGAGCCAATATGAGCATCCAGGTTCCGCTATTGGTTATTTATCAGAGATGTAGCTCGATCATGTCTACATAGTTCTCGAACCGTAGGGTCCGCACGCTTAACGTTTGATTACGATTTGTATTATGAGTTATGTGATTTGATGACCGGAGTTTGTTCGGCGTCCCGGATGAGATCACGGACATGACGAGGAGTCTCGAAATGGTTGAGACGTAAAGATCGATATATTGGAAGGCTATATTGGAACATCGGAAAGGTTCCGAGTGATTCGGGTATTTTTCGGAATACCGGAGAGTTACAAGAATTCGCCGGTCGAAGTAATGGGCCTTCATGGGCCGTATGGGGAAAGGAGAGAAGGGCCTCAAGGGGTGCCCCCCCATGGGCTGATCCAAATTGGACTAGGTGGGGGCGGCGCCCCCCTCCTTCCTTCTCCCGTCTTCCTCCTTCCCTCCTTCTCCTACTAGGAATTGGAAAGAGGATGGGAATCCTACTTGGACTGAAGAGTCCTAGTAGGATTCACCACACCTGGCGCGCCCCCCTTGGGACGGACACCTCTTCCCTCCCCTCCTTTATATACGTGGCCAGGGGCACCCCATAGACACACAAGTTGATCTTCTAGACGTGTGCGGTGCCCCCCTCCAAAGTTTTCCACCTCGGTCATATCGTCGTAGTGCTTAGGTGAAGCCCTGCACCGGTAACTTCATCATCACCGTCACCACGTCGTCATGCTGACGGAACTCTCCCTCGGCCTCAGCTGCATCTAGAGTTCGAGGGACGTGACCGAGCTGAACGTGTGCAGATCGCGGAGGTGCCATGCGTTCGATACTTGATCGGTTGGATCGCGAAGACGTTCGACTACATCAACCACGTTACATAACGCTTCCGCTTTCGGTCTACGAGGGTACGTGGACAGATCTTGCGTGAGCATAGGAATTTTTCTGAAATTACTGTGTTCCCCAACAGAAAGAGAGGACACTTCTCTCTATTAGCTAGCTAACACAATATGAAACC
>NC_041385.1:836074662-836093947 GCF_002162155.2 Triticum dicoccoides
AAAATAAAAACCCCAGCTCCTGCCATCTGCAGACGCATGGATGCCTTTTGGTCCCGGTTGGTATTACCAACCGGGACTAAAGGTCCTCCTGCATGGGAGCCCTGCAGCGGCCACGTGGAGCCCCTTCTGTCCTGGTCCGTAAGCGAACCGGGACTAAAGGTTTTGGGCTTTAGTCCTGACCCTTTAGTCCCGGTTCCAGAACCGGGACTGAAGGCCCTCTGAAACCGGGATTAATGGGCCGTTTTCTACTAGTGGGCGGCAAGTTGTTTTGCACCTATAGGTATTGTTCATAGGACTTTCACATAGTTATTTTGGTGTCATTCTATTATTTATCCATCATATACTAGATACGGACATATCTACTGCAACTATGAAAGAAGCGGGGAGCGTGGATACTTGTCACTGTTGTCAAGTAAAATATACATTTCTGAATTAGAATACATATATTTTTGTTTTGTGGAAACACACGGCTCTGCGATCCATGATATAAGATCATTTTTGCAAGATGTATGGGACACAGGGAGTATTATTGTATCCCTAGTGCAGAAAAGCCTACTTGTGGCATTTCCAAAATGTCATTGGTGGGGTTTGCACCCAACACCATCAATATGGCGCCAATATTAAAAATTAGTGGTGTTGGATGCCCACGTCAGTAGTATCATATGTGCTGATGGTGTTGGACGTATCTGCACGACATCAATGTCATATGTATAGCTGGTGTTCCATATTTTGACACCACAAACTAGACAAAATAGTTAAAGGCATTGCTTTTTCTCCACACACCATTATCTAGTTTGAAGGCAACGAAAAAAGCGGCTACAACATCGTTTTTTATTATAAATGTATGTAAAAATGACATTTGGATGCCGCAATTAGGGAACTGGTGAAGTTAATTCAAAGACATCAACAACAATTATAAATTCTCAAATACTTATTAGTGCAGTTGCACTAATTGGTTTAACTAAGCGCACATGCTACATGACCAAAAATGCATACAACACGGAGAGCAGATCTGCCATAAAAGGAAATTGGCATCTCATGTGTCATTATTACACTACGAAATAGAAACTATCTGGTCCTCATCCCTTTAAACGTATGCTCCCTAATTTGTACAAGTCAAGAAAGGAAAAATGCGTGCATTTATTTTGGTTTTAGAAAATTTTAAAGACCATAACTTTTGATTCGAGTATCGGAATTTAGATTCGTTTTCGCCGTTGGATTACTTGCGACGAGTTCTTCAAAATTAGATCCCATATGAGTATGTATCGACGGACTTTTTTAGAGCAACTTTGGGTGCTGCAGAGGCAACTTTAGTTCTATATGAAAGTAACTTGTTCTTAGTTTGCCTACTATGATTGCCTATCAACAAGAAGTCCATATAAGTTGCCTCCAATGACTATCATATTCACTAAATTCATATATAAGGTGTCTACCCCATTATCGAGTATCTGAACATTATGTTTCAAATTATAGGCAACATTAGCTATAGCGACAAACAACTTCTCCTAATACCATTGCCAACTAACTAGCGATGACATGCAATCGAGCATCATTGTTAGGCAATTAATTATCATTGTAAAGTTCTCATGATTTGTTGGGGCAGTTGCTCGGATTCGTTTTGAACATGCCTTTTTCATGTGTTTTTTGTAATGGAGTTGCTTCGTTTTGCTAGGCAGTTGCTTGGATTTTTTTGCTAGAACAGTTTTTCATTTTGTGTTTCCTTTGTAATTGAGTTGTTTTGGATTTTTTCTATAATAGATAAGTTGCATGGGGAGGGCATCAGATTGTTGTCCACAAAGGCTATCCAATTTCGTCATACATTTTCTCTGTCTAAACTAGACAATCTTAGTAGTAATGTGAGGGACAGTTGCTTGGTTTTTCTAGGACAATTTTTTTCATAGTTGGTTTTTAGTAATGCAGTGCTTGGATTTGATAGTACAGTTGCTTGGTTTTGTAGGATAGTTGCCCGGTTTTGCTAGAATAGTTTTGCATTGTGATTTTGTAATACATTTGATTGGTTTTGCACTATCTTTTGGTAATACAATTGCTTGGCTTTTCTAGGATAACTGCTTTGAGTTTTTACAAGGAATAATTGCTTTGGATCTTGCTGGAACAATTGTGTGGATTTCTACTAGAGGGGGCGGTTGCTTAGAGTTTGCTAGAACAATTGCTACATGCAGATGTGTATAAGGATTTTTCGTTGATAGGCAGTCATACTAGGAAAAAAAAGAAATTGCTTTCTTATAGCACTACAGTTGGCTCAATACAACCCAAAGTTGCCCGCGATAAAAGTTTGTCAAAATGTACCCATATGGGATCTAGTTTTAAAATACTCTTCGAGAAATCCAATGGTGAAAACGGATCTGAATTCCGATGCGCGAATCAAAAGTTATAGCTTTTGAATTTTTTTGAAACCCAAATAAATGCACGCGGGACAAGATCGTAGGTGATATCCTGAGTAGCGTGAATACGTCAAGTAGTTTCCTTTTGGCATGTCAGTTGGTTTCAGAATCACCTGGACATGGGGTGATGATGTGAGAAACGGATTTGCTTTTTTGGGAAAGTGACAGGCCGCCTTCCTTTTGGGGAGAGTGCTTGATCCTGCGAGTGGGCGCTCGAGGGCCAGGTAGCCACGTTCACTTATAAATTATGTAACGGAGTACTTAATTAAGATAGCTAGGTAGGCAAGTTTTGAAACAGACCCGCAATAGTTGAGTACTCATTAGAGAACCACAATAGCATAACTAGCTGCTACTCTCCTTTTACAATGCATCATCGTAATAAGGATCGTTTAAGTACTTCTTCACCAGATCTGCAAGAGAGACGGGCCGTTAGCATCAAGACCATGTTGTTTAATTAGTGCAAGCTTGCATCTCCTTCGGGCCGGTAGGTTTGCCGCTGTTGGAAACCCTGGCATGGTCGATGACATCCTTGTTGAGAATGGTCAAAAACTTCACTTGGATGTATCTGAACTCATCTTTGCGATCTCCAAGTAAACTTTGCTCCCAGGTTATCAGATTTTCCATGGTCAGCTCCCATCCGCCTAACGTGACAAACTCTATAGATGTAGTCATCAACATGAAGCTGGTACTCGCCAACACTGTTTCAGCACCCTCTGCATAATTTGCCCAACCACATCTCTGGCCACGAGCCCATTGGTCTATCACCATGTCCCGTGGTTACCCCATGCCTCGCCGCTATCACCACGTCGAGTCTCTACTGTCCTGAACGAGTCTCCTAGGTAGCTAACCAACACAGACTCAACCCCTACTGCAGAGGAACATCGGTCGTCGTTGAGTGATGCCGAGTATCATGTTTCGATCAGATCACTGGACCACAGTCTGAACCACGTGTCTCTAGCTTTTCCATTGAAATAGGCTTCGACTCTCGGAGCTCTTATGCCGTAGCCCCTCCATTAACTGAGTGAAGTCTTCCATCGGACACCAGCTCCATCGATCTTCAACATGACTCCATACAGCTGGGCATGCTACACCGCGCCCTGTCAATTTCAAGCTCCCATGTGTGCACTGTCTCGAATCAACCCCACACATTCGCCATGTTGAAGGACACAAATCCTCAACCCCACACCTTCGCCATGTTGAAGGACACAAATCCTCACATGCGCCACATGTTTCCGCGCCCCATAAGTCGGTCACCATCAGCACTGCGCTCATATGTCATCATTGCTAAAATCATCATCGTCTCTTGTATTGTCCGACATCCCTGTCGATTCATCGGACTATTAAGTCCGACCCAGCAGAACATGTATGGCTATAATCATACCTCACCTTATGTCGTATCAGCCCAACATATCATTGCCCAATGTCCCTGTAGAACATGTCCGACCCAGCCGAGTGAACTTGCTTGATGCCCCTGTAGAACATGGTCACCTGCGACGCGTTCTAGACTCCACTGAGACGTGTACGCGCGTCCCCATTCCGCCACAAAAGTCTGAGTACACACTTGGTAAGAACTATAAGAGCGTCTCCAACAGCCTTTGTATATTGGATTGCTAAAATCATGTTATAGCAAGAGGAGAAAGAAGGTTTACAAAGCCAACATATTTTTTGATTTGGTAGCCTTTGTATATCGGGTTGCTATATTTGCACAAAACACACAATGACATGTGGGGACAGTTTGTCATAGACACATCACACGTATACCAACATAACTCCTGCACACGCGTCTGCGTACACCCACGCAGCACACATGCGTACACGTACACACACATACATGTATATACACACGCGCGTACACGTACACGTACACTCGCAACACACACGCGTGCACGTACACATGCATGTAGATATACACATGCACGCACATACACGTACACGCACACATAACTCACACATGCAACACACACATACACGCACACATGACACATGGGGTCACTAGTCATTAAGACAAAAATATGAAGAGGGACACTTTTACAAAGCCTTGTTAAAATTTAGCTAGTGCCTTTTGGGTTTGCAAATATGCAAAGTGAGATGGCAGCAAGCTTTGTAAAAAAAATTGGGTGAGGACCACTTATTCAAAGGCCGTTGGAGGGCTTCTCTCTAAAAAAAGACTGTTGGAGGAGGTTTTTTGCCGAAGGTTGCTAAAATATTTAGTAGAAAGGCTGTTGGAGATGCTCTAACTTCAACCACAAGTATCTGCACCCACATGCCATCTTTGTGTGCAACTTGTTGAACCATCAAGATTGACAAAAAAGAAAAGAAAAAGACTGGCCCTTAAGCACAGCACGGTCCGTACCAACCTCTTATTGGGACCTCTTTTTTCCCGCAAACAAATCAAACTTGCATTCGCAGCCTCCAAAGCTTTTTATTCAATCATCACAATATTTACAGGGACGAAATGAACATCATTGGGCTGACCTAACCAAACATGGTGGCCAGCCCCTAAGGATAATGCAGCTTTTCCTTCGGCCTTACACTTCTCGCCGTCTCGTGCACCATCCGCCTAGGCCTCAGTTCACGCAGCCACCTCGATCCGGGAGCTCCTATACGGCGCGTTCAGCGCCGTGGAGGCAAACCGGCGCCTACTAGCAACAAAAATCGCAAAGATACACCGGACTGACGATTCGAATGCGCGCCTGTAAACTGCAGCATTATTCAGCAAGCCACTACACCACCAGAACTCTAGTGTTTTGTAGCAAACGCGAACCAATAAGAACCAAAAAAGCCGCACTATTTATTCCGTATTCTTAAACTATTCATTTTTTGGAACAGTCGATTTGTTAATGAAAAAAGTTCATAGAATTTTGAAAAATGTTCATCGATTAGAAAAAAAAAGTACGTCAAATTTGGAAGTAGTTCATTGATCTCGACAAAAGTTCATCAATTTTGATGAAAGTTCATCGAATTTTGAAAAAAGTTCATCAAATTTGAAAAAGAGTTCATCGATTTTGAAAAAAGTTCATCATGGTTGGCAAAAAAATCATCGAGTTTGTAAAAAAAATCATCAACTTTTAAAAAAACAATCTAATTTAAAAAGTTCATCAATTTATAAAAAATGGGTCACGAAATTTGAGAAAAATATGCACATTAAATAAAAAAATGAATAGAAAAGTATAAAAGAACAAAATGAACTTAAAAATTAAATAAATGAAGAAAAGGAAGTGTATTGGCAAAGCGGGGGCGGTGGTCCGATGGTTCGTGTGTAACCATCGCACCGAAGGGTTGGCCAAATCCTATCCGACGCCTTAAGCGCCGAATACAGGCCATTTGGTACAGGGCGCACACCCCCCTGTACACTTGGTTTTATAGCGGGCCAGCCCATCTTGCTTTCCTGTTTCTTAAAAATCTCCCCAAAAAAGCTCCGCCAGCCGCGACTGGAACCACACCCGTTTGTTCGGGTAGCCATCACGTTAATCAGTTGGACCAGATGACCACATGTGCTATAGTCGTTCTTTTTATTTTCTTTATATAAACACAGAAAAGGCAGCTATTTTCCATGTTTCCTTCTCTTTTTTTCTATCTTTGTTTCTTTTCTCTTTCTTAAAATGAGTGAACTTTTTTAAAGGTGGCCAAATTTTCACAAAATCAGTGAACTTTTTTCAAGTTCGATGAACTTTCTCAAATTCGATGAACTTTTTTCATATGTGATGAACTTTTAAAAAAAAATTGATGAAACTTTTTTTCAAATTGATGAACTTTTTTCAATCTCGATGAACTTTTTTCAAATTCGATGAACTTTTTTCAAATTTGATGAACTTTTTTTTAAAATAGGTGAACTTTTTTCGAAGTCGATGAACTTTTTTTTAAATCGGTGAACTTTTTTTGAAAATTGGTGAACTTTTTCCAAAGTCGATGAACTTTTTTAGAAAATCGATAAAAAAATCAGTTTTATGAAACTTTGAATCGGTGAATGTTTTTGAATACATGAGTTTTTTTCTAATTCATTATTATTTTAAATATGTGGACATTCAAATTTTGTTCATATTTCTTTTCAAAAGAAATCTTGTTTTTTCTAAAAAGCGCGTCTAAAGTTAGTTCTTTGAGGTTTCGTGTTGCAAGCTATCAATAAGAGCTTAATAGGTCTATTGGTTGGCCACCAAGCTTTGGTGCTAACTGGCGCAGGATCGAATCCTATCAAAATTGAGATTCTTGGTAGTTTTTCTGTGCATTAATACATTGTTTGCACTCCCTTGCATTCTCATGGGCCGGCCCCACTAGTGTGGTGCAGTGGGCGCCAGTTGCGTTAACGGGCGCATAAGGCGCTGGGGAGGAGCTCTCGAAGGGTCGCGAGTTCGATTTCCTCAACCTACGCATCTTTTACGTGTCTGGAAACAGAAAATGGGCTGAGCCCAGTAAATGTGGCTGCAGGCGCCCGTTAGCAAAATACACATTAACAGGCCTATACAGCGCCAAATAGAAAATGCCCCTCGATCCCGACGCAAAACAACAAAGAGGACCGCCCTGCTGGCCTGCTGGCACCGCCGCGCCTTGCTGCCTACCCAGCTGCACGGCGCGTCGCACAAGGAAGCACACACAGGCCCGGCTGGCGTTGGGCCGTTTGCGCGCCTTACCCGCACAAGCCGCTCGCTCTAATTGAGAGACACGCTTGCCTCCAATCAGATCGCCGCTGCACCTTCCTGGCCTCGCCTGCTGGCTGCTGCTTGCTTGCCTGCACTCGACTGCTCCTGATCACTTTTCCCTCGACATCAAAAAAAGAAAAAGAAAACAGATTCATTAATAAAATGGAGCACTGTAACTCTCTCAATATGAAATAAAACTTCTTTTCCCTCGCAAAAAAATGGAGCATTGTACATCTACATACCTATATCTATGTACTCCCTCCGTCCCATAATGTAAAATATTTTTTGACTCTAGTGTAGTGTTAAAAAACGTCTTACATTATGGACGGAGGGAGTAGTACATAATAAACCCAAAAAATAATCCATGACACTAATTAGGTCGATCTGCAGAAAATAGTGTGGCAGAAAGCAAATCTATGTCATTAAATGAGATCCACCTGGTCACATAGTTCTTTAGATTTTCGATATACGTAATTCTTTATTGATAATACTTATCATTTATAAATGCAGGATTGTATTTCCAGCTACCTATCTGCAGAATAAACACAAAAGATTTTGTTAATAAATGGAGCATTGCATATATGCCCTCCTATGCATATAATAAATTGATCAAAGAAAAAAATCTATAACACTAATGAGGCTTATCTACACAAAATAGTATTGCAGGAAGAGCCAAACCTATAACTTTAAATGAGTTGCACCTGCAATCACATATTTCTTTAGATTTTTTATATACAAAATTCTTGCTTGATAAAACTTATCATTACTAAACCAAGGATTATATATTCAACTATCTATCGGTAGAATAAAGAAAAAAGATTTTATTATTAAATGGAGTGGTGTATATCTGCCTACCTATGCACACAAAACAAATTGATCCAAGAATAAAAAATCTATGTCACCAATGAATCTTATCGCAGAAAATATTGTGGCAGAAAGAACCGAACCTGGGACATTGAATCAGGTCCACCTACAATCACATAATTCTTTCGATTCTCTCTCTCTCTCTCTCTCTCTCTCTCTCTCTCTCTCTCTCTCTCTCTATATATATATATATATATATATATATATATATATATATATATATATCCGAGGATTGCACTGTATAACTTATCATTAATAAATGGAGGATTGCACTGTATATCCAACTATCTATCCGAGGAATAAAGAAAAAAAGAAATTCATTAATAAATGAAGGACTGTATATCTCCCTACCTATGCACACACAACAAACTGATCGAAGAAGAAAAAAACTATGACACTAATGAGGCTTGTATATAATAATTGTTGCGGCAGAAAGAACCGAATCTAGGACATTGAATGAGATACACCTACAATCTCGAAATACTATGCATATCTATCCTTTTTAAATGCCAGAAATTACATGTTCCTCGACACACCATCTATATAATCCTACTATCTGGATGCCGCTGAGCAGAACAACACAATCAACTTAATTACGAGTTACTACTTTCATAGCCATGGAACACTTCCGTTTCCTGGTCATCCTCTCACTCTCTGGCTTGGCCATGGCCTTGCAGCTAATCAACCCGTGCAACGCTGCGCAAGCTCAGCCGCAGGCGATCTACGACACAGATGGCCATGAGCTAACAAGCCACAACATGTACAACATCATGCCGGTGGACCGCAATCTGAGCGACCAATGTGTCTACGTTAGCTCATTACGGGACCCCAGATGTCGTATGCGTGCGATTCTAACACCGTGCAAGAAGTTTGGCAGGAATCCAGACGGGTATGTTTCGATCAAGCTGGCGGAGGGGAGCTCCAGCTCCAGCAAGGAGGCGTCACCCCGCCTCTCGACCGACGTCGTGATCGAGTTTCGCGGCGTGGTCACCTGGTGCATGCATCGTCTCCAGTGGTACGCCCATGGAGGGATCACGAACCAGACGCATGTGACAGTCGGCCGCCCCGAAGGGATGGAGGGGTGCGAAGCGCCGGCAGGCACATGCAAGAAGAGTTTCATGTTTCGCGTCGAGAAGCACGGCACCGGGTACAAGCTGACGTCATGCTTCCATGCGCCGTGCCGCGATCTGGTGTTGTTCGACTACAATGGACACAGGTGGCTGACCATAGAGAAAGATGGGCGTGAGCCTCTGGTGGTTGTGTTCAAGAAGTTCCATCTCGCCAGCTTGCCTCCTGCAAATCCTCCCAAACTAGGCTAGTGTGTATGCTACTATGTATGTGTACTTGCTTAACCGTTTGCTGCAAGGAATAAATTTCTAGTAGAAGCATGAAACAGTCCTATTTTGCTGGTCGTCCGGTATTGCTTTCTTTTTTCGGGTCATTCTAGTGCACCATGTATCAAAGTGTTTTGAGACCTTGATCGGAACATCAAGAGCTCACCCAGCTGTCCACATGAGTCGAGTCAACTGCAAGAAACCACCACATTTGTGACTAGGTGCATGGCAATGCTGCTACACGCCCACTGCCTCCTGCTGTTCGAGACGACATGCGCACACAACACCTGATGTTGAAGACGATACACACACACTACACCCCCTGTGCGCTGCGACTAGCAACAAATTGGTGTTGGAGATGGCGCCGACAGTGCTGCAAGTGGCAACCGCCGAGGCTGGTCCTGACATGGGATGTTGCAACCACGACCTCAGCAAGCTAGAACTAGCAACAACCTATGTTGGAACCTTAACCAGCGGTTGCTGGAACCAGTGTCAGGGTTTTCTCAAACCAGAGGCACCTTGGGTTGCAACCAGCAAGCTAGTGAGCTGGAACTAAAATGGCGGCGAGCTGCAATCGGCGGGCGCCAATGTTGGAACCATCTCGGCGGTGAGCTAAAACCTACTGGCGCTGATGCTAGAATCAGCTATCGGCGGTGCTGCGATCCTAGATGACCACGCCATAACCTGGAAGCCGGTTATACAAGCCAACCTAAACTATGGAGTTGCCACCGACAGCACCAAAGGCTGCAAGTAGCAGACGAGATGTTGCGACCGGTATTTTTGCATCCGCAGATGTTGTGTTGCGACAAACTTGTGAGTTTTGGAATGCATGCAAGGGGTGGTGCACGCGCGGAATTGTGTTGTAGCAGGCTGCAACTCGCTCAGGTCAACACTCCATCTTGTCTCTTTATTTCGTATCTATTTCTTGGGACGAAACTATAGGAAAGAGATTACGTGTGAGATTGAGGTCGAACAGTTAAACAGGGTTGCATCAAACGGTCGTGTAGTGACCACCAAAAATTTGGGCCGACCGAATGGCGCCAACGTCCATCTTCTCTCTTTCTTTTGATTCATTTCCTCAATATGTTGCGTGTTTCTGTCGTAGGCGACGCATACAACAACGGTGGCCAAGGCCCAGGTGTCGAGCCCCTAATCCATGTTCATTTCCATGTCCCTGGTGGTGGTGAGCTACTCTGCCAGCACCCTCCTAGTTATTCTTTTCCCCCGACCTTGATGTGTTTGACGATGCTGTTGAAGAAGGACCTGATCGTTGGCTGCGGTGCTTCCCCACCCCATAAGGCCTAATTTGGTCGCAAGGAGAAAATATCCTACGGCCACGGGGGATTTCCATGGCCATCGGGGACCCTCACCTTCCATCACGGCGAGATCACCATTTCGGGTTTGGATCGCAGGAAGTAGGGGAGGTGATGAAAACACTAAAGGTAGCGCTCAGGTGAAGGAGATCGCTATACGGTAGGTATGCTTTACCCTGTCGCCTCCCGCACGCCAATTGGTGGCTTTTCTCTCCGACGACTGTAGGCATGGATCTCCAACCCGGGGAAAGGACGGGGATCGGGACAGAATATTCACAGCGAGCGATCGACCTAATGTCGTGGTAGTTTTCCATGGGCCGATTGGCCTCGTGGGCTATGCACCCTGGATTTTAGCGGGGATCGCCCCGGGATAACGAGCTACCAAATGAGCCCTAAGAGAGCCTTGTTTTCCCTTTCCTTCTCCCATCTACGCCTTCCTCATTGGCTATTCCATTGGATGATTTGCTCTCTTGATTATTCTCTACTCTGATCAGCGATGGCAGATAGTACTCTTACCCCATCAAGGAGAGCTCCAGTTAGGAACTCAAGCTCAAGTACAATGGCAAGAACAGCAACACCTTCCACTCATGTCGAGCATTTGCAATAGCTGCGCTAAAATAAGGCACTATCCCTTTTCTAAAATAAGGCAATACGAGATGCAGTTCTACTAGAAATCTAGAATAGGGATCACGAGAGGTCGAAGCGCAAGAACGACTGCGAGGTAGGGCCTTCACGGGTCAAGGAGGAGGATGCATGCCCCTCCAGTGTGGTCAACCCATGTTTCGGCGACGAGAGTGACGTGTCCTACGAGAGTTACATGTCCGATGAAATTTACGGGGACAACCTGTAGTGTTTCTAGTTTAAGTTTGCATGTAGTAGTTGAGCTATGTTTGTATTTTGCATGTTTAAACTTTGAATGTTTGGGACTTTGGATCGACGTATGAAATATGGTCGAAGCGTTCGAATGTTTGTTTAAAAGAAATGAGGTTTTGCTGTTTTGGGTGCCCTATTTTAGGGCAGCTGTTGAACACACGGAATTTTCCGTGTCCTAAAAAGCACTTTTTAGTGCCCAAAAATTTAACCCACACACATTTTGTTCAATGGGTGGAGAAAGCTCCACCCATTATTCCCCTCCTCTTCCTGAGCTAACATCGGTTAATGATTACTTTTGGGGGGAATGGGCGAGATAGCAGAGAATTTATATGCCATTTCTTGCTGGAGTCAGTGGGACGGCGGACTGATTATTTAGTTGTAGTCAGTTGTCCGATGTGTAGTGTTTACAATGATGGTTATGCAGATTTTAGATGAGTGTATCAGCCTATGATTGTCTCACGAGTCTCCTCGATTACCTGTTATAGCGGTTTGGACACTGAATTTTGTGTAGCTTCTCCCCCAGGTTTATCTACACACATAATTGGGGAGAAGTGTAAATTTGCGACCAGATACTGTGAACTGTGGTCAGAATTCTGAAGCATATTCTAGATTGCTGCTGCCTGCTGCTACTATGAACAGAGTGGAAAGACCCTCGGAAAGCAGGAGCTTCTGTGTATGCATCATTAATCGCCTTTTTTTATGCGCATGCTCCTCTTTAACTCATTTGTATGAAGTGCACGACGGCAATTATTTCAGTTTTTCCTTGTTTGTAGTAATCCATCTTTTTATAATGTCCAATTTATTAATGATTGTATGGAATTAACAAAGAAGTGTAATGGAGCGTATGCAGAATGGAGTAGCATTCAAATAGTGGACTACCGCAACCAACAATCGCTACACACGAGTATCGCCCCCGGCAATCCCTATTAACTGCGCAGGTCTCTTAGTAGCGACGTATCGCATACTGCCATCGCAAGCTTCAAAGTTAATAGAGGACGTTTCTTTCACCCTATTCTGCACTGGGGTTGAAAAAGTTCTAAAACCTTTCATGTCCATTTTTTTTTGTTTCCATTCGATTTTCTACAGCTTTTACTTTCCATTTATTTTCAATTTCATAAACAATGTTTATTATCAAGCATTTTTGTATATCATGAATTTTCTGAAATCGCAATTTTTTTAAATTTGTCAACATCTAATATTTCATGAATTCATATTTTTTTCCTAAATTTATGAACATTTTTAACAAACTTAAAATATTTAAATTTTGGGAGCCTTTTTTCAAAAATCATGAACATTTTGAATTCATGAACATTAGTTTATCCACGAAAAAAAATTAATTCGCAAACATTTCTCTAATCCATGAACAATATTTGATTTCATGGACATTTTTATTTTGAATTCATGAACACTTTTTGCAAAACTGTGAACATTTTTTATATTCACAAAAATATTTTTCAAATCATGAACATTTTTTAACTGGCACACACTATTTTAAAAATCATGAAAAAAATTCAAATTCATGAACATTTTGTCAAATTCGGGAACTTTTTCTGAATTAATAAATAATTTCAAAATTCAGAATTTTTTGAAAATTCATGAATATTTTTTGAATTCGTAAACATATAATATTTTCATTCATAAGCATGTATTTTTTTATTTTTTCGAAAAATCATGAATATTTTTTTAATTCAACTATTTTTTTATTCATAAGCATGTATTTTTTTTTTGTTTTTTGAAAATATCTTAATACGAAACCAACCAAATAAGAAACAGCAGAAAAGAACCATTGAAGAAAGGCTATTTAAGTACTAATTGTTTAACTCTATAGGTCGTCCAATTTAGTTTTTTTTTTTGGGGGGAGGGGGGGGGTGTCAAGGGTGCGCAAGTCAGGGAGTATGAGCTCTCAACCCCCATTCCCCAGTAATGCACGTGTCACTTGCCCATTAGCCTATTAGAAACGTGTTCATGAATAGGGGATTACGTAGTACTTCCTCCGTTCCGATTTACTCATCGTGGTTTTAGTTCAAATTTAAATTAAAACCATGAAGTGTAAATCGGAACGGAGGGAGTATGTTTCTGGAAGCCTCGGCTTGTGATGGACTATCTATACATTGTTTTATTAATATCCGGAAAAGGAACCTCTACATAGTTCTAACCTGCTTCATAAAATAAATCAACTGCGCAAAAAGGGAAAAAACATGAAAAGGTTGGTCACTGCGTTGCCTTCGGATTCATGAATTCTAGCCATTCATTGGTCAGTTGATTGATTAATTGATTGTCATAGCAGCTTCCAGGTTTAGATTTTGGGTCCAGATAATGCCCACACGTGTGGCATGCTAGACATCCGTTCACGCACTGTGTGTGACGTGAGCAGAAGGCAACCCACACGGGTTGTGTATGGGCGAATACTAGAATTGCCCACACGTGCAGGCGCAGGTACTTCGTGCCATACGCCCAACAAGTACCACTCATCTTCATCCCGCGCGTGTGGCATGAAGCAAAAATACCCACACGTCCTCGCGCAACTATGTTAGGTACCCGCGGGATAACGATTTAGTTGCCATCCGGGATGGCAAATGTAGTTGTAAAAGCATGGTAACTCTATCTGTTTTGGTTAACTATAATTGTCATGTCTAATTTATGGTAGTTGCCGCGTGTAAACAAACCATAGTTGCCATGTGTGATTAACCACTTGCCACATATGGTCAAACAGTAGTTGACATGTGTGTTTACCGAGTTGCCACGTCTGGTCCAACCATAGTTGCCATGTATGGCTAATCACAGTTGTCATGTGTGTTTATCTGGTTGCCACGTACGCACAACTGCAGTTGCCGTCTAGCAACGAATCATAGTTGCCATATATATTTACCTAATTGCCATGTACGCGTAACTGCAGTTGCCATTCAATAAGGTACGCGTAAAAACAGTTCGCCCACACGCGAATGGACTAGGTGGTGGCTGTGTGGGCAGAAACTAGTTCGCCCACACAGCATGCTGCGGGGCGTGTGGGCGAACTCTCCAACGCCCACACACCAGCCCCGTCCTACGTGGCACGCAAATTCTGCCTCAATCTGTCAAGATTCGTGCAAACTCGACTGGACGATGATCCACGCGTGTGGGCGAGTTGCAAAACTGCCACACGTGTGGGTGTTATCATTTAGGTAGATTTTTGACTTGAATTTAGGGTGCGTAGTGTCCCCCTTCACTATTAACACAGTTTGGGTTGTAACTTCAAATTTGATGATGAATTATTCCCTTTTTAAGCCATTGGCGTCGAGTGATTTTATACGCTCTATGTATATTCCCTTTCTATATTGACCTGATGAGGATTATAATTTAAATGATGTAAATGAATGTTTCATTTATATATGCAAACGAAGCTGTAGTTTTTGTTGTTTAAATGGTACTTATGATATTTTTTTTGAGGTCAAGTACTTATGATACTTTTTTAATTAATCATCTCATACGCTACTTCTGCAACAATGCAGAAGTATTAAGGCTTGCTTTCAGGATGGTGAACCGTAATGTGTCAAAGTTATTTTATAATCCTTTGTGGATACGGTATTTGCGGAACTAAAGATGGCTTGGTTAAACAAACAATAAGATGTGAAAAACTAGTTGGGTAAGGTACAGTATCGTAATCAACTCAAATGCCATACATTTACCAAGTTCATCTTGTTTCTTTTACTATTCTATTTTCATAATATACAATGGCATCGACAGCTAACCTCGAATTACCCTCCTGTTGATCCCGGCACTGAAACAGGAGTTATCCTAACCGAGCACTTCCCGTCAATGGGTTTGGCTTAACGCCACTCATGGTGTACCACTCTGTTGAAGAAAATAGTTGAGTATATCGCAGTTAAGGGGTTTTGGGATCCCAAAACTAAATCTGTTTGTATGTACGTGCCACTTTTATATGTACAACAAGCCATATAATATTTTGTCTTAATGGTCTATAATTTATTTCCATTTTGCCTCCGATACAATTTTACAATGATCTCCTAGGACCAGTTAAATTAGCCAAACGAAAAATGTATGCATACACATGAGGACTTGTTTCGTAATTTACTTTGTTGCGACACCAAAATTTTAAAAAAACTAGTCCCCAAGTAAACTGCTAGAAAATTTCAACTAATTTGAGTTTATCTTTATTTTTAGGGAACATAAATTAGTAATATTATCATATACCAGATTCAGATTAAATTTATTTACAATGTGCTTGGGAGGAAGATGAGAAGACGTGGATGCTGGCCGTGCCATTGATGGAGATGGAAGCCATGCGGAGGAGATCAAGAGCATCAACAACCTCTTGGCCCCGCTCGATGTTGTTGCGGCCATCAACATCAACAACATGGACCCTCTCGCGAGGCAACTCCTGGAGTACCTAGGCTAGGGTTCTCTCTAGAAGAAGAACATGCTGCTGACCAATATATTGAACGAGGATGAGAAGGATGACAACGATGGGGGAAGAAAAGACGGTTACCACCACGAGTGAAGATGACTATTGTTGGGGAACGTAGTAATTTCAAAAAATTTCCTACGTACACGCAAGATCATGGTGATGGCATAGCAACGAGAGGGGAGAGTGTTGTCCACGTACCCTCGTAGATCGTAAGCGGAAGCGTTAGCACAATGCGGTTGATGTAGTCATACGTCTTCACGATCCGACCGATCCAAGCACCGAACGTACGGCACCTCCGAGTTCAGCACACGTTCAGCTCGATGACGATCCCCGGGCTCCGATCCAGCAAAGCTTCGGGGATGAGTTCCGTCAGCACGACGGCATGGTGACGATGATGATGCTCTACCGGCGCAGGGCTTCGCCTAAACTCCGCGATGATATGAACAAGGTGGAATATGGTGGAGGGGGGCACCGCACACGGCTAAGGTACGATCCGTAGATCAACTTGTGTTGCCGTGCCTAGAGGTGCCCCCCTGCCCCCGTATATAAAGGAGCAAGGGGGGAGGGGGCGGCCGGCCTAGGAGGGGCGCGCCAAGGTGAGTCCTACTCCCACCGGGAGTAGGACTCCCTCCTTCCTTGTTGGAGTAGGAGAAGGGGAGGAAAGAGGAGGAGAGGAGGAAGGAAAGGGGGGCCGCACCCCTTGTCCAATTCGGACCAGAGAGGGGCTGCGCGCCTCCTTCCTTTCGGCCTCTCTCCTCTATTCCCGTATGGCCCAATAAGGCCCATATACTCCCCGGCGAATTCCCGTAACTCTCCGGTACTCCGAAAAATATCCGAATCACTCGGAACCTTTCCGAACTCCGAATATAGTCGTCCAATATATCGATCTTTACGTCTCGACCATTTCGAGACTCCTCGTCATGTCCCCGTTCTCATCCGGGACTCCAAACTCCTTCGGTACATCAAAACTCATAAACTCATAATATAACTGTCATCGAAACCTTAAGCGTGCGGACCCTACGGGTTCGAGAACTATGTAGACATGACCGAGAACTATTCTCGGTCAATAACCAATAGCGGAACCTGGATGCCCATATTGGCTCCTACATATTCTACAAAGATCTTTATCGGTCAAACCGCATAACAACATACATTGTTCCCTTTGTCATCGGCATGTTACTTGCCCGAGATTCGATCGTCGGTATCCAATACCTAGTTCAGTCTCATTATTGGCAAGTCTCTTTACTCGTTCCGTAATACATCATCTCGCAACTAACTCATTAGTTGCAATGCTTGCAAGGCTTAAGTGATGTGCATTACGGAGAGGGCCCAGAGATACCTCTCCGACAATCGAAGTGACAAAACCTAATCTCGAAATACGCCAACCCAACATGTACCTTTGAAGACACATGTAGTACTCCTTTATAATTACCCAGTTACGTTGTGACGTTTGGTAGCACCCAAAGTGTTCCTCCGGTAAACGGGAGTTGCATAATCTCATAGTTACAAGAACATGTATAAGTCATGAAGAAAGCAATAGCAACATACTAAACGATCGGGTGCTAAGCTAACGGAATGGGTCATGTCAATCAGATCATTCAACTAATGATGTTAATCAAATAACAACTCTTTTGTCTATGGTTAGGAAACATAACCATCTTTGATTAACAAGCTAGTCAAGTAGAGGCATAGTAGTGACACTCTGTTTGTCTATATATTCACACATGTATTATGTTTCCGGTTAATACAATTCTAGCATGAATAATAAACATTTATCATGATATAAGAAAATAAATAATAACTTTATTATTGCCTCTAGGGCATATTTCCTTCAACTATGACAAACCCAAGTGATGTGCATGAGAATCATAAGGTATGTGTTAGTTTGTAACATATAATTGCCTGGACCATTGCTCTCTATGTTTACATCATCGTGTTACATTGCAGTTGAAGTGAATTCCATTTTTTTCCAAAATTTTGCAGGTTATCCTTTATATATATGAAAAATATGATATACATTATATTCGCAATCAGAATAAATATATACATGTGAAATTTAATATGCATTGTATTCATAAGGGTAAGCGGAAAAAGTGAAAAGCCTATGGCAATGCACGGGCGGGCGTTCTACTAGTATCAATTAATGTGGTCCACCTACAGTCACATAATTCCTTAGATTTCAGATATAGAAAATTCTTTATTGATAATAATATCATTAATAAATGCATGATTCTATATTTCATTAATAAATGGAGCATTGTATATCTCCCTACCTCTGCACACAGAATAAATTGGTCAAAAAAAATCTATGCCACAAATGATGCTTATCTACAGAAAATAGTGTTGCGGAAAGAACCAAACCTGTAACATTGAATGAGGTCGACCTACAATCACATATTTCTTTAGATTTTTGGTACACATAATTCTTTCTTGATAAAACTTAACATTAATAAATGGAGATTGTATATCCAACTATCTATATGTGCTATATGTACGCAGAATAAAGAAACAGATTTCATTAATAAATGGAGCATTGTATATCTCCGTACCTATGCACACAAAATAAATTGATTGAAGAAAAAAAAAGTCAATGACAGGAATGAGTCTTATCTAGGGAAAATATTGTGGTACAAAGATACGAACCTCGGACATTTAATCACGTCCACTTAGGATCATTAATAAATGGAGGATTATATATCCAATAATATATATGAAAGAAAAAATATTTCATTAATAAATTGAACATTGTATATCTTCCTACCCATGCACACACAATAAATTGACCGAAGAAAAAAAATCTATGACACTAATGAGGCTTATCTACAGAAAATATTGCGGCAGAAAGAACCAAATCCAGGACATTGAATGAGGTTACAATCTTGAACTACTACTATGCATATATTTTCTACTTAAATGCTAGCAATTAATTGTTGCTCACCACAGACCGCACTATCTATATAATCCTACTATCTGGATGCCCCAAGCAACAACATCAACTTATTGTGAGTTAATACTTTCATAGACATGGAACACTTTTGTTTCTTGGTCATCGTCTCACTCTCTGGTTTGGCTATGGCCCTGCAGCTGACCACCCCGTGCTACGCTGCGCAAGCTCAGCCACAACCGATCTACGACATAGATGGCGACGAGCTAACAAGTAACAGTACGTACACCATCATGGCAGCGGATCGCAATCTGAGCGACCATTGTGTCTCTGTTGGCTCATTTCGGAGGGAGGAATGTCATAGGCATGCGACCCTGACACCGTGCAAGCAATTTGGCGGGATGCGAGGCGTGCATGTGTCGATCAAGCCGGCGGAGGCGAGCGATGGCTCTGGCAAGGAAGCGTCAATCCGCCTCTCGACCGACGTCGTGATCGAATTCAAAGGCGTGGTCACCTGGTGCAAGCACCATCTCCAGTCAGTGGCGGAGACAAGGGGGGGCGAGCAGGGGCCAG
>NC_041385.1:836094091-836095077 GCF_002162155.2 Triticum dicoccoides
ATCGAATACCAGCGCTTAATTTGCACCTACAGCGTACTTGGCCCCCCTATCTCTACGTGCACTCTGAAGAAAGAGAAAAAGGCCCACGTACAGGCCCATGCTAGGCATTATCTCACGTGCAATCTGGCATTGGCGAAGTCAGGCATTATCTCCCGTGATTATCGCGTGATTGGATTAGGGATGCGCCGCCGCCGTCCGTCGTCTGCCTGCCTCTGCTCCCCCCTACTAAGATCTGATTCATACAACGACACATGCTACTCCACTCACCAGTTCTTCTGGCCGCAGCCACGAACTAGCCAAGGTTAACACATCACACCATCTACTAATCTCTCAATTCTCATCTTGTATGGGTATGGTGTTGAACTTCTACGTCAGATCTTAGTTATTTTCGTTGTGTGATTTCTTATGTGTTGCCGCGCTAGAGTATAGGCACCTGCAATGATTCGAAAGCTGGGAACCATCAATGCTTCGTCCAGCATCTGTAAACAACTATGTATGTGTCGTGCCAGCCATTGACGACTAGCCGGTCAACTTTGACCGAGGGGACGCGGAGGAACTGGGTTTGATTCTGTAGGTATGTATTCTGGCAACATTGATCAATTTTTGCTAATAGAACAATACAATGTCCTAATACAACCAGCAATGGTTTGCCATTCCAATCTATATATATGCAAGCTAAAAGCCAACCATTTGATTATACATGATTATGATTGTTCATATATCTTAAGTTTCCATAAGAAAATGTTTTTAGCAATGCATTTCATGTCATATTTCAGAGTAGTTTGATTATAAAATTTGTCTTATTGGCTCTTATGTGGAATTATTGACCAATATTAGCTATCGCTAGAGACGCTCCAGCTACCAAAAAAAAAAGTGTGTCTAGGCAAAGTTAAATGTGTATGATGCTTGAATATACAAGTATTGTGTAGTAGTGAGGCGAACCAATTTTTTTTTTGGCTTCATTGCCATTCGCCCCCCCCCCCCTT
>NC_041385.1:836095240-836102325 GCF_002162155.2 Triticum dicoccoides
CCTAAATCCTGGCTCCGCCCCTGTCTCCAGTGGTACGTCCATGGAGAGATCACGAACCAGACGCATGTAACCGCCAGCTGCTTCAGAGGGATGAAGGGATGCCAGCCGTCGGCAGGCACATGCAAGGAACAGAGTTTCCTGTTCCGCATTGTAAGACAATAAGTTTTGGGAACCAGCACCACCCTCTAGGGGTGGCTTATCTCATTATATATAATGGTTGTGTTACAATACGCACATAGGTACAGAAGTTATACATAGTCTAACACCCTCCCTCAATCTTAGCCACTTTCTAAAGAACTGAGAAGGGTAAGATTGCGCCTACAAGCCTCAAACTGTGGCAGTGGTAAAGGCTTAGTGAAGATATCTGCAAGTTGATCCTTAGACGAGATAAACTCGATCTGAAGTTGCTTCTGTGATACACGTTCCCGTACAAAGTGATAGTCAACTTCAATGTGTTTCGTTCGGGCATGAAATACTGGATTTGCAGAAAGGTATGTAGCACCGATGTTATCACACCAAAGAATAGGAGGCTGTGGTTGAGACAAACCCAACTCCTGAAGCAAAGACTGCACCCAAATAATCTCTGCAGTAGCATTAGCCACAGCCTTGTACTCAGCTTCAGTACTGCTACGTGACACAGTAGCCTGTTTCCGAGCACTCCAGGCGATCAAATTAGAGCAAAAGAATACTGCATAACCCCCCGTGGATCGCCTGTCATCTGGGCTACCAGCCCAATCTGCATCAGAGAAGGCCGAAAGGACCCGAGAGGAAGTCGGCCGAATATGCATACCAAAAGTCAGGGTGAACTGAACATAACGAAGAATGCGTTTAACAGCAGCCCAATGAGTATCTCTGGGAGCCTGAAGATACTGATAAACCCTGTTAACAGCATAAGAGATATCTGGTCTCGTGATCGTCAAGTACTGAAGTCCACCAACAATGCTTCTGTACTCTGTGGCATCCGCAGGAGACAAAAGCTCACCATCAACAGCTGTTATCTTGTCGGTAGACGACATGGGTGTGGTGGTCGGTTTGCACTTCAGCATGCCGGCTTTTTGTAACAACTCCAAGGAGTACTTCTTCTGCGTAAGGACAAGACCAGTAGCACGAGAAGTGACCTCAACTCCAAGAAAGTAGTGAAGCTTCCCAAGATCTTTGACCGCAAAATCAGCACCAAGAGAGCAGACAAGAGCATCAGCAGCATACTGAGAAGAGCTGACAAGGATAATATCATCGACATATACCAAAAGATACATAGTGACTTCTGGCTTCTGTAGAAGAAATAATGAAGTGTCAGCAGTGGACGGCACAAACCCATGAGCACGAAGGGCAGAGGCAAGGCGGGCATGCCAGGCACGAGGAGCTTGCTTCAAACCATATAGTGCTTTGAAAAGACGACAGATATAGTCAGGACGATCAGGATCAGAGAAACCATGCGGCTGTTTCATATAAACCTCTTCCTCCAAAAATCCATGTAGAAAAGCATTCTGCACATCAAGTTGACGAAGGGACCAACCACGAGAAACAGCAATGGAGAGAAGAAGCCGAATAGTGGTAGGCTTGACGACAGGACTGAAGGTGTCCTCATAGTCAAGACCATGACGCTGCCGAAAACCGCGAGCAACAAGTCGCGCTTTGTAACGCTCAATAGATCCATCCGAATGCTTCTTCACTTTGAATACCCATTTTGAGTCAATAACATTTACCCGTGGTGGTGGAGGAACGAGAGTCCATGTCTTGTTACGAAGAAGAGCGTGAAACTCCTGCTCCATAGCCTCTCGCCAATGTGGAATGCGCAGGGCAACCTGATATGAGCGAGGCTCAGAAGATGGATCCGCAACAGTAGCAGCCAAACAAGCAGCCAACCAAGCAACCGTACCATCCGTACGTTCCTTAGGTTTGAAAATGCCACTGCGACTGCATGTATGTGGTCGAGACACAGGAACCACCGAGGTCGACGGAGCAGCCTGCAACGGGCTGGAGGACGGCGACGTTGACGAGTCAGCCGGTGACGAGGAGCCAGGCACGGTAGCCTCGGACTCAGTCGGAGAAGAAGGCCGGCCCACCGGCGAAACCGGCAGAGCAGACGAAGCAGCTGGCGACTCCGGCATCCCAGACCGGGCCGATGGCGAGCTCGGCATAGTGGGCCGTGGCGCGGCCAGTGTCGCGGGCTGATCCGCTGATGAAGGCGACGTGAGGACCCGAGCCGCGGGCGAAGACGGCGTGACGAGCCGAGCCACGGGCGACTCGGCGGCCGCTGGCGAAAAAGGCCGAGCCGCTGGAGACTCGGCGATCACTGGCGTAGCAGACCGAGCAGTGGAGATGCTCAGCGTGACGGGCTCGTCGGGTGACCATGCATGGGCACGCGAATCGATGCCATGCAACAGAGGGCGATCGACATGCCCACCAGAAGACGACGATGATGATGGTGAATCCTCCAACAGCTCCAAACGAGCTCCACGTCCGGTTCCTTCACCATGGTTAGGTAACAGCAAAGGAGAGTATGCAACATCATCAAATTGGTCAGAAGCAACAGAGGATGAATGCAGGGATGGTGGTTCGACAGTGGACACAGGAAGGTTGGCAAAGGGAAAAACATGCTCATCAAACACGACGTCCCGAGATATATAGACACGATTAGTGGGAACATGAAGACATTTGTAACCTTTATGAAGAGAGCTATAGTCAAGGAAAACACACTTCTTATAACGAAACTCAAGCTTGCGCTTGTTATATGGACGAAGATGCGGCCAGCAAGCACACCCAAATACCTTGAGAAATGTATAATCAGGTTGTTCATTAAGGAGAACCTCAATGGGAGTCTTCATGTTTAAAACACGAGTAGGAGTACGATTGATGAGAAAGCATGCAGTGGTGAAAGCATCACTCCAAAACCGAAACGGAACAGATGCATGGGCCAAAAGAGTAAGACCAGCTTCAACAATATGACGATGCTTACGTTCGACTGAACCATTCTGCTGATGTGTATGTGGACATGCTAAACGATGAGCTATCCCAAGCGACTGAAAGAAGGAGTTGAGGTTGCGATACTCGCCCCCCCAGTCCGACTGGACATGAACAATTTTGTGCTTGAGAAGACGTTCAACATGTTTTTGAAACTGAACAAAAATATCAAACACATCAGATTTGCGTTTAATAAGGTAAAGCCAGGTAAAGCGACTATAAGCATCAACGAAACTGATATAGTAATTATGACCACTGACAGAAGTCTGAGCAGGACCCCATACATCTGAAAACACAAGTTCTAACGGATGTTTCACCTCACGACTGGACTCCGAAAAAGGAAGTTGATGACTCTTCCCCTGCTGACAAGCATCACACACTGCTACATCTTTATTACTAGACAAACTAGGAAGCTCATGACGACGCAAAATATGACAGACAATAGGTGTGGCCGGGTGACCAAGACGAGCATGCCACTGTGACGGAGAGACCCGAACTCCACTGAAAACGCGAGCGACGCCAGGATGCTCCAGACGGTAGAGACCCTGGCACAACCGCCCACTAAGAAGAATGTCCCTCGTGCCCCGATCCTTAATAAAAAGATCAAAAGGGTGAAATTCACAAAGCACATTATTATCACGTGTGAGTTTAGGAACTGAAAGAAGATTGCGGGTCACAGATGGAACGCGAAGAACATTGCGAAGCTGAAGACTCCTATTGGCATGTCTAGTGAGAAGAGATGCTTGACCAATATGAGAGATGTGCATACCTGCTCCATTGGCGGTGTGGATCTTGTCGGAGCCATGATAGGGTTCACGAGTGTGAAGCTTCCCCATCTCGCTGGTCAGATGCTCTGTCGCCCCAGAGTCCATGTACCAGTGTGGATCGATGGAGTAGGACTGAGTGTGTCCCTGGTGCTTCTGCGGTGCGGGACGATCAGCCATGGCGACCTGACGGGCATTGTTGCGTGTATCTTTGCCGTCATTGCCAAGACCAAGGAAGCTTCGCTGGAAGCGCTTATGACACTTGGAGGCCCAGTGCCCATCGCGGCCACAAAGCTGACACACACGTGGACCGCCAGCCCCCGGTAAGGTCGCAGTAGGTGGGGGGGCCGAGGCGGGCGACGGTGGCAGCCCCAAGGGAGACCGGGGTGATGAAGAAGAGCGGCCACCCTTGGTGGCGACGTTGGCCGAGAGAGAGCCAGTGCCCCTGGTGCGGCGAGTCTCGACCCGTTGCTCAGTGAGAAGAAGCCGAGAGAAAACCTCGTGTGCCAACATGGGTGTCGAGTTACCCCGCTCGTTGATGATCTCGACTAAGGCATCATACTCCTCATCAAGACCATTGACAATAAACGAGTTGAACTCGGAGTCGGTGAGGGGCTGTCCAATGGAGGCCAATGTGTCGGCAAGGCCCTTGACCTTGTTGTAGAACTCAGTGGCCGTGGAGTCAAGCTTCTGACACTCCCCAAGTTGACGACGGAGTGCAGACACACGAGCCTGGGACTGCGCTGCAAAGGTGCGCTCAAGGATGGTCCAGGCCTCATGAGACGTCTTCGCGAAGACAACAAGGCCGGCAACTGCCGGCGAGAGCGACCCCTGGATGGAGGAGAGGTTCGCCTGGTCCTGCCCTGTCCAGACGCGATGGGCCGGATTGTAGACCGGACCGTGCACGCTGTCTACCAGCGCGGGTGGGCAGGGAAGCGATCCGTCAACGTAGCCTAGCAGGTAGTGACTCCCCAAGAGCGGGAGAACCTGCGCACGCCAGAAGATGTAGTTGTCTGCGGAGAGCTTGATGGTGATGAGATGACCGAAGTGAAACGGCGGCGGCGAAGACGATCCCATCGAGGAAGCTGCCTGGGGTGCAAACACCATGGAGGCAGCTGGAGGCACCGAAGCCGATGCGGGAGGAGGCGGGACCGCAGCCAGGGCGGGCGCCGCAAAGCTCGCGGCCGGTGCGGACGCCGCAAGGCCCGCGGCCGGGGCGGACGCCGCCAACCCCGCCAGCGGGGCGGTGTGATCCGCTCGCGGCAGGAGCGGCGGGACGACGCCCGCGGAATCCGCAGCGGACGGCGGCGCCGCGGTGTGGACCACGAGGTCACGCCCGAGCGAGGGCGCCGGCGGCGTGGAGAAGACGGAGCCGATGCTCCTTGTCCCGATCGGAGCCGGAACGGAGACGGCATCGAGCGGGAGGTTGAGCAGAGCCGCAAGAGAGGCCGGGAGGAAGCCCGCAGCAGTGGAACCGGTGGTGGCGGCGCTCGACATGGCGGCGGCGCGATTGGTGGCGCGGCGGCGGCGGTGAAGGCGGCGGCGGCTGTGGCGGCGGTGCGGGTATTAGGGTTTAGAAGCGGAAGCGATCGTAACCTAGCGTGATACCATGTAAGACAATAAGTTTTGGGAACCAGCATCACCCTCTAGGGATGGCTTATCTCATTATATATAATGGTTGTGTTACAATACGTACATAGGTACAGAAGTTATATATAGTCTAACACGCATCGAGAGGCACGAGAACGTATACAAGCTAACGTCGTGCTTCCATGCGCCGTGTCGCCATCTGGTGTTGTTCGAATACGCCGGCCAAAGGTGGCTGACCGTAGAGAAAGATGGGCGTGAGCCTCTGGTGGTCGTGTTCAAGAAGTTCCCTTTCCCCAACTAGGCTAGTGTGTATGCTACTGTGTATGTGTACTTGCTTGACCGTTGGATGCGAGGAATAAATTTCAAGTAGAAGCATGAAACTGTCATATTTTTGCTGGTCGTCCACCCTATTGCTTTCTCTTATTAGGTCGTCATTGTTAGGGTCCCAACTCCCAACTGCTAACCGATCAATGGCGCTGAATTACAGTGCTTGAGTAGCTAATTTGAGGTGCAAATTGCAGCAAGCAAGAGGATGGAAGGAGGAGGAAGCCTCCGTTGCCGTTTGGGTGATCCAGGCCCGGTTACCTACAGGCCAGGCCCATGCGCAGGTCCAGTTAGGAGATGTTAGTACAATTCTGTTATCGGGTTCGTTCAGGTATATGCTGGATGATGCTCAAAAAGAAAAGGTATATGCTGGATAGCTACATGCATGGCCGGGTCATGTGTGGCCGGTTGAGTTAGTTGGCTAGTTGTGTGCATGTGCGTGTGCATGCATAGTTAGTTAGTGGGTGCGTGGTTTAGTGGCACAAAACCAGGCCAGGTTTGTCTCCCCGGCTGTGTGCGTGCGTGAGGTTATTTCGGAAAAAGGGTTTCACCGGTTTTGTATTAGAAAGCAACCAACACCGATACAATCAACGATAAATGCCGGGACGAAAGCAGCACATTCATGTCTAAAAGAAACGAAAGAGAAAATGCAAAAGGAACAGATACAGAACAACGACGATTCAAAAAAACGAAGAAGTATCGCAACCGCCGCACCCACCGGAAATCTTCCACCAAGAAGCGCCGGTACCAATCAACACCTTCAAGAAGGGACGCGACGATAACGACGCTGCTGCCAAGAGTTTCCCCCAGTATGCGGCGAGGAGAAGGGAAGGGTAGCCTCGACGCCCTCCAGGAAGGTCTGGCGGCACCCTCAGGCGCCACCGCGTCGGTGTCGGCCAGGACGGCAGTGATTTCTCCTGATCCCAACCGTCACCTCGGGTGCTCCAGAGCTCGCCACCATACTGTCCACCACCCTGTGCCAACACGGTCTGGAAGCTTCCCACGTCGTCTCACCACGGCACCGGGAAGTGGGGCCTGCACAACAAAGAAGAGGAGCTGAGACTAGGGCAGCAGTACCGTCGGCACATGAGAGGGCCCAACCTCCACCGTCAACGACGGTAACCAACCGGACGCAACACTAAGATTATATATACCAGGCCCGTGGGCCCACAGGCCTTGACATGCCCCTAAAGCTCCCGCCGTCGCGCTGCAGAAGGCATGCCATCGGCACCGCAGTCCCCTGTCCGAGCTGCTCCTCCTCCCCATCTCGCAGCAAGCGTCAAAGCCACGCCGGAGCCGGCCCGCGAGGACCCATATCTGGGCCGGGAGCGCGCCATCAAACACCGCCTCCTGGTCGCCGGGCTGCCTCCCAACCGAGCCTCACCGCCGTCGTCCCCTGCCCCTGGAAGGAGAGCCACACACGGGTACAAAAGGTCCCGCCGC
>NC_041385.1:836102706-836119307 GCF_002162155.2 Triticum dicoccoides
GGGAGGCTGAAGGGAGGAAGTATGTGCGCCGCCCCGGCCGCCTCACGGGGAGGCGGTGCTAGGACAGGGTCGGGATGCGTTGTGTTAGAGGACTCTAGATGAGAGGCAAGATGTAGGCTTTCGTGTGTACGCTTCGTGGCACCTGGCGTGCGTAGCCAGAGGAGTTTGTGTGTGTGCAGTTTGTGTGTGCGAGCTATAGAGTGCCAAAAGATGGCGACCGGCCGTGAGGGTGGCCAGGAGCTAGACATGCAGCTGGTGTGTTGCCGAGACGAGTTTGAGCTCGAAGGATAAGAATCGCCTTTCGTGCGGCAAGGGGCCGTTTATGCGGTGAGGCGTTTGTCGCCGGAATAATTTGTGTCCTGATTTTTTCGAGAATACGAGTTCATGACTCCTCTCCTTCCTTTCTCTAGCTCCCCTTCCCCACAATTGTGAATCCACTCCAATCGAATATGGAATAATCAAATTCTTCAATTCAAATTAAACGTTTTTGAGATCCTAAAAAATGTAGATTATTAATCCGACGAGGACAAAGAGAGAGTCCCATTGTACATGTCAATACAGTCAACTACGAAATTTCTAGTAAAACGAAAATCCGTCGACTTTATAAGTCGTGGGGGTTCAAGTCCCTCTATCCCCAAATCCACCATTATTCCCTAACTATATTATTTATCCATTTCCATTGTGGATCACATTTATCTACCGTTAAGTTTGATGACTTCTCACTCTGATGGCTTCATAACATATTAGCAAACCTAGTAAGGGATTTTATACCTTAATTTGTCCGGCCGTCCGAAACCCATTATTGTCAAAGAAAAGGGATACGTTTTCTGTCGGTGCGCCGGCCGAATCGTTCCACCGGCTGCACGCGCGTCGTTGATTAAAGCCAGATCGTACGACCTTCGATTCGGCCGTGACACAGCCCGTGAGCCAACCAACTCTAGTCATCACGTGGCTCACTTTCCACCACATACAATTCATCCTTATCTCTTCACAAGGAGGGGAACCGGGACCCTTCTTCCTCCTCTGTCTCTTTGCTGCTTCATTCTTTTCATCTTGGCCATAGAAAAAGCTCGCGCGCGTGCTGACTCCTTGGCACCGTCAAGCCGTCCACCACCACCACGCACAACCTTCTTCAATCCTCGCGGCCATGAGCTTCGACCCCCTCCCCCTTCCCCACCCAGTGAATGGCGATGTTACATACACGCCGCTTTTTTGCTGGAACCAGCTACACAGAGAGCTACAACCAGCACCGCAGGGGAGCTGGAACCAGCCGTTCCAGAGCAGCGACGGCACATGCCGTTTGCTGGAACCGGCATTTCGGGGAGCTGCAACCAGCTTTGCGGATAGCTGCAACCTGCAAGACTGCTAGCACCGGTGTGGCCGCCATTTTTTGGGAGTGATTGTTTTTGCTACAACTAGTCCAAATTTTGTTACCACCATCTTCGATTTATGCTATCACCGTCTTTGATTTTTGCTACCACCCTATTTTTTCTATTTTTTTGCTGGATGTATCTGGAACCACTTCAATTTATTTTGTTACCACTGCCTTTGATTTGTGCTACCACCGTCTTCATTTTTTGCTACCACCGTATTTGATTTTTTGCCAGATCCATCTTTTTTCATGGAACCACTCCAAATTTGCTACTGCCATCTTTTTGTTTTGCTACCACTGTATTTGATTTTTGCTACCATCCCCTTCTGATTTTTTACTGGAACCAGAGAATTTATTTTGTTATAACCAGCAAATTTCTGTTGCTACCACATCGTGTGCAAACGCTACAACGATTAATTCCAGCGGAAAAGCTGCAAACTGGAGGCCAATTTTTTGCTGGACCCTACAAATTGCTGCATTGGGGGTGGCCCAGTGAGCACCGGTGCTACAACCGGCAAGCGGCTCCGGCGTGCGCTCCGACGAGCAACTCCGACGTGCACTCCATCGAGCGGATCCGGCGAGCATGAGGACGAGCGGCTCTGGTGAGCTGCTAGCGAGGGCGGTCAGAGGTCATGGAGTTGTACATGAGCGAGGGTTTTTTTTCCTTTTTTTTATCTGGATCTGACGGTTACATATGGATTTATCCAACGCTGGGGCGTTGACCGGCCGAAAATTTCGGCCGGCGCGCCGGCGCCTAGTAGTCGCCCAAAGAAAAGGGTTGATTATTCGGTTTAAGTGATGGTGGGGGAGAAAGAGGAGTGGGTATGTATATTTCTGGTGCCAGTTGACTAGCTTGATAGAAACAGGAATACGTACTAGCTTGCTAAGGTGGTTAGTACTTATGTATGTACCTGCCTAACTCATCGATCCATGTGATAAACAATATTTCAAGTCAAAGCGTGAGCTATTGTCAATCTGGTCAAGAGTTGCACGCCTCTTATACTTGTTTATCTAGTCCTATAGTTTTTCTTTAATAAGATATATATCCATTAACCAACATGTGCAGCAAAGTTGCTAGCAACCAAACATGAAACAAAACCTGGGATATGCTCCATCGAAAAAGTGATGGGCATAGAAGCACGATAACCATGCTGCACTAAAGCGTCGGCTACTGAATTACATGCACGGCGGCAAAACACAAATTCACACGAATCAAAATGGATGATGCAATTGCTTCGGGCTTCCCAGAACAGAACTCTCAGCTCTTGTTTGTCAGAATCTTCTAAGTTGGGGGGCTTGCACCAGAGATATGGAATCTGACTCCAGAATGATTTAGTGGACACCACAGCTAGCCACACCCTCAATCGCCCCAAGACAAGCCATGTCCTCATCCTGCAATACACTCTTAACAAGTGCCATTTTACCTGCCCCGCTGCACAAAACTCATCGGTGTCCGGTCGCAGAATATAGCCAAAAGCCCCATCAGCGGAATCCGTCTTGAAGGCCGCATCAAAATTTACCTTAATGAAATCCGGCTTTGGTTTCTCCCATCTTGGCCCAGGACTAACACATTCAGCCAGAGTGCGGAAAGATGCACATTGATGCATAATAACAGTGGCAGAAAAACTAAATTAATGATCAATAGGTTTGGATAAATAATTTAGGAAGGATTTTCTCATACTGACACAATACAAGGACAAAGCATATGTGAAATCTATCCTTTCATAAATCGTAATTAATCCTTGTATCGTTTGCTGGATTATGTCTAACTTTCTTGACCAAACTGCGAGCGTGGAACTTTATGAGATGAAATAGAGAAAGACACAAGATAGAATAGAACTTAAAAGGATAACTGAAGTGACTCGTCTTCGAACCAATAGAGAAAACAGAACGTGAAATAGCAGCAGAAAATATATAATCCAGGTCTTTAATTTATTGGTAGTGATCACTTAATGTCTGGCCGAGACAGAATAACTAACTAGGAGGAGCCTCCATGGCATTATTACTACCGTGAGCTAGAAGGGTCAAGGACATGGCCGGCGAAGACCACGTCCCCGGACACCTCCTCCACAATATAAAACGCGAACGGGTGATCGGCGACGAATTCCATCGGCTTCCTCGCACACTGCTTCACGCGCCCACTCGCGGCCGTGCAGCCCGCCGCCTCGGTGCCCTCCTCATTCACCTCGACTACAGCCTTGTGAAACACGTCGTCCAGGCGCACATCGCAGACGCGCTTCTCCACCAGACCGGACAGGTCGGCCTCCTCGGTGAACGCCTCCCGGAGGCCCAAGCCTTTGAGGACTTTGGTGAGGCTGCAAAAGAATGACAGCTTGAACTTGGGCAGAAGAAGCTTCCGGACTTCACTCCGGTCATTTGGGATGTAGTCGAGCAGGGACTCGTCTGCTGCTGGCAGAGCGTCTACCATTGTGCGCAGCCCGTCGCGCTCGTATGGTAGAAACACACACATTGAGTACTGCTTACCGCCGCTCTCATCGCCTTCGTACGGGAGCTTGAGCACCTGGAAGTCATCTTCTTCGGAGAGGAAGAGCTTGCGTTTTCCGGCCCCGAGGGTCATGAACGGAACTTCGATGGGGTCGGCTCCGTCGAGGCGATGGAACTCGTGGTCCTCTGTAAGGTCCTTGGGGAACTGGGTCTCCCACACGCCCTTGAAGTAGATGGCGTTGGTGAGCACGAACCTCGAGAGGTTGGTCAATGAACCCTCTGGCAGGATCTCCGAGATGAGATTGTTCGTTGTGGTCGCCGCCCAATCGTTGATCTCCTGCCTGATCTTCTCAGTATCACCCTGCAAGAACCCACGCAAACCTTGTATAACAGTTTGACAAGTCTATGTGACATACCAATGTCAACCCGTGATCGAACGGCAGGGAAGAAGGAAAATATTAAGTGGTAGCTATGCTGACCTCGGCGAAGTCGACGGCGCGTATCTCAGCGTTGTAAGACTCGGAGGCGGTGTGGAGGTAGGCCGGCGTCAGCTCCATGTGTTTCTGGTGGAACAAGCCGTAGGCGTAGGTGATGAGCGGCCCGCCGGAGCCGGACGGGTCGGCGACGAGGCCGTGCACGAATCTGGCCACCTCGTCGGCCGAGGCGGCGCCGAGCAAGGCGAGGAGCTCGTCTAGGGTTTTGCCGCGTGCTCCCGCGGCTACCAAGCCGAGCGTGGTGTAGAGGGACAGCGGCGAGAAGGCGATGTTGCTGTCCTTGGTGTCGTCGCCCTCGGCGAGCTTCTTGGCCAGGCGGAGTGCGAACGCCGTCAGGCCGACGGAGCCTATGGCCGGTGGCGGCGACGACCCGCGTGCCTTCTTGCTTGGCCTCTCCGCCTCCTCGTCTCCCATGGCGTCCTAGCTTGCCGGCCGATACGATTGACGATGTTTCCAAGTGGTTGAGTAAATTACTTGTATATATAATGTGGACAAACCCTAATCTGAAGATGTTTTGGCAGCGGCCTACCGTCCGATTGTGATTGTCAAACAATGGGATAGGACCCACCGTTGGATCCAATCGTATCAATCGGATCACATCATCAGGCTCAGTAATCACCATGTAAGTCGACACCAGCTAGATCGGTTCAGAGTCTTCAGACTTGGGGGTTTCAGAAAAGAAAAGGTTCAGGCTTTGGAATGCAGAGAACCTGGCCGAACACAATGAACCAACCGCAGATGCAACTATTTTGGATTATACCAGGTGAGTTACGTGAGTACATCAGAAAACGTGCAACGCTTATACATGCAGCACATGGATGCTAAGTCACAGTGTCAAACATATCTATATATCTACTGATCAAGCATTCTACATTGAAATGGCATGTCAATTTCGGCCCCTAATAATATCCTAACCCAGCACTATGCATGAGCTCGATGGTTCGTACGTATGTATCTACCAGAACCAGATTACCACCCAAAGTATATATAGTATGTTGTATACGTCACTCACTATGTAGCTTACCAAGTTCAGTTCCCTGTGTCTGTCAGTTTTTGCGATAAAGGACATTTCATTCAATGGATATATCGAGGTGATACAAACGCATCGAAAGAATGCCCGGCCTCTGCATAGCACGATGCACACAGCCCATAAGTGCACCTGTCCGAAAAATAAAAAATAAAAATTGTTTTACAACTAAAAAATAAATAAATCTGTCCAGACTATGATGAGGCAGATCCTAACCGGAGATCACACCGCCATCCATGGGGGTAGAAAACCTCCCTAGCCGTACGCTCCAACCGCGTAGACGCCGTCATAAATAGGTCTCTATCCTCCGGCTTCTGCAGGATAGACCAAGTACGGAGCCATCGCGTACATACATGAATAACCTGCATAGGAGTTGAAACATACTTTTTTTATTAAAAACGACATCATTCCTGGTAAGTCACAATGCCCAACATAAGGCAGCCGCCCCCACAAGAATATGTGCAGAAAATTGTTTATCAATACACCTCAACCAGTTGCCGAACATGTTACGTGCACTACGTGGGGGGTATAAATTTCAAGCTACTTGAACTATGGCCCAAACTGACCGAGCAAACTTACACTCAAAAAATAAGTGTTTAATAGACTCGTTATGTTGGCAAAAGACACATGTCTTGGTGCCTTGCCAGTTGCGTCGTGCCAGATTATCTCTAGTTAAGATCACCCCTCTGTTTAGGAACCAGAGGAATATCTTCACTCTTAGAGGGATTTTAAGCTTCCACAATTTCCTGTTATCAACCGGGACATCACAATGAACCATTGCATCATACATGGATTTGACTGTAAACTTGCCATTCTGATGCAACTTCCATCTAAAGATGTCCGGTTCATCTAACAGTTGAATGGCCTCCAAACTTATGAGTAAACACATTCCAAGCTGCCAGGCGAGGACCTAAAAGGTCCCTACAGAAAGAAATATCAGGGTTTTCTTGCCCCAGAACTTGTTTGATGGTGAAAAATTTATGTCTAACAATCCTATACAAGCTCGGGTATTGCACCATTAGTGGTGTGGTCCCTAGCCAGGTATCTTCCCAGAATTGAACCTGGAACCGTCCCTAACCGAGAAAGTTCCGAATTGGAAAAAGAATTCCTTGGCCTTCATGACACCAGACCAAAAATGTGAGTCACCAGGTTTCAAATAGACTTGAGAAACGACTTTGGATCCCACGTACTTGTTACGAATGATTTCCTGCCATACTCCGTTCTCATTGAGTAATTTATAAACCCATTTGCTGAGAGGAGCAATATTTTTAATCTCAAGGTCTTGAATTCCAAGTCCCCCTTGACTTTTAGGTCGACATAATACAGTCCACCTAGCCAGTTGATATTTCTTGGATTCATTATCACACTGCCAAAAAAAATCTTGATCTAAAGTAATCGAGACGCTGAAGAACCCCTTTCGGAAGATGGAAGAATGATAACATATATAGAACCATGTTGTTGAGGACGGAATTGATCAATATCAATCGCCCCCATATGACAAGAGTTTCGCCTTCCAACTGGCTAGTCGCTTCTCAAGTCTCTCTTCCACGTGCTTCCACTCAGCGATAGTTAAACGCCGGTAGTGTATGGGAATACCCAGATACTGAATCGGGAATTGTCCGAGCTGGCATCCAAAAATGTCAACATACTCAGGTGCAGATTCTGCAGCATCTCCAAAGCAAAAAAGTTCGCTCTTATGAAAATTGATTTTGAGGCCAGAGAGTTCCTCAAAAGCACATAAAAGCAGCTTGAGGTTTCTTGCTTTATCTAGATCATGATCCAACAAAAGTATAGTGTCATCCGCATATTGTAGGATAGATAGACCCTCATCTACCAGATGAGGAATGACACTGCTAACTTGACCGGCCACCTTAGCCCGCTCAACAAGGGTAGCTAACATGTCGGCCACAATGTTAAACAAAATGGGTGATGCGGGATCCCCTTGGCGAAACCCCTTCCTTGTCTGAAAATAGTTGCCAATCTCATCATTAACTTTGATGGCGACACTACCTCCAGAAACAAAACTCTCTACCGATCGACACTATTTTGGTGAAAACCCCTTCATGCGTAAAGTTTTCAACAGAAAGGGCCATTTAACTTTATCATAGGTTTTTTTGAAATCTATTTTAAGGATCACTCCAATCAACTTTTTACGGTGAAGCTCATGTACAGTTTCATGCAACACAACAACTCCATCTAGTATGTTGCGTCCTTGCATAAATGTTGTTTGAGTGGGCTTGACGACATGGTCAGCCACCCCATTCAACCGGTTAGTTGCAACCTTCGTAAGGATTTTGAAGCTTACATTTAGAAGGCAAATCGGTGGATATTGTTGAATACAACTGGCCTCCTTAATCTTGGGCAGTAGGATAATCTCCCCAAAGTTTAAGCGGGAAATATCAAGGTCTTCGGTATGCAGTTGGTTGAACAACTGAACCAAATCCGCCTTGATCACGTGCCAAAAGCATTGATAGAACTCCGCCGGAAATCCATCTGGTCCCGGAGCCTTGTTGTGTTCCATTTGAAACACCGCGGTTCGAATTTCGTCCTCTGAGAACGGAGAGGTTAAGAATTCAATTTTCGCATCCGAAACTTGAGGGATGTCATGACTGATAGACTCGTCCTTCTCAAACAGTGTTTGAGTGGAAGGACCAAAAAGCACTTTTTAATACTTAGTAATATAATCTCCGAGCGGCATGTCCCCCTTGATACGGCCTTTCTCCTAGTCAAGAGCGAAGCTACGTTTCTTTCTATGTCTGCCACTGGCCAACATTTGAAAGTATTTCGTATTATCATCACCTTGAACCAGCGAGTCGGCCTTGCAACGTTGGTACCACTTAATCTCTTCCTCATTGAGCAGGCGGGCAATTTGCTCATTTAGATGGCTTTTTTGCTCAATCTCAATAGCAGAAAGAGGCCTCACCTCCGCAATTTTATCGAGGGTATCGATTAAAGTAGATAGTCGCAACTTTTCTTTTTTTGTACATGCCAGTAGTGTGCTTAGCCCATCCACGAAGGAACCGGCGCAAGGCGCGTATTCGATTGTTCCAGCGTTGAATGGGCGTGTTACCGCGAGGTTGACGTGCCCACACCTTCTTGACCAGGTCGAGAAATCCCTCTCTAGTGAGCCATCCAAGTTCAAATTTAAACTGATGACGGCTAGACCTTGGAGTTGTTTGTCCAAAATCGGTTAGCAATGGAGCGTGATCCGATAAGGCCTCAATTCTTTCTAGTGCTCGTACCGAGGCTAAGGGATATTTATATTCCCAGTCGGTGGTAACAAGCACCCGGTCAAGTTTTTCAAAAGTTGGAACTGATCGGTTATTGGCCCAGGTATATTGGCGGCCAGACATAGTGAGCTCCCCCAAGTCTAGACTGTCAATAACAGCATTGAAGAGGAACGACCACATAGTATCAAACCGGTCATTGTTTTTTTCCTGCTCATATCGAAGGATATTGAAATCCCCCCCGATTAGCATAGGATGGGGATTGTCTCAGCAAGTATTAACAAGTTCCTTTAAGAAAGCAGACTTAAACTCCTCTTGAGCGGCGCCATATACAGCCACCAGGCTCCAAAGGAAGTTGTCGGACTTATTTCGAAGGTGGAATTTGCTATGATATTCCCCCTTTGACGTGGACAAAAGTTCCAAGTAAGTGGAATGGATTCCTAGCAAGATTCCACCGGACCTCCCGGACGGGGGTAAGACGTGCCATTCATAATCGTAACCACATGAAAAGTGGTCAAGATCACGTGATGGGAAGTCACGTTTGCCCGACTCAGTGATAGCCACAAAGTCCAACGCATGATCCTTTACATAATCAACAATATGTTTGTGTTTAGCCAAGTCACCAAGACCTCCGCTATTCCAAAACATGCCTCTCCTGATGAACCATTTTTTGTTGTTTAGAGGCCTTTGTCCTCTTAGATGGGTGCCCTCTTTTCTTTGCTGAATTAGACTTGTTCTTTCATACCGACGCGACCAGTTCACATAGCGTAATGTCACGTATAGTATCATCCAAGTCTACCTCAATTGTGTCCTTAACTAGATGGGAGAGAAGCTTGCCTTCATGATTGGCATCAGCATCTTCATCCTCCTCATCTGACACAAAAGGGCCCGCAAATATGGGCAACTTAGGAGCAACCGTAAGCGGTCGAACTCCACTTGTTTAAGAGCCCTAACAAAAAAATCTACCTCTTTCTCATTACGTCCTAATGAAAGTCCAAGGCTAGTAATATTTGAATGTACTTCGAATTTATCAAAAGACAAAAATGATTGACGACAGGAGGTACCTTCAAAGTCGAGATTGCGGGCAGTCGTCCTGCGCATGGCTGTAAGTGCATCTAGTGCCCCTTAGTAATTTTGGTGTATTGAAGACTTATAGCTTAAGGGACTGATGCGTTTGTGAGTGTACACAGGTCTATAAGTCTATGAGGAGTTTGATATTTATAGAGAAAGTCGACCCCTAAGAATGAAGTTCTTCGACTGAATACTTTGGATTTCTGAAGACTTTCTGAAGACTTTGAAAGTGAAGAAATTGGTGTGACCTTGAAGACATGGAAATCATTCGAGGAACATGAAGCGTGAAGACTTTTGTTTTCGTAGTTTAATTTTCTCTTTCTTGAGTCATAGGAAACACCATACTGTTAAAGGGGCTCGAGGAAATACTAAGGAAAATTTTCCATGTGATGCTCAACTCAAAATCCTACACCTACCAATCCCTTTGAGTGAAGCCATTGGAAATCTCGTACAGTTCAGTCATATTCTTCAGTGACAGAGACGAAGTTCTTCTAGTCTCTGAGGAATTTGTTCTGACTGAGGAGTTAGGAATTCGCCAGTGTGAATTTCCTACACAGTGAGGAACATGATAGCCCTGAGGATTTTGATAGTCAAAATTCCGACCGTTGTTGTGCTATGCGCCATCGGTTCCAAAATATCTACCCACCTAACGGTCGTATCAGACAAGGGCATTTATGTCTTATCATGTCGGGCTGCTCCCTAGGCTATAAATAGCTGCCCCCACAACCACTAGCTGGTTGGCTGCTCCGAGAGAAACTGACACTTGTCAATTGAGAGCATTCCATCCTCTGAGGACTTTGAGCGAAAATCATCAAGTGAGGAAAACCCAAACCCAACACCTACAAACCCAAAGTGATTGAGCATCACTGAAGAGATTGATCCTGCATGGATCCGACGCTTGTTTCCTTTGAAGACTGTGCTTCTTCCAGACGGTTAGGCGTCAAGGTCTAGAGCATCCAAGAGGAATTGTGGATCGCCGAGTGGCCGAGTTTGTGAAGGTTCGAAAGTCACCTAAAGACTTACCACGAGTGATTGGGCGAGGTCTGTGTGACCTTAGCTCAAGGAGGATACGGTGAGGACTGTGTGTCCGGGACTGGGTGTCCTCGAGTTTAAATACTCAGCCGCTCCAACCAGATGTACAACTGAGACAGCAGTTGGAACTAGTCTACCAAATCATTGTCTTCACCAAGCTAACCGGTTCTATTTCCTCAACTCTTTCATTTCCTCATATCTGTTGTTGTGCGCCTGTTCATATCTGTTTGAAGACTTTGACTGAAGACTTTCTCAATTTCCTCAGTTCAATTTCTTCAGTCTGTCCGTCTTCTTTCTTGTGTTATCCTGTGTTTACGCTTTCTGTACTCTGTGCTTGTCTTCATTTCAACATGATGACTATGCTTGTGTTCTGTTATGTTTACTTCTGAGTACTTATTCCGCTGCAAGTAGTTCTTCAGTTAGGAATTTCCTCACCAACAAATTCCTCAGTGAAGAATTCACAAAAATCGCCTATTCACCCCCCTGTAGTCGATATAACGCACTTTCAATTGGTGAGGATTATGCTGATGAATGGGCAAAATGCCAAGCCAAACTGGCTAAGCAAGCAAAGGAAGCAGTGAAGAAATTCAACGCAGACTCTGCTGCTGCTGCCTCTGCTGAGGCCTCTGCTAGTCAGCCAAATAAGGCAATGCACAAGAAGCCTGCACATAAATCCAGTGCTTCACCTTCAATGCCCTCATGGCCAAGCTCCTCTGCTATGCCATCAAGGCCAGATTCCTCAAGGCCCTCACGGCAAATTCCTCAGACTGTTCCTTCAAAGTCCTCAGCTCCTCCATCAAAGTCTTCAGCTGCTCCAACAAAATCCTCGGCACCTGTGCATCTCGCCACGTGCCAACGGACTCAAGGCTTCTCTATTGCCTCAGGAGCATCTGCAAGCTCCTCAGCTACTCGAAATTCCTCAGCTGGTCCCTCTCCGCTGAAGAAAAAGGCCACTGCTGGACGAGGCCCTCGCCCAAGTCCTCACAAGAAGCAGGTCGCCTTCCATGTACCCTCTGATGATGATGAGGCTGATGATGAAGATCTTGCCAAAATCATCAGAAACAAGCAAGCCAGGGCCGCTAGAGCCAAAGGCAGCAATGTGCCGCTGATGCTAGATCCGAAGTTGATCCTCGACTACATTGACCTATGGCACAAGGATCCTAACACACCTTTGCTGGAGATGAACCTCACTCCTGGTCAAAGTCATGTTCTTACTGCCTTCATTGAAGAAGAAAAATGGAAATTTGAACAAGGCAGAAGTTTGAAGAAAGCGCAGTACAAGAAACAACGCTACCTCAAGGACAATGTCCTCACTCTCACTCCTGATCAGCTCCTTGCCTTGCAAGTTGAAATCAAATAGCTGAGTGATGAATTTGATCGCTACCATGCTGATTGGAAGGGCGCCAAGGTGCGTTTCGTCAATATGACGAAGAAATTCACTTCAAGTGCTGATCCACCTGTGCGCGTTGAAGTTACAAGGATCCTACTGAAGAAAATGCCAGCACCCTTGATGACAATCAGGCAGCTAAAAAAATGAGAGTGCCAGGGCTGATGACTCCACTCCAGCCGTTGAAGATATTGCCAGGGCATCCACTAGTGGTGCGCCTGAAGAAAGTGAACAATTCAGGGCAACTGCATCAGTTGCACCTGAGGAAAATGAACCAAAGTCCTCTACACCTCCTGCGCCTGCACCAACTCCGATCTTTCCATCTGCATTAGATGCGAAGAAGACCAAGGCAGCAGAATGTGCAGCTGTGAAGAAAAGGAAAGCATCAACTTCTTCAAATTCTTCATCTCTGAAGAAGATGAAGACCCTGATCAGTTCAATTGACAATCCAATTGATGCCGTTCCTGTCTCATCAATGCCATCAAAGGATCTTGTTCCATTTGGTGAAGATTATGTGATTCCCGATGAATCTGATGAAGAATCTCCTTCTGCTGCTTTGACAGAGCAGTTGGACGAAGAAATTGAAGTGGATAAGATCCCTTCAACCCCAGTCATTTCCTCACCTATGCCTCAGTTCACTGCTGAAGAGGCAGGTGTTGAAGAAATTGAAGAGGACAGTGTGGACATTGGTTGTACTACTCCCGTGCTCAATGATGAATTTTGGGACAGTCAACATCCAAACTCTCCAATGTTCACTCCCCTTCAAGCTATTCCTTAGTCCCCTGCCGCCACTAAAGTGCAAATGGGATCTAAAAAACCTCATGCAACCCCAAGTGTTCATGAAGAAATTCCAGCCACTACTGCTAAAGAAATTGTCAATGAAGAATTGACGACCCAGGCTGAAGTTGTTGAAGACCTGAAATTCCTCAGCCTGAGGAACCTGAGATTTCGAATCCTGAAGTAGTGCTGCAATTGACTGGTACTCCTCAGCCCAAGCCAAAGGATCCCTTCTCCAAGAAGCAAAAATTCAAGGCTGATGATTTCTTCGGCGAGCACGTGTTCTTCACGGAATTCAACCCCTATGACAATGCTCGTCTTAGAAGGAAGCATTTGTAGACTGCCAGCCAGGCCAACTTCTATTCCTCAGTGCTCTTCAACAAGGACAAAGTCTTCGATCATGAGCATATTCCTCATGTGGACATGGAATCCATGCCTTGCTTCTCTCAAGTCCTCAGCATGATTCATGACGCTGGCTTGCTCAATTTCTGCTCCGACATAGTTGATTGGACTGAAGAGCTTATTCTTCAGTTCTATGCAACTCTGCATATCACATGCGATGCTGCTGACGTCAACTCGTGGGTGTTGGACTGGATGACTGAAAACTCTCATTACAAGGCACCAGCCTCTGAATTGCTTCGTGCCCTACCAATCACTCCTCCACCTAACGGTGCTCGTTGTCTGTATGATGAGCCTAAACTCACTGATCACTATATGCAAGTGCTCATGAAGCCGCTGAACCCAAGTCAAGCTCCAAGGACCAAATTCCTCGTGAATGAATTGCTCTATGTGCCAAGAACAATCTACCGCATTCTGACGAAGACCACGAGTCCCATCAAAGGCCATGACTCATCCGATGAAGAAATTATCGGAATGATGAAGAACATGCTTTTCAACATCATGCATGGCATTCCCATAAATTATCATGATTTCTTCATGATGACTCTGGCGAGTGTTGCACTTTCTCCATTTGAGCTGAAGCCTTACGCGCCGTGGATCATGAGATTCCTTAGAACAAGGTCTTCACTCAACTACAAGGATGATTTTCAGAATCACCTCAGCTACTTGCCCCCTATTGAAGTCCTCAAGCGGACAATTTCCTCATCTGATGAGAAGGGCAAGTCACCAGCCATTATCGATGAAGGCATTCGTCCATTGGATGGTCAGTTCCGCAAAGCTGCATCTTACTCCACCAATCATGACTCTGCCACTCATGATACTGCTGCCAATGCTACCAAGACAAGTCATCAAGCTACTGCTCCTCGTGTGCTGACTGATCGTGAACTGCTGATAAGTCTTCACCAGAAGGTGGATCGCAACCACAAGTGGGTTAAGCGTCAGTTTGGTTCTATTCTTCACAACATGACTTCCACACATAATGTAGTGAAGAAACCACTACTACCTCCATGAAGTGTTTGATCGCACCTGGGCTATTCTATCACATCTATATGGTGAAGAAGATCTGAAGCAAATGGGCTTCAAGGAAGACTTTGACTGGTCTGCTCCTCCACCAAAGAGATTCAAGAGGGTCAAGGTTCCCTCCGTGGTGGCCAGCTCATATTCTTCATCACGCGCCACGGACGAGCATGAAGACTTGGACAACACTGCCATAGGGCCTACAACGACTCAAGACCCTGACAACGCTGACGCACCTCCATCATCTTGATATTCTTCAGGGGCGTTAGTCCTCAGTTTCAACCCTTTTGGTCATTCGATGACAAAGGGGGAGAAATTTGAGTTAGTCTTCAAGCGGGTCTATCTTATATGGGCGTTTTTTAAGTTACAACTCTCGTTCTTCTGATGACTTTGCTGGATCTAGTTGTAATCTTAAACTCTATGGTGACCTGATACTTTTGTTGCGTTCTTCTGCATGCGTATTCCTCATTAATGTTAATGCACGCATGCTGAATTACATCAGTCACAATATTTCATCATGCATTTCAAATTCTTCATATTATATATCAAATGCGTGTATGAATTACAAGATAGAGGGGGAGAACTCCATGATTATAATCTTCAAGTGTGCATTGCTTCGAAAGCAAATTCCTCACTATGCACATCTTCAGGGGGAGTTCTTCTATATCTTGCAATCAAATTCCTCAATATCAGTATTTACACTTCACATGTTTATCCCCGTTGAAAACTTAACCTATATCGTCATCAATCACCAAAAAGGGGGAGATTGTAAGTGCATCTAGTGCCCCTTAGTGATTTTGGTGTATTGAAGACTTATAGGTTAAGGGGCTGATGCGTTTGTGAGTGTACACAGGTCTATAAGTCTATGAGGAGTTTGATATTTACAGAGAAAGTCGACCCCTAAAAATGAAGTTCTTCAACTGAAGACTTTGGATCTTTGAAGACTTTCTGAAGACTTTGAAAGTGAAGAATTTGGTGTGACCTTGAAGACTAGGCAATCATTCGAGGAACATGAAGCGTGAAGACTTTTGTTTTCGTAGTTTCATTTTCTCTTTCTTGATTCATAGGAAACACCGTACTGTTAAAGGGGGTCGAGGAAATACTAAGGAAAAATTTCCATGTGATGCTCAACTCAAAATCCTACACCTACCAATCCCTTCGAGTGAAGCCATTGGAAATCTCATACAGTTCAATCATATTCTTCAGTGCAGAGACAAAGTTCTTCTGGTCTCTGAGGAATTTGTTCTGACTGAGGAGTTAGGAATTCACCAGTGTGAATTGCCTACACAGTGAGGAACATGATAGCCCTGAGGATTTTGATAGTCAAAATTCTAACCGCTGCTGTGCTATGCGCCAGCGGTTCCAAAATATCTACCCACCTAACGGTCATATCAGACAAGGGCATTTATGTCTTATCATGTCGGGCTGCTCCCTAGGCTATAAATAGCCGCCCCCTTCAACCAGTAGCTGGTTGGCTACTCCAAGAGAAACTGACACTTGTCAATTGATAGCATCCCATTCTCCGAGGACTTTGAGCGAAAATCATCAAGTGAGGAAAACCCAAAAACCCAACACCTACAAACCCAAAGTGATTGAGTATCATTGAAGAGATTGATCCTACGTGGATCCGACACTTGTTTCCTTTGAGGACTATGCTTCTTCCAGACGGTTAGGCGTCAAGGTTGTGACGCCCGGATAATTAGACTACAGTAATCCCAAGCTAATGATGCCACGTCACCTCCATTACTGTGATTAAACTCACGTTGATTCGAACCCGATTCAAATTCAAGTTTAAAACATACGCAAACGACAAAAGTTTCCAAACTTTAAAACTAAAATGTTCGGAGTGAACTAAATAATACAGCGGTAATTATGGTGGAGAAACCAAACTTTGCTAAAGTGTTTAAAGGCTCTAAGATAATTAAAACCGTAGTTAAAACAGTTAAATACATGCCTATTGAATTTTATAAAATATTAAACTATTTTATTTTCGGTTGAGAATTAAGGTGGCAGTAGTATATTTATAAATACAAATTTAGGTGCTAGTGTTTTTATAAAACTGTAATAAAAGGGAACTTAAAATAAAACAGAAAAGAAAATACAAAAGAGAAAAACTAAACAGACAAAAAAAAGAAAAAAAAGCAAACACCCCCCCCCCCCACTGGGCCTCGGCCCAGCAGGCCATCGGGCCCCCAGGCCGGCCCACTCGCCCCCTGCATAACCCCCGCTCCCCCACTCGGCCGAACCGTAGCCGCCACCCACGTCTCCTCCCCCACTCCTCTCGATCCCCATCTGGATCGGGGAGGGGTTCGATCCACCTCCCCTCCTCTGCCCCCGATTGGATCGGGGGGGG
>NC_041385.1:836119811-836125642 GCF_002162155.2 Triticum dicoccoides
GGCCCACGTGCCTCTGCTCGCCGGTCGTGCCTTGCGCTGCGTCACCTGCACGCCAGCCGCGCCCCGCACACGCCCTACTCCGGCCACCCTCCTCGTTGGTGCCCTGCGCACGCGCCGCATCGCCCGTGCCCCGCGTGTGGCCTCCCCCCTACTCCCCTCCCTGCGCTCACCCAGCGACGCGCTCGCGCACTCCCGCGCGTGGCCTTGCCTCGACCACCTGCGCCTGGCCTCACTCGCCGCGTCCGCGCCGCTCTATTGCCGCCTCTGCTCACTCCCGCCGCTGTGAGTTCGATCCGGTCGCGCTCCGGCGTCGTCTCGCAGCCCCCCGTTCTGGCTTCGTCGCGCCTGCGCCGCACCGGCCACCTCCGGCGCCAGCGCTAGTGCCGCGCCGGCGCCCAGGAGCCCATTCCGGCCGCCCCTTGTTATCGGACAGGGCTGTGGCTTTGCCCGCACCCGCCTGCCCGTATGCCCGTTTGGCCCCCTGGCCCAATGACAGCCGGGGCCCACGCCCTGAGAACAAAAAAAAAATAAAAAAAATAAAATAATAAAGAAATATATGTTTTTTTAATGATGATAAGAAATAAAAATGTTAATTAATTAATTAATTAATTACATTAATTAACTTAATTAATTGTGTTTAATTAACCTAGTTAACTAACTAACCTCATTAACTCTGTTTAATTAAACCTGTTAGTTAATAGTCAATGACAGTGGGGCCCCACCCCTAGTTAGCTTAATTTAAACCCCCCTTGTTAAAATATGTGACACTGACAGATGGGCCCCATTGGCTCTGTTGACTGGTCAACTTTGACCCAGTCAACGCTGATTGTACCGCTGACTAGGCACTGACCGGCCCCACACGTCAGGTTGACCAGTCAACCCCTGTTGACTGCTGACGTCAGCATGACATCATGCTGATGTCATATATCCATTTTTGGATTAAATTAAATAATTTATTAAATATCAAAAAATGATTTAAATCTTTAGAAAATCATATCTTTTAATCCGTAACTCGGATGAAAATATTTTCTACATGAAAGTTGCTCAGAACGACGAGACGAACCCGGATACGCAGCCCGTTCGTCCGCCACGCATCCCTAACCTAGCAAACACGCAACTTTCCCCCTCCGGTTCGTTTGTCCGAAAACACGAAACACCGGGGATAATTTCTCGGATGTTTCCCCCCCTTCACCGGTACCACCTTGTACCGCGTTAGGGCACACCTAGCATCATGCTTTGTCATGTCATGCATCGTCATGCATTTGTTTGCATTATATTTATTGTTTCTTCCCCCTCTTCTCTCGCTAGACACCGAGACCGACGCCGCTGCTACCCAGTACGACTACGGAGTTGACGACCCCTCTCTCTTGCCAGAGCAACCAGGCAAGCCCCCCCTTTGATCACCAGATATCGCCTACTCTTCTCTATACTGCTTGCAATAGAGTAGTGTAGCATGTTACTGCTTTCTGTTAATCCTATTCTGATGCATATCCTGTCATTGCTGCTACAGTCATTGATACCTTACCCGCAATCCTAAATGCTTAGTATAGGATGCTAGTGTTCCATCAGTGACCCTACACTCTTGTCCGTCTGCCATGCTATACTACTGGGTCGTGATCACTTCAGGAGGTGATCACGGGCATATACGATATACTTTACACAGTTACATTACCTGTGATACTGTTCGGAGATGGGGGCTGAAGGGGCAGGTGGCTCCATCCCGGTAGAGGTGGGCCTGGGTTCCCGACGGCCCCCGACTGTTACTTTGTGGCGGAGCGGCAGGGCAGGTTGAGACCACCTAGGAGACAGGTGGGCCTGGCCCTGTTCGGCGTTCGCGGATACTTAACACGCTTAACGAGATCTTGGTATTTGATCTGAGTCGGCTACGAGCCTATACACACTAACCATCTACGCGGGAGTAGTTATGGGTATCCCGGCATCGTGGTATCAGCCGAAGCCTTCTTGACGTCAGCGACTGAGTGGCGCGCGCCGGGTTGGACTCGTTAACGCAACTTCCTTTGTAATGGAGGTTGCTAGGTCTGCTCACCGGCCGCGTACGCAACGTGCAGGTGTGCAATGGGCGATGGGCCCAGACCCCTGCGCGCATAGGATTTAGACCGGCGTGCTGACCTCTCTGTTGTGCCTAGGTGGGGCTGCGACGTGTTGATCTTCCGAGGCCGGGCATGACCCAGGAAAGTGTGTCCGGCCAAATGGGATCGAGCGTGTTGGGTTATGTGGTGCACCCCTGCAGGGAAGTTAATCTATTCGAATAGCCGTGATCTTCGGTAACAGGACGACTTGGAGTTGTACCTTGACCTTATGACAACTAGAACCGGATACTTAATAAAACACACCCTTCCAAGTGCCAGATACAACCGGTGGTCGCTCTCCCTCAGGGATATGAGGAGAGGATCGCCGGGTAGGTTTATGCTATGCGATGCTGCTTGGAGATGCTACTTGGAGATGCTACTTGAGGATGCTACTTGGAGGACTACAATCTACTCTCTTCTATATGCTGCAAGACGGAGGCTGCCAGAAGCGTAGTCTTCGATAGGATTAGCTATCCCCCTTTTATTCTGGCATTCTGCAGTTCAGTCCACCGATATGGCCCTTTACACATATACCCATGCATATGTAGTGTAGCTCCTTGCTTGCGAGTACTTTGGATGAGTACTCACGGTTGCTTTCTCCCCCCTTTTTCCCCTTTCCTTTCTTTCTGGTCGACGCAACCAGATGCTGGAGTCCAGGAGTCAGACGCCACCGTCGACGACGACCCCTACTACGCTGGAGGTGCCTACTACTACGTGCAGCCCGCTGACGACGACCAGGAGTAGTTAGGAGGATCCCAGGCAGGAGGCCTGCGCCTCTTTCGATCTGTATCCCAGTTTGTGCTAGCCTTCTTAAAGCAAACTTGTTTAACTTATGTCTGTACTCAGATATTGTTGCTTCCGCTGACTCGTCTATGATCGAGCACTTGTATTCGAGCCCTCGAGGCCCCTGGCTTGTATTATGATGCTTGTATGACTTATTTATGTTTTAGAGTTGTGTTGTGATATCTTCCCGTGAGTCCCTGATCTTGATCGTACACATTTGCGTGCATGATTAGTGTACGATTGAATCGGGGGCGTAACAAGTTGGTATCAGAGCCGACTGCCTGTAGGAATCCCCCTTTCACACTTCTTGGCCGAAGTCGAGTCTAGACATTGCAAAACTTTTACTAACTTGGCTGTGTGCCTTACGGGCCCACGTCGCCATTGGGTGGTAGTAGGATCTTTTACTCCTCGACCTATACTCTGGGACTCTGATCTCTCTACTATTCGGGTTAAATGAATTTGCTAACTCTAAGATTAGGATCTCGTGATCGCATCCACCCGGAGATCCCCTTACTGCAGAGGACCGCCTGCTACATCAGAAGATTCCGAAGATACTCTCTGATGTTCTCTCGAGATTTTGTGCCCATCACTTTTGCTATTCCTGACCACCGATAAATCCGTATGGATAACTACTTACACTTGCCATTCATATGATCATCCCCCATTGATCTTGTTATTACAAGATACCCCGAAGTTTTCTCTATTGTTCCGAGAATACTTTGTGCCTACTGCCTAGCAGTTCTTTGCCACATGAATACCCCCTTCAAATAAATTCTTGCACTTATCGAGTATCCGCTCATCCCCCAGTTGTTCTTGTGTTTCACAAAAGTCTTCAAAATAATATTCGATCTTCCGAAAACCCTCTGGAGCCTTTGGCTCTTGAAATTCTTGCTTGCTTGCATTATGGTTAATCCCATAAGTCTCGTAGTCTTAATGACATTCATTGTCATTATCATTTTGAGTCTGTTGACTCAATATGTTTGCGAATACACGCAATCATCATTGATCCTTATAAATTACCTTTCCGGCTGAGCTTCCATTCTTTTAACTGGAGATGGTTCTCGACCAATCCAATTGTCGTTGGTTGTACCCTAAGGCTATTCAACTTATCCATCCCTAATCAGAGCATTGCTTTTGATCCCTTGATTTGGAAATCATAATTCCTTTGCATTTGACAATTGAGTTAGTCAGTTGTTTCTATAATCTGATCTCCTTGCATTCTTCTTCCTCTAGTTGAGTACCGATACTCGTATCAGATCCCTTGTGGACCATCAAGTCCTTTGTTGGATTTATCTGACAACGTCCTTCATATTCAATAACCTTGTGAGTCTTTCCTCGGATACATAATGCCTTTGGTAAATTGTATCCTCTGCTTTTCTCAACCATGCTCTGCCATCGAGTTTGTGTTATTTACTCTTGAAACTTGTGGTATATGTTTCTAAGAAGCCCCTATGGGTTGAACATATGCCTTCTCTAAACCGTGTGAACCCGAAAGTTTTCACGAGTCATACCCTTCTGGTGCTTCACCAGACAAAATTTCAACACTACAACTTCATCGAACGTGAGAAGTGAATGAAAGGTTATGCATTGGAGAAGTGGGAGTCGACCTTGAACTTGTGTTCATGCCCATGGACGCGATATATATCCTATCATGAAAGCTTCTTGTAACAATAACTATTTCCTTGATAACTAACCTATGGTATCTGTGAATTGATCCCTTACAACCGTGGTTCCGACCATGATTGTTCTTCTTTGATCTCATTTCTCGGACAAGTTAAAACAATTGTCTTCTATGGATCAATACACCAGTCCAACCTTTACTTTGATCTTGTGTCAAGTATTACCCCCCTGGTATCTCGAGATTATCATGGAACTGCATAACTTTTTATGAGTTCTTCATCAAGTGCTACCTTCCCACCGATTTCAATTTTTCGCGGGCTCTGAGTTATTGAACACTCAAAGACACCGATAACTGAACCGAGTCCGCTCTTCGGTTCAACAACTCTTCAGTAAGCTTCTATAAGTACGAGTTTGTACCCGATCACGCCATTCCTAGCCTGTTTGGCTATATCATTGTCGTGACGATTCTAATGGTGCTACTTGGTCCTTATTCTCGGAGCACCAATTTTCGACGATGAACTAACCTTACGTCGATCCTCATCGTCATATCATTTCGCCTTGAACAACAAGCTTGGTTTCCAGTTTGTGTCGTACCCATGGTTCCAATGACTTTTGGCTTCATCATTCCTTTGCCTTGATGTCGTCGTTGATTGATTACTTCTTCATGAAATCTGTCGACAAATGTGTCGTGATCCTCATCAACCTTATGAGTTCTTCCAGGATATCAATTGAATTCATGATGAGAAATACCATCCTTGTCCCTCGATGATTTGAGTTATCATCGGCAACATTCTTGCCTCCCCCCCCCCCAACACAAACTTGTTCACAATTTGTGTTGTACCTTGGTTTCCTTGCTATCCAGCAATTGTTCTTCTTTACCTTGGAGTATTACCGTCCTTTATGTCAAGAATGTTCTGAGATTTGTTCCACCTCTTGAGAATTCTTGACATAGAAATACTTCTCACCATCACCATTCTTTCTTGGTCCCTGTGTTAATTCCAACAAGTGAACGGTGTTGTTTGGATTCTTTCCTTCTAGCAACCCTATCTCTTTGAAGTTAATGGTCGAAAGTTCATTCTTAGGCTATTGATTTTTGCATCACCATTCTGACATTGGTCGTGCAACCCAACCCATATTTCGGGCGCACCTTTCAACCAATGTTTAATTGTGTATGTTTTCCTCGAGCATACTTCCTTATATCATTTGATCTGACAAATGTTATCTCCTTGTTCACTTAATTGTGGACATCCATCTTTTGGGAATCTCGGTGAATTGCCGTTGAGTTCACCAGACACCTCCTTGTCCTCTCCTTGGTTTAATGATGAACTATTGTTTCAG
>NC_041385.1:836126090-836131387 GCF_002162155.2 Triticum dicoccoides
TCATGCCTAGCACCCCCCCCCCCGGCTGGAGGACCTATCATTATAGATTCCTTTTCAGCAAGGTTATCCGTTCATCCATGGGGAAATTGTAAGACTTATTCTACAAGCTATTCCTGATGGATCCTTTGAGTATCCAAAGTCTGATCTTTACCCAGTGACCACGTCAAATGCTATCTCGAAGCATGTCTGTGATACTCTGATTTTCAACAAGAACATTTGAAGCCCAATGCTAAATGTTTCTTGCTCAATTATCCAAACACCGTTGTATGGGTAATATCATGAAATTTCTCTCCCCTACCTAAGGAGTTTTCTACATAATATATTGTCATGGATATCATGCTTTGCTTGTCCTTGGGAAGGATATACCCTTGAAATATGTGTTTAAACATAATTTCCTTTCCATTGTTCTGTTTAATCTGATGATCATATTTTCCTTCCATTGTAGGTTTAACCTTTCTTGTGAACTATATGATCTGAGCAGTAATATTCTCCTGCTTATGTAAACACCTCGTTGTACAATTCTGTCAGTAAGACCCTATTACTTTTGTTGATGACATTCCGGTAACCACCGATGGACGAGAACTTTGCCTACTGGTCCGCCTCGTTCAACGAGCAGGAAAATGGTTCTCTTCGTCCCTCGCCCTGGGTATTGACATTGTTGCCGACATAACTGACATGCTACTCTCTGACATGCCTTGCTATCGTGATCGTACAAGATGTCAGCCCCCCCCCCTTTCTACTTTTAACCCACATGGTGGGCCCATAACCCACAGGTCCCAGGAACGAAACCTGACTCTCCTGTACAACCTGTTGTCAAAGTTATTCCTCGTGCTTGACTTTGTATGTAATTCACGGGCCACTTGCCTGTTGATCTATTCTGGTATCAGACACAATACTTATTCCCGTTGCTCAGAACCCCTTTCGCACTCTGCTTCAGGCAATGAACGATTGCCTATCCGCTTGAAACTTCTTATTGCACCGTCTTACTTTGCTCTCGATAGGTGTAATTTGTTCAACTCGAGAGATACTCATATGTTCATTCTTGGGATACCCCCAGATGAATTTCCCTTATAACCTCCTATCATTGTAGAGCTGCCCCTTACCTATTCGTAAGTACGATGGAGTTCCCCGAAGAAAGGACGACAACTTCATCATGATGCTTTGGAATAAAGAATTGATGACATCAACGAAAGGGATTAGCTTCTTCAAGAAGATCCATTAGAATAACCAGACCCCCCCCTTACTCCCCTCTTAAATCTCGGGACGAGATTTCTTGTATTGGAGGAGAATTGTGACGCCCGGATAATTAGACTACAGTAATCCCAAGCTAATGATGCCACGTCACCTCCATTACTGTGATTAAACTCACGTTGATTCGAACCCGATTCAAATTCAAGTTTAAAACATACGCAAACAACAAAAGTTTCCAAACTTTAAAACTAAAATGTTCGGAGTGAACTAAATAATGCAGCGGTAATTATGGTGGAGAAACCAAACTTTGCTAAAGTGTTTAAAGGCTCTAAGATAATTAAAACCGTAGTTAAAACAGTTAAATACATGCCTATTGAATTTTATAAAATATTAAACTATTTTATTTTCGGTTGAGAATTAAGGTGGCAGTAGTATATTCCTCTAGTTGAGTACCGATACTCGTATCAGATCCCTTGTGGACCATCAAGTCCTTTGTTGGATTTATCTGACAACGCCCTTCATATTCAATAACCTTGTGAGTCTTTCCTCGGATACATAATGCCTTTGGTAAATTGTATCCTCTGCTTTTCTCAACCATGCTCTGCCATCGAGTTTGTGTTATTTACTCTTGAAACTTGTGGTATATGTTTCTAAGAAGCCCCTATGGGTTGAACATATGCCTTCTCTAAACCGTGTGAACCCGAAAGTTTTCACGAGTCATACCCTTCTGGTGCTTCACCAGACAAAATTTCAACACTACAACTTCATCGAACGTGAGAAGTGAATGAAAGGTTATGCATTGGAGAAGTGGGAGTCGACCTTGAACTTGTGTTCATGCCCATGGACGCGATATATATCCTATCATGAAAGCTTCTTGTAACAATAACTATTTCCTTGATAACTAACCTATGGTATCTGTGAATTGATCCCTTGCAACCGTGGTTCCGACCATGATTGTTCTTCTTTGATCTCATTTCTCGGACAAGTTAAAACAATTGTCTTCTATGGATCAATACACCAGTCCAACCTTTACTTTGATCTTGTGTCAAGTATTACCCCCCTGGTATCTCGAGATTATCATGGAACTGCATAACTTTTTATGAGTTCTTCATCAAGTGCTACCTTCCCACTGATTTCAATTTTTCGCGGGCTCTGAGTTATTGAACACTCAAAGACACCGATAACTGAACCGAGTCCGCTCTTCGGTTCAACAACTCTTCAGTAAGCTTCTATAAGTACGAGTTTGTACCCGATCACGCCATTCCTAGCCTGTTTGGCTATATCATTGTCGTGACGATTCTAACGGTGCTACTTGGTCCTTATTCTCGGAGCACCAATTTTCGACGATGAACTAACCTTACGTCGATCCTCATCGTCATATCATTTCGCCTTGAACAACAAGCTTGGTTTCGAGTTTGTGTCGTACCCATGGTTCCAATGACTTTTGGCTTCATCATTCCTTTGACTTGATGTCGTCGTTGATTGATTACTTCTTCATGAAATCTGTCGACAAATGTGTCGTGATCCTCATCAACCTTATGAGTTCTTCCAGGATATCAATTGAATTCATGATGAGAAATACCATCCTTGTCCCTCGATGATTTGAGTTATCATCGGCAACATTCTTGCCTTCCCCCCCCCCCAACACAAACTTGTTCACAATTTGTGTTGTACCTTGGTTTCCTTGCTATCCAGCAATTGTTCTTCTTTACCTTGGAGTATTACCGTCCTTTATGTCAAGAATGTTCTGAGATTTGTTCCACCTCTTGAGAATTCTTGACATAGAAATACTTCTCACCATCACCATTCTTTCTTGGTCCCTGTGTTAATTCCAACAAGTGAACGGTGTTGTTTGGATTCTTTCCTTCTAGCAACCCTATCTCTTTGAAGTTAATGGTCGAAAGTTCATTCTTAGGCTATTGATTTTTGCATCACCATTCTGACATTGGTCGTGCAACCCAACCCATATTTCGGGCGCACCTTTCAACCAATGTTTAATTGTGTATGTTTTCCTCGAGCATACTTCCTTATATCATTTGATCTGACAAATGTTATCTCCTTGTTCACTTAATTGTGGACATCCATCTTTTGGGAATCTCGGTGAATTGCCGTTGAGTTCACCAGACACCTCCTTGTCCTCTCCTTGGTTTAATGATGAACTATTGTTTCAGGAACCCGCTCCCATAGTTCATTTCCCGAGAATCTTACAATGTCATTTCGTCGATATGTGCCGCAGCTTTTCTTCTCGGACATCCTGAGTCTGAGGTATCATGACACCAATCGGATCTGAATCTTGGTCGGATATGATGGTTGGGACATTTTCCAAGAGTTATGATGTTGATCCTTCGATGACCCGGTAACATGATGTCATGCCTAGCACCCCCCCCCCCCGGCTGGAGGACCTATCATTATAGATTCCTTTTCAGCAAGGTTATCCGTTCATCCATGGGGAAATTGTAAGACTTATTCTACAAGCTATTCCTGATGGATCCTTTGAGTATCCAAAGTCTGATCTTTACCCAGTGACCACGTCAAATGCTATCTCGAAGCATGTCTGTGATACTCTGATTTTCAACAAGAACATTTGAAGCCCAATGCTAAATGTTTCTTGCTCAATTATCCAAACACCGTTGTATGGGTAATATCATGAAATTTCTCTCCCCTACCTAAGGAGTTTTCTACATAATATACTGTCATGGATATCATGCTTTGCTTGTCCTTGGGAAGGATATACCCTTGAAATATGTGTTTAAACATAATTTCCTGTCCATTGTTCTGTTTAATCTGATGATCATATTTTCCTTCCATTGTTGGTTTAACCTTTCTTGTGAACTATATGATCTGAGCAGTAATATTCTCCTGCTTATGTAAACAGCTCGTTGTACAATTCTGTCAGTAAGACCCTGTTACTTTTGTTGATGACATTCCGGTAACCACCGATGGACGAGAACTTTGCCTACTGGTCCGCCTCGTTCAACGAGCAGGAAAATGGTTCTCTTCGTCCCTCGCCCTGGGTATTGACATTGTTGCCGACATAACTGACATGCTACTCTCTGACATGCCTTGCTATCGTGATCGTACAAGATGTCAGCCCCCGCCCCTTTCTACTTTTAACCCACATGGTGGGCCCATAACCCACAGGTCCCAGGAACGAAACCTGACTCTCCTGTACAACCTGTTGTCAAAGTTATTCCTCGTGCTTGACTTTGTATGTAATTCACGGGCCACTTGCCTGTTGATCTATTCTGGTATCGGACACAATACTTATTCCCGTTGCTCAGAACCCCTTTCGCACTCTGCTTCAGGCAATGAACGATTGCCTATCCGCTTGAAACTTCTTATTGCATCGTCTTACTTTGCTCTCGATAGGTGTAATTTGTTCAACTCGAGAGATACTCATATGTTCATTCTTGGGATACCCCCAGATGAATTTCCCTTATAACCTCCTATCATTGTAGAGCTGCCCCTTACCTATTCGTAAGTACGATGGAGTTCCCCGAAGAAAGGACGACAACTTCATCATGATGCTTTGGAATAAAGAATTGATGACATCAACGAAAGGGATTAACTTCTTCAAGAAGATCCATTAGAATAACCAGACCCCCCCTTACTCCCCTCTTAAATCTCGGGACGAGATTTCTTGTAGTGGAGGAGAATTGTGACGCCCGGATAATTAGACTACAGTAATCCCAAGCTAATGATGCCACGTCACCTCCATTACTGTGATTAAACTCACGTTGATTCGAACCCGATTCAAATTCAAGTTTAAAACATACGCAAACAACAAAAGTTTCCAAACTTTAAAACTAAAATGTTCGGAGTTAACTAAATAATGCAGCGGTAATTATGGTGGAGAAACCAAACTTTGCTAAAGTGTTTAAAGGCTCTAAGATAATTAAAACCGTAGTTAAAACAGTTAAATACATGCCTATTGAATTTTATAAAATATTAAACTATTTTATTTTCGGTTGAGAATTAAGGTGGCAGTAGTATATTTATAAATACAAATTTAGGTGCTAGTGTTTTTATAAAACTGTAATAAAAGGGAACTTAAAATAAAACAGAAAAGAAAATACAAAAGAGAAAAACTAAACAAACAAAAAAAA
>NC_041385.1:836132166-836141058 GCF_002162155.2 Triticum dicoccoides
CGTCACCTGCACGCCAGCCGCGCCCCGCACACGCCCTACTCCGGCCACCCTCCTCGTTGGTGCCCTGCGCACGCGCCGCATTGCCCGTGCCCCGCGTGTGGCCTCCCCCCTACTCCCCTCCCCGCGCTCACCCAACGACGCGCTCGCGCACTCCCGCGCGTGGCCTTGCCTCGACCACCTGCGCCTGGCCTCACTCGCCGCGTCCGCGCCGCTCTATTGCCGCCTCTGCTCACTCCCGCTGCTGTGAGTTCGATCCGGTCGCGCTCCGGCGTCGTCTCGCAGCCCCCCGTTCTGGCTTCGTCGCGCCTGCGCCGCACCGGCCACCTCCGGCGCCAGCGCTAGTGCCGCGCCGGCGCCCAGGAGCCCGTTCCGGCCGCCCCTTGTTATCGGACAGGGCTGTGGCTTTGCCCGCACCCGCCTGCCCGTATGCCCGTTTGGCCCCCTGGCCCAATGACAGCCGGGGCCCACGCCCTGAGAACAAAAAAAAATTAAAAAAATAAAATAATAAAAAATATATGTTTTTTTAATGATGATAAGAAATAAAAATATTAATTAATTAATTAATTAATTACATTAATTAACTTAATTAATTGTGTTTAATTAACCTAGTTAACTAACTAACCTCATTAACTCTATTTAATTAAACCTGTTAGTTAATAGTCAATGACAGTGGGGCCCCACCCCTAGTTAGCTTAATTTAAACCCCCCTTGTTAAAATATGTGACACTGACAAATGGGCCCCATTGGCTCTGTTGACTGGTCATCTTTGACCCAGTCAACGCTGACTGTACCGCTGACTAGGCACTGACCGGCCCCACACGTCAGGTTGACCAGTCAACCCCTGTTGACTGCTGACGTCAGCATGACATCATGCTGATGTCATATATCCATTTTTGGATTAAATTAAATAATTTATTAAATATCAAAAAATGATTTAAATCTTTAGAAAATCATATCTTTTAATCCGTAACTCGGATGAAAATATTTTCTACATGAAAGTTGCTCAGAACGACGAGACGAACCCGGATACGCAGCCCGTTCGTCCGCCACGCATCCCTAACCTAGCAAACACACAACTTTCCCCCTCCGGTTCGTCTGTCCGAAAACACGAAACACCGGGGATAATTTCCCGGATGTTTCCCCCCCTTCACCGGTACCACCTTGTATCGCGTTAGGGCACACCTAGCATCATGCTTTGTCATGTCATGCATCGTCATGCATTTGTTTGCATTATATTTATTGTTTCTTCCCCCTCTTCTCTCGCTAGACACCGAGACCGACGCCGCGGCTACCCAGTACGACTACGGAGTTGACGACCCCTCTCTCTTGCCAGAGCAACCAGGCAAGCCCCCCCTTTGATCACCAGATATCGCCTACTCTTCTCTATACTGCTTGCAATAGAGTAGTGTAGCATGTTACTGCTTTCCGTTAATCCTATTCTGATGCATAGCCTGTCATTGCTGCTACAGTCATTGATACCTTACCCGCAATCCTAAATGCTTAGTATAGGATGCTAGTGTTCCATCAGTGACCCTACACTCTTGTCCGTCTGCCATGCTATACTACTGGGCCGTGATCACTTCGGGAGGTGATCACGGGCATATACGATATACTTTACACAGTTACATTACCTGTGATACTGTTCGGAGATGGGGGCTGAAGGGGCAGGTGGCTCCATCCCGGTAGAGGTGGGCCTGGGTTCCCGACGGCCCCCGGCTGTTACTTTGTGGCGGAGCGGCAGGGCAGGTTGAGACCACCTAGGAGACAGGTGGGCCTGGCCCTGTTCGGCGTTCGCGGATACTTAACACGCTTAACGAGATCTTGGTTTTTGATCTGAGTCGGCTACGAGCCTATACGCACTAACCATCTACGCGGGAGTAGTTATGGGTATCCCGGCGTCGTGGTATCAGCCGAAGCCTTCTTGACGTCAGCGACTGAGTGGCGCGCGCCGGGTTGGACTGCGTTAACGCAACTTCCTTTGTAATGGAGGTTGCTAGGTCTGCTCACCGGCCGCGTGCGCAACGTGCAGGTGTGCAATGGGCGATGGGCCCAGACCCCTGCGCGCATAGGATTTAGACCGGCGTGTTGACCTCTCTGTTGTGCCTAGGTGGGGCTGCGACGTGTTGATCTTCCGAGGCCGGGCATGACCCAGGAAAGTGTGTCCGGCCAAATGGGATCGAGCGTGTTGGGTTATGTGGTGCACCCCTGCAGGGAAGTTAATCTATTCGAATAGCCGTGATCTTCGGTAACAGGACGACTTGGAGTTGTACCTTGACCTTATGACAACTAGAACCGGATACTTAATAAAACACACCCTTCCAAGTGCCAGATACAACCGGTGGTCGCTCTCCCTCAGGGATATGAGGAGAGGATCGCCGGGTAGGTTTATGCTATGCGATGCTGCTTGGAGATGCTACTTGGAGATGCTACTTGAGGATGCTACTTGGAGGACTACAATATACTCTCTTCTATATGCTGCAAGACGGAGGCTGCCAGAAGCGTAGTCTTCGACAGGATTAGCTATCCCCCTTTTATTCTGGCATTCTGCAGTTCAGTCCACCGATATGGCCCTTTACACATATACCCATGCATATGTAGTGTAGCTCCTTGCTTGCGAGTACTTTGGATGAGTACTCACGGTTGCTTTCTCCCCCCTTTTTTCCCCTTTCCTTTCTTTCTGGTCGACGCAACCAGATGCTGGAGTCCAGGAGTCAGACGCCACCGTCGACGACGACCCCTACTACGCTGGAGGTGCCTACTACTACGTGCAGCCCGCTGACGACGACCAGGAGTAGTTAGGAGGATCCCAGGCAGGAGGCCTGCGCCTCTTTCGATCTGTATCCCAGTTTGTGCTAGCCTTCTTAAGGCAAACTTGTTTAACTTATGTCTGTACTCAGATATTGTTGCTTCTGCTGACTCGTCTATGATCGAGCACTTGTATTCGAGCCCTCGAGGCCCCTGGCTTGTATTATGATGCTTGTATGACTTATTTATGTTTTAGAGTTGTGTTGTGATATCTTCCCGTGAGTCCCTGATCTTGATCGTACACATTTGCGTGCATGATTAGTGTACGATTGAATCGGGGGCGTCACAAAGGTCTAGAGCATCCAAGAGGAATTATGGATCGCCGAGTGACCGAGTTTGTGAAGGTTCGGAAGTCACCTGAAGACTTACCACGAGTGATTGGGCGAGGTCTGTGTGACCTTATCTCAAGGAGAATACGGTGAGGACTGTGTGTCCGGGACTGGGTGTCCTCGAGTTTAAATATTCAGCCGCTCCAACCAGATGTACAACTGAGACAGCAGTTGGAACTGGTCTACCAAATCATTGTCTTGACCAAGCCTACTGGTTCTATTTCCTCAGCTCTTTCATTTCCTCATGTCTGTTGTTGTGTGCCTGTTCATATCTGTTTGAAGACTTTGACTGACGACTTTCTCAATTTCCTTAGATCAATTTCTTCAGTCTGTCCGTCTTGTTTCTTGTGTTATCCCGCGTTTACGCTTTCTGTACTCTGTGCTTGTCTTCATTTATTCATGATGACTATGCTTGTGTTCTATTATGTTTACTTCTGAGTACTTATTCCGCTGCTAGTAGTTCTTCATTTAGGAATTTCCTCACCAGCAAATTCCTCAGTGAAGAATTCATAAAAATCGCCTATTCACCCCCCTCTAGTCGATATAACTCACTTTCACGCATATGACCTCTCCAAAGTCTTCGCAACTATATTCTATTCACAGGTACAAATGTCCGCTGCTGAATCACTAGGTTCTCATCAACTTAACTCATTTGCAGCGTTCCTTGAAGAAAAGTTGCACACCTCTTCAGAAACTTCAGTTGTTCATATTCCTCAGATGAAGAAAATGGGTGACAAAAGGCCACAGAAGGGAGGAAAGAGGCCTGAGGTTAACACTGCGTTTGAAATCCCTGAGGACATATACAAGGACTACTAAACTCTTGATGAAGCCTAATTCGGCAAAGAGGACAAGAATCAACGCAAGGTGTGCATACAAAGGATAGAGAGGAGATGGGCACGAGAATGGAGGGAGTACAGATATGTCACTCCAAAGTACATGAAGAAATTCGCACTCAACCCTCCATGCCCAAGACGTCCATTGGCACCAGGCCAGTTGGCAGATCCCACCAGCCTCAAGCGCGGTGAGGATTATCCTAATGAATGGGCAAAGCGCCAAGCCAAACTAGCTAAGCAAGCAAAGGAAGCAGTGAAGAAATTCAACGCGGACTCTGCTGCTGCTGCTGCCTCTTCTGAGGCCTCTGCTAGTCATCCAAAGAAGGCAATGCCCAAGAAGCCTACGCATAAGTCCAGTGCTTCACCTTCAAGGCCCTCACGGCCAAGCTCCTCTGCTATGCCATCAAGTCCAGATTCCTCAAGGCCCTCACGGCAAATTCCTCAGACTGCTCTGTCAAAGTCCTCAGCTCCTCTGTCAAAGTCTTCAGCTGCTCCAACAAAATCCTCAGCACCTGTGCATCTCGCCACGTGCCAAAGGACTCAAGGCTTTTCTATTGCCTCAGGAGCATCTGCTAGCTCCTCTGCTGCTCGAAATTCCTCAGCTAGTCCCCCACTTCTGAAGAAAAAGGCCACTGCTGGACGAGGCACTCGACCAAGTCCTCACAAGAAGCAGGTCGCCTTCCACGTGCCCTCTGATGATGATGAGGCTGATGATGAAGAACTTGCCGAAATCATCAGAGACAGGCAAGCCAGGCAGCAATGTGTCGCTGATGTTGGATCCAAAGTTGATGCTCGACTACATTGACCTATGGCACAAGGATCCTAACACGCCTTTGCCGGAGATGAACCTCACTCGTGGTCAAAGTCACGTTTTGACTGCCTTCATTGAGGAAGAAAAATGGAAATTTGAACAAGGCAGAAGTTTGAAAAAAGCGTAGTACAAGAAACAACGCTACCTCAAGGACAATGTCCTCACTCTCACTCCTGATCAGCTCCTTGCCTTGCAAGTTGAAATCAAACAGCTGAGTGATGAATTTGATCGCTACCATGCTGATTGGAAGGGCGCCAAGGTGCATTTCGTCAACCTGATGAAGAAATTCACTTCAAGTGCTGCTCCACCTGTGCACGTTGAAGTTACTCGGGGTGAGGCATCTGCTCAGCCTACTGAAGAACATGCCAGCACCGCTGATGACAATCAGGCTTATAAAAAAATGAGAGTGCCAGGGCTGATGACTCCATTTTCCAGCCGCTGAAGATATTGCCATGGATCCACTAGCGATGCGCCTGAGAAAAGTGAACAAGTCAGGACAACTGCATCAGTTGTGCCTGAGGAAAGTGAACCAAAGTCCTTTGCACCTCCTGTGCCTACATCAACTCCGATCCTTCCATCTGCATCAGATGCGAAGAAGACCAAGGCTGCAGAGCGTGCAACTGTGAAGAAAAGGAAGGCATCAACTTCTTCAAATTCTTCAACTCCGAAGAAGATGAAGACTCTGATCAGTTCAATTGACAATCCAATTGATGCCGTTCCAGTCTCATCAATGCCATCAAAGGACCTTGTTCCTTTTTGTGAGGACTATGTGATTCCTGATGAATCTGATGAAGAAACTCCTTATGCTGCTTCGAGAGAGCAGTTGGACAAAGAAATTGAAGTGGATAAAATCCCTTCAACCCCAGTCATTTCCTCACCCATGCCTCAGTTCACTGCTGAAGAGGCAGGTGTTGAAGAAATTGAAGAGGAGGATGTGGACATTGGCTGTACCACTCCTGTGCTCAACGATGAATTTTTGGACAGTCAACATCCAAACTCTCCAATGTTCACTCCTCTCCAAGCAATTCCTCTGTCCCATGCTGCCACTGAAGTGCAAATGGGCTCTGAAGAACCTCATGCAACCCCAAGTGTTCATGAAGAAATTCTAGCCACTAGTGCAGAAGAAATTGTCAATGAAGAATGACAACCCAGGCTGAAGTTGCAGAAGAGCCTGAAATTCCTGAGCCTGAGGAACCTGAGATTGCGATTCCTGAGGTGGTGCTGCAATTGACTGACACTCCTCAGCCCAAGCCAAAGGATCCTTTCTCCAAGAAGCAAAAATTCAAGGCTGATGATTTCTTCGGCGACCACGTATTCTTCACTGAATTCAACCCCTATGACAATGCTCGTCTTAGAAGGAACCGTTTCTTGACTGCCAGTCAGGTCAACTTCTATTCCTCAGTGCTCTTCAACAAGGACAAAGTCTTCGATCATGAGCATATTCCTCATGTGGACATGGAATCCATGCCTTGCTTCTCTCAAGTCCTCAGCATGATTCATGACGCTGGCTTGCTAAATTTCTGCTCTGACATAGTTGATTGGAATGAAGAGCTTATTATTTAGTTCTACGCAACTCTGCATATCACAGGTGATGCTGCTGACGTAATCTCGTGGGTGTTGGACTAGATGACTGAAAACACTCATTACAAGTCACCAGCCTCTGAATTGCTTCGTGCCTTGCCAATCAGTCCTCCACCTGATGGTGTTCGTTGTCTCTATGATGAACCTGAACTCACTGATCACTATATGCAAGTGCTGATGAAGCCGCTGAATCCAGGTCAAGCCCCGAGGACCAAATTCCTCGTGAAGGAATTGCTCTATGTGCCAAGAACAATTTACCGCATTCTGACGAAGACCATGAGTCCCATAAAAGGCCATGACTCATCCGTTGAAGAAATTATCGGAATGATGAAGAATATGCTTTTCAACATCATGCATGGCATTCCCATAAATTATCATGATTTCTTCATGAGGACTCTGGCGAATGTTGCACTTTCACCATTTGAGCTGAAGCCTTATGCGCCGTGGATCATGAGATTCCTCATGACAAGGTCTTCACTCAATTACAAGGCTGATTTTCAGAATCACCTCAGCTACTTGCTCCCTATTGAAGTCCTCAAGCGGACAATTTCCTCATCTGATGAGAAGGGCAAGTCACCAGCCGTTATCAATGAAGGTATTCGTCCATTGAATGGTCAGTTCCGCAAAGCTGCATCTTATTTCACCAATGATGACTCTGCCACTCATGATACTGCTGCCAATGCTACCAAGTCAAGTCCTCAAGCTACTGCTCCTCGTGTGCTGACTGACCGTGAACTACTTATAAGTCTTCACCAGTAGGTGGATCGAAACCACAAGTGGGTTAAGCGTCAGTTTGGTTCTATTCTTCACAACATGACTTCTATACATAATGTAGTGAAGAAAAACCACTAATACCTCCATGAAGTGTTTGATCGCACCTGGGCTATTCTGGCACATCTATATGGTGAAGAAGATCTGAAGCAAATGGGCTTCAAGGAAGACTTTAACTGGTCTGCTCCTCCACCGAAGAGATTCACAAAGGTCAAGGTTCCTCCCGTGGTGGCTAGCTCATATCTTCATCACGCGCCACAGACGAGCATGAAGACTTGGACGACACTGCAGCATGCCCTACAACGACTCAAGACCCTGACAACGCTGGCCCTCCTCCATCATTGACGGTGTCCTGGACTAGGGGGTACTCAACGCGTCCTCTCTCCATCAGTTGGATTGGGCCGAGGACCCCTGTCGGTGTCAAAACCGGCGGATCTCGGGTAGGGGGTCCCGAACTATGCGTCTAGGCGGATGGTAACAGGAGACAAGGGACACGATGTTTTTACCCAGGTTCGGGCCCTCTCGATGGAGGTAAAACCCTACTCCTGCTTGATTGATATTGATGATATGGGTAGTACAAGAGTGGATCTACCACGAGATCAAGGAGGCTAAACCACTACTAGGAAAAGGGCTATATATGGAATTGACACTAATGGCGCACCTGACATGTGGTGCGCCATTACTATATACTAATGGCGCACCATGTGTTGGTACGCCATTAGTTTCCAAATACTAATGGCACACCACATCCACGGTGCGCCATTAGTAAAAATATTTTTTTTGAATTTTTTTTCAAAACTACTAATGGCGCACCGTGGGAGTGGTGCGCCATTACTAGGTGCGCCATTAGTAACTTGGCCACCACTTCCACCGAATGCACCCCCCATGTGGATCGCCTTTTCAGTTTTCAAAAAAATAAAAGAAAATGGTGAAAATGTCAAAAAAATAAAAGAAAATAAGTTTCCCATGTGATATGTGGTCTAGTTGTTGGGAAAATTTGCAAATATGAATTTCGACTTCATTTGCAAAATCTCGCGAGAATTTGTAAAAATGGGCATAACTTTTGCATACTAACTCGGATGAAAAAGTTTTCTATATGAAAAATCATCTACTCGAAAAGTTACATCCAAATTTAACAGAAAAAAACCTAACAGAAAAAAGATACGGGGCTTTTAAGATCTGGAGAGGCAAAAAATTCAAAAAAATTCAAACTTACTAATGGCGCACTTACCCATGGTGCGCCATTAGTATCTTCCCGCCTTCACAATTCAAAATAAGTCAAAAAATAAAAAAAATTACTAATGGCGCACCGTGGGAGTGGTGCGCCATTAGTATCTTCCCGCCTTCACAATTCAAAATAAGTCAAAGAAATAAAAAAAATACTAATGGCGCACCGTGTGAGTGGTGCGCCATTAGTATCTTCCCGCCTTCACAATTCAAAATAAGTCAAAAAAATACTAATGGCGCACCGTGTGAGTGGTGCGCCATTAGTATCTTCCCGCCTTCACAATTCAAAATAAGTCAAAAAAATAAAAAAAAAATACTAATGGCGCACCTGCCCGTGGTGCGCCATTAGTATGCCGTATATATGGCTGGCCGTGGTCCTCTCCTCCTTATCTCTTCATTCCACCTCTCCTACACTCCATCTCCTCCTCTCCTCCACTCCATCTTCCCTTCTCTCCTCCACCATACTACCCTCCTCCTCTCCGGCGACCTCCTCCTCCTCTCCGGCGACCTCCTCCCCCCTCCTCTCCTTCCCTCC
>NC_041385.1:836141068-836169486 GCF_002162155.2 Triticum dicoccoides
TCCCACGGTGCGCCATTAGTAAAAAAAATTAAAACTTTTTTTTGAATTTTTTTCAAAACTACTAATGGCGCACCGTGGGAGTGGTGCGCCATTACTAGTTGAACTAGTAATGGCGCACCATGCCACGGTGCGCCATTAGTAACTTGGCCACCACTTCCACCGAATGCACCCCCCCCCGGTGGATCGCCTTTTCAGTTTTAAAAAAAATAAAAGAAAATGATGAAAATGTCAAAAAAATAAAAGAAACTAAGTTTCCCATGTGATATGTGGCCTAGTTATTGGGAAAATTTGCAAATATGAATTTTGACTTCATTTGCAAAATCTCGCGAGAATTTGTAAAAATGGGCATAACTTTTGCATACTAACTCGGATGAAAAAGTTTTTTATATGAAAAATCATCTACTCGAAAAGTTACATCCAAATTTAACGGGGGGAACCCCGTTAAACATTTTCAGAATCCTCAAAAACCTAACAGAAAAAAAGATACGGGGCTTTTAAGATCTGGGGAGGCAAAAAAATTCAAAAAAATTCAAACTTACTAATGGCGCACCTGCCCATGGTGCGCCATTAGTATCTTCCCGCCTTCAAAATTCAAAATAAATAAAAAAATAAAAAAATTACTAATGGCGCACCTGCCCGCGGTGCGCCATTAGTATGCCGTATATATGGCTGGTCGTGGTCCTCTCGTCCTTATCTCTTCATTCCACCTCTCCTACACTCCATCTCCTCCTCTCCTCCACTCCATCTTCCCTTCTGTCCTCCATGATACTTCTCCTCTCCGGTAATCTCCTCCTCCTCTCCGGCGACCTCCTCTTCCCTCCTTCCCTCCCCTCCCCTCCCCTCACGGTTTCTTCTCCCTCCTCTCCGGTGAGCTCCTCCTCCCTCCTCTCCGGTGAGCTCCTCCTCCCTCTTCTCCGGTGAGCTCCTCCTCCCTCCTCTCCTCCCATCCCCTCATGGTTTCTCCTTCCTCCTCTCCGATGCTCCGGTGAACTCCTCTCCAGCGACCTCCTCCTCCTCCTCCTCTCCGGCGATGTAGGCGAGCGCCTCTCCGGTGACCTCCTCCTCGTCCTCCTCTCCGGCGAACTCCTCTCCGGCGAACTCCTCTCCGGCAAAAGAATACGGCAAAAGAACGTACAAGATCCAAAAACAGGAACAAAATTTGAAATAATGTCGTGCCAAAAAACGAGCAAAAAAACGAGCAAAAAATGGGCAAAAAATCACGATCCAGATCCAGATCCAGATCCAGATTCAAAATTCAAAAAATTCAAAAATACTAATGGCGCACCGGTGGCCTATACTAATGGCGCACCGGTGGCCTATACTAATGGAGCACCGGTGGCCTATACTAATGGCGCACTGCCTGGTGCGCCATTAGTATACCAGATACTAATGGCGCACCTTAGGTGAGCCATTAGTAATAAATACTAATGACGTGGTACTAATGGCGCACCGGTGGTGCGCCATTAGTAGGCAAAACTGGTGCGCCATTAGTAGGCCTTTTTCTAGTAGTGAACCCTAGAAGCTAGCCTATGGTATGATTGTTGTAATGGTTGTTTGTCCTACGGACTAAAACCCTCCGATTTATCTAGACACCGGAGAGGGCTAGGGTTACACAGAGTCAGTTACAATGGTAGGAGATCTACATATCCGTAATGCCAAGCTTGCCTTCCACGCCAAGGAAAGTCCCATCCGGACACGGAATGAAGTCTTCAATCTTGTATCTTCATAGTCTTGGAGTCCGGCCGATGATGATGATAGTCCGGCTATCCGGACACCCCCTAGTCCAGGACTCCCTCAGTATCCCCTGAACCAGGCTTCAATGACGATGAGTCCGGCGCGCATATTGTTCAGCATTGCAAGGAGGGTTCCTCCTCCGAATAATTCATAGAAGATTGTGAACACCAGGATAGTGTCCGGCTCTGCAAAATAAATTCCACATACCACCGTAGAGAGGCTAATATGTACACAAGTTCAATTTGCTGACGTATTTCGTGGCATGACGTCACGCCACTATCAAGCCTTTACTTGAATCATTTTTATTATACCACCTCAGCGCGTTTAGCGAAGCGGTTTCCTTGGCACGTCTTGTCGAAGCAGAGATCGTGTTCCCCTTATTCCGGGATTCCCATCAATAGGGACATGGGTAACCCAACCACGCCATTGATTGTGGCGCTTGGGAGATAAGCGAGTTTTACCAGGCCGGTGGGGACGCATAGTCTTCGTCCGCCCATATATAAGGGGATAAGGATCCACCTTTTTTACCCACGCCTTCTTCCTCCTTTGCTTATCCATCTCCGCGCACTCGAGCTCCAGCGCCCAAGTCCGCACATCTCGTCTCAACCTTCTCCAGCCATGTCCAGAGCGGGAGGCAAGTGGATGGCCTCCTCCCTTACGGAGGGGCACATCGAGAAGCTGCGCGGCACCGGATACCTATCCAGTGACATCGCGCACCGGCTGCCCGACGAGGGGCAGCTCATCCCCACCCCCAGGCCTCATGAGAGGGTCGTATTTCTTCCCCACTTCCTTCGCGGACTGGGCTTCCCACTTCACCCCTTCGTCCGGGGGCTCATGTACTACTACGGCCTGGACTTCCATGATCTGGCGCCAAACTTCATCCTCAACATCTCGGCGTTTATCTCGTGTGCGAGGCCTTCCTCTGCATCCAGCCCCACTTCGGCTTGTGGCTAAAAACCTTCAATGTCAAGCCGAAGGTGGTGAAGGGCGTCCAAGCGGAGTGCAGAGGCGCCATGGTGGGCAAAATGCCCAACGTCATCTTGCGGGTGCCTTTGTGGAGTTCGTCAAAGGGTGGCAATCGGGGTAGTTCTACATCACTGAGCCGCGTGACCCTAAATGGGCGGCGGCCCCCGAGTTCAGATCTGGTACCCCTATGCACCTCACCTCCTGGAAAGAGAAGGGCTTGCTATGGGGTAGTTCGGAGGAGCTGACCGGACTCCAGTCCTGTCTCTAGACCGTGGTGAACAAGAAGCTCAAGCTTGTCAACGTGATCCAGGTCATGCTCGTCCGCCGGATTCTCCCCTACCAACAACGGGCCTTCAGTTTGTGGGAGTTTGATCCGGCACAGCACCGGACCCTTAGCAGGCTCTTCGACACAACGTACGAAGCTGCCTGGAGGGTGCTGTTCAAGGAGGGAGAAGCCCCCGCATCCGCAACTGAAGATCGCGGATTCAGCACGCAGCGCCCGGCCGGCGCAGTAAGCTTTGTTATCCTTTATGGGACACTTTATTTCTTTCATAGTTTGACTCTATGTGGGATCTAAAAACTCCCAATGCCTTTAATAGGACTGGCAGAGGACGTCCGGACAGGTTAACTGTCTGGCTCCCCTCCCTGAAGACCCAGCGGACACCCGTTTAACGGGGCTGCTGGTTCCGGCCCTTTATGTGGTGCCGGAGAAGAAGGCCAAGAAGAAGGCCACGGGAACCCGAAGGAGTTCCCGGCTCCAGGTGGTATCGGACTCGTCGTCCGATGACTCCGAGGCGGACTCCTCCCCCGAAGACGAGGAGGGGAAAGAGAACTCTTCCCAAGAGGGGGGAGAGAAGAAGAGGAAGGCTTCCCCAACGAGGGAGGCCGAAGGGTCCAAGAAGGGAAGGACCCTTCCTCCGGACTGCTCCGCCAACACCGACGACAGCGACGAGGAGTGGCCCTCAAGGGCCAAGACCCTGGCAAGATCGTAAGTATCCGGATTCCTGAATGATTTATAATTTCTCCTTGTGCCATGTAGTGTCCTTCTAATGCCGCATACAACCTGTAGTCCGGCCGAGGATGATCTTCTCGCTTCATCGAGCGGGTCCTTGGCTCCATCGGATGTGGATTCCCTTCCGACCGCCTCAACTCCCCGTGACGCTGACGCTGATGACGCCGAGGTGGGATCCCATGAGGGGACCCATCAGGAGGAGGAGGCTCCGGAGGTGCCGCAAGGCAACCTCCCAGACTTTGCACCGGACTCTGCACCGGAACCTGCGGTGGTTCTGGAGTCCGGCAGGCGGCCCCTTCGTAAGAAGGGCAAGACCGTGACACCGGTAGCCTCCGTCCATCCGGAGGCGCCGGACAACTTGTTGGAGGCGCTCAACGGCGCTTCCATCGAGGAAGAACACCGCACTATCATGAGTGCGGTGATTCAGAAGGTTCAACTCGCCAAGAGCGGGCTGACCGAAGCCTGTAGCAGCCTTCTAACAGGCTTTGAGGTAAGAAATTTTAAAATATGTAATGTAATACCGCATAGACAGTAGCCCCTGATGCTCGGTTCGGTGTTCGGAAAGAAAAGCCGGACTGAGGATCTAAAAAAGATATACGCAGGAGTTCTAAAAATTATGTCAATATGGGATTGCAGGCTGCGCTGCTGACCTCTGCCGCACTGACTGCGGAGGTCGATGCTTTGAAGCAGAACCTCGAGCGGTCCGAGAACGAGCTCGGCCTTGCGAAGAAGCAGCTCGAGGACAAAAAAGGTGAGTAACACCGTATTAAATTTGTATCTTACATAAAAGGATTTTGGTAGCAAGAGAAATAACAAGGATAACGTGGGCACTGCAGGGTCCACGAACGAGGTGGCCGTGTCCGCGGCCGAGCGCAATGCGGCGGCGGAACGAGCGGAGCGAGAGAAGCAGGAGGCGCGGGTGGCGGAGGTGCGGCAAGAGCTCCGGGCTCTCGTGGAAAAGCATGAGAGTTTGGAGCGCGACTCGAAGACTCGAGAGTCTGAGCTTGCCTCGGCTCTTGAGAGTGCCAAAGCCGCGAAGGCCGAAGCCCATAAGGCCCTCCAGGAGATTGAGGCGGTGAAGAGAATAGCGGCGGGTAAGGAATTTTTCATGCAAAGCAAGCATGTGAATATGAATTACCTGTTACTTACCCGAATTCGGAGCTCTCCAGGAGAGTTTGCAGATCTGCCTCGCAGCGTGTCCGATGCTGCCGCATTCTACCGAGCCGAGGAGGGGAGCTCAACGGAGAAGGTCTTCTGGTCTCAGTATGCTGAGGCCGGACATCTGTTGCCGCTTAGCGACCAGCTGAAGCAGCTGGTCGAGCTCCACAAGGTAGCCGAGCAGGCCATGAAGGGCCTCATAGTTCGGCTGTGGCCCGAAGAGTCCATGCCTGGGAGCTACTTCGGTCTGGTGCGGCGGCTGGTGGATGCGTGTCCCTGGGTGGAAGTCATCAAGCGCTCCGCCTGCATTGAAGGTGCCCGTCGGGCCCTTGCCCGCGCAAAAGTGCACTGGGGCAGGCTGGATGCTGAGAAGCTTCTGACGGACGCGCCGCCGGCGATCAAGGAGTATCGCACGCCCGAAATGTATTATAGGAGTGTCCTGAAGGGTGCCCGCAAGATTGCGGATGAGTGCCCCAAAGATGTAATATTTGAGTAGACTCGCAATCTGTTATCCTGTGCGCTGAAAACTTTGTTCATATGCGCTAAGCAACGCTTATTAATTTAAAATATTACCTTCTGTGCGGCCGTTTATCAAATCTGAGAGATGGCAAATCGTCGGCTTCAGCCCCCATGCCACAAGTGCTGGGGTGTTCGGGATAAACTTCACCGCTCTTGTTCCCATTTTTGGGTCCATCTAGGGAGGCGCTCAACATGACGAACAAGGCAACCGGACTTATAATGCTTGAACACTCTCACTTAGCCATAGAATTCTATAATTTTAAATTTCGGCGAAGCCCCTAGTGTTCGGAAGACCGAGTTCGGGGCGCTATCCACGCCTGGGCCGGACAAATCCGGTTCCTCGCTCTAAGCGGCATAAGTCTTTAGGGACTCGAAAAGACCTCTCGAACAGCGACCAGCTCTCGCCTTATCATGACGGTAAGTTTTAGCTTTCTCCACTGAGGCGCGCGCCCAGCTCAACCGGGGCACAATCACAGTTGTTCTCCCAGTGCTACCTTAGCCGACAGAACGGAACGTAAGGTACCAAAACATGGGAGCCGGGCAAACCCAACTATTGACCCAAGACATGATTCGGAGCCGATGCATATAGTGCTATAAGTTCGGGGTGCCGCACTTGTGAAAGTGTTCGGACCTATCACACCATCATGCGGGGAACATAAGCCCCTGGTGTATTCGGCCGTACCAAAGTGTACGGATGCAAAATGTCATAAATGGACATATATGTAAGAAAGGAATGCGATTATAAGCAAAAAGTGATGCATTGTTTATTCAAGGAATTCTGCTATGAGTGCAGAACGGTACAAATAGTGCGGTAAGCAAGGGATTGGACTATTAGACATGTCCCCCTCCAGGGGTAGGCTGCGGAGTGGTGTATTAAACAGATTTAATGCTCATAATGGAGACCACCTGAGTGTTCGTCATAGCCATTGTCCTTCCCTGGCTGTTGCATCGTGAGTTCGGCAGGTCCGCTGCCGGACAGGGCCTCTGGTGAACGGAGTCCTGTGGAAAAAAAAGAAAAACAAAAAGAGCGACACACTTGGGAGCCCCCGGTGTGGTTGAGCCGCACTTTGGGCCTGTCGTGATCGTGCCCCTCCCCCTATGCCCATGGTATCTCCAGAGCGTAATGATGTACGCGAAGGACTGGTCTTGCAATCATGCGAGGGCTGGGGTTGGGGCCGCATTGCTATGCGTGCTCGGAACGTGCCAGGTGGTCTAGATGTATGTTAATCCGAGCGCGTTTGGCCATGTCCGGTCGTTTAACGGCCGGACTCGAAAATTGCCTTAAGAGGCTGCTCTGTACTTCCACCGCGAGAGCCGCTGTGTGTTCCTCCGTTCGGAGGGAGCGTTCAGTTTTTCCGTTGACCGTAATGACTCCACGAGAGCCTAGCATCTTGAGCTTAAGGTATGCATAATGCGGCACCGCGTTGAACTTTGCAAACGCGGTTCGTCCGAGCAGAGCGTGATAGCCACTGCGGAACGGGACTATGTCGAAGATTAACTCCTCGCTTCGGAAATTATCCAGGGATCCGAAGATCACTTCCAGTGTGACTGAGCCTGTGCAATTGGCCTCAACACCTGGTATGACGCCTTTGAAGGTCGTCTTTGTAGGTTTAATCCTTGAGGGGTCTATGCCCATCTTGCGCACTGTATCCTGATAAAGCAGGTTCAGGCTGCTGCCGCCGTCCATCAGGACTCTAGTGAGGTGAAATCCATCGACGATTGGGTCTAAAACCAATGCGGCGAATCCGCCATGGCGGATACTGGTGGGGTTGTCCCTTCGATCGAAAGTGATCGGGCAAGAGGTCCATGGATTGAACTTCGGGGCGACTGGCTCCATCGCATATATGTCCCTAAGTGCACGCTTCCGCTCACTCTTGGGTATGTGGGTTGCGTATATCATGTTTACCGTCCGCACTTGTGGGGGAAAACCCTTTTGTCCTCTACTGTTCGGCGGCCGGGTCTCTTCCTCGTCATCGCTATGTAGCCCCTTGTCATTGTTTTCGGCAATTAACTTGCCTGCCTACTTGAACACCCAACAATCCCTGTTGGTGTGATTGGCTGGCTTTTCGGGGGTGCCATGTATCTGGCAAGAGCGGTTGAGTATTCGGTCCAAATTGGACGGACCTGGAGTGGTTCTTTTGAATGGCTTCTTCCGCTGACCCGGGTTTAGAGCCTCTGAATCCGGCGTTGACTGCCGTATCCTCAGTGTTATCGCCGTTAACGCGGCGTTTGTTTTTGTTTTGACGTGACCTGCCATTGCGGTCCTTGGTATCCGAACTGCCAGAATTTTTGCTGAGGTTGTTACTGCGGGCTAGCTAGATGTCCTCCCCCGCACAGAAGCGGGTCATGAGTGATGTGAGGGCTTCCATGGATTTCGGCTTTTCCTGTCCTAGGTGTCGGGCTAGCCACTCGTCGTGGATGTTATGTTTGAAGGCTGCGAGGGCCTCTGCATCTGGACAGTCGACGATTTGATTTTTCTTTGTTAAGAACCGTGTCCAGAACTGTCTGGCCGATTCGTCTGGCTGCTGAATTATGTGGCTTAGGTCAACGGCGTCTGGTGGTCGCACATATGTGCCCTGGAAATTGTCAAGGAATGCGGCTTCCAGGTCCTCCCAACACCCAATTGACTCTGTTGCCAAGCTGTTAAGCCAATGCCGAGCTGGTCCTTTAAGCTTGAGTGGGAGATATTTGATGGCGTGGAGATCGTCACCGCGGGCCATATGGATATGGAGGAGATAGTCTTCGATCCAAACCGCGGGGTCTGTTGTGCCATCGTAGGATTCAATGTTCACGGGTTTAAACCCTTCAGGGATTTGATGATCCATTACTTCATCTGTGAAGCATAGTGGGTGTGCGGCGCCTCTATACTAGGCAATATCACGACGTAGCTCAAGAGAGCTTTGTCTACTGTGTTCGGCCCGACCGGAGTTGCTGTATCCGGCGCGACGGTAGTCGTCGCGCGTCATGGGGCGCCCACGTGATCCGTAGATCGATCTTGATTGTCTTGCCTTGTCCTCCAATATGTCTCGCAAGTCCGGCGCGTTCCCCCCTGGCTTTGCGCTTTTCAAGCGGTGTCGGGGTACGGTTCTGGTGGAGGGCCTAGATGCCTCTCTGTCGCGGCCACGCGGTGGTCGGTCTGCCGTATTGTGCGCTGGTGATGAAGGTTTCTTCCTCCTCTAACCGGGGGAGCAACTTGCATTTTGGGTAGATTTTGGAGGGGCGTTCGAGTTCATGCTCTTCGGCCGCGAGCACCTCTGTCCATCTGTCGGCCAGCAGGTCTTGATCAGCTCGAAGCTGTTGCTGCTTTTTCTTTAGGCTGTTTGCCGTGGCCATTAGCCTGCGTTTAAAACGCTCTTGTTCGACGGGATCCTCGGGCACGACGAATTCGTCGTCGTTGAGGCTTGCGTCGTCTCCGGAGGGAGGCATGTAATTATCATCCTCTACCTCCTCGTCTGCCGCTCTCTCTTGAGGGCTGGCTTCTCCATCCTCCTGTGCTGAATCTTGCTGGAGGGGGTTGTCTTAGGCACTCTCTGGGGTGTTATTGTCTCCGGTGCCGGAATCTCCATTCTTGCTGTGGCGGGATTTAGAGCGGCGCCGCTGACGTCGGCGCTTGGGCTGTTTCTTAGAGGAATCTGCCTCCGCTGCTTCTTCGTCGTTCCCATCCTTTGGGATGTCCACCATGTATATGTCGTATGACGAGGTGGTCTTCCAGTGCCTCGTAGGCGCTGGTTCTTGGTCGTCTCCGGCATCGTCGTCCATACTGTCGATGTCTTCGGAGTCGAAGTCTAGCATGCCGGTTAGATCGTCGACAGTGGCTACAAAGTGGGTGGTGGGTGGGCTTTGAATTTCTTCATCGTCCGCATCCCAACCATCCTGACCGCAGTCCGGCCAGGGCTCTCCTGATAATGAGAGATACTTTAGCGAATTCAGGATGTCACCACAGGGTGAGTGCTGAAAGATGTCCGCGGCGGTGAACTCCATGATCGGTGCCCAATCGGATTCGATTGGCAGGGGCGCAGGAGGTTCGGAGTCTGGCGAGGAGTCCAGCACCTCGGAGTCACGAGCTTTGCAAAGGACAAGGTCAGTATTCGGCTCCATCGCCGTAGAATTTGTAGCCCCTGAGGCGGTGTCCAGCCACCTGTCCTCGATATGCGCAGTCGGCTCCGAACCATGGGTCAGAGCGGACTCATGTGTGGCCTCCAGGGTACTGTCCGGTGGCAGAGCTAAATCGTGCCCATCGTGACAGTGCGGCGCGCTCGGCTGTGGCTCGAATCCATCGAAGATCAAGTCTCCACGGATGTCATCCGTGAAGTTTAGGCTTCCAAATCTCACCTGATGGCCAGGGGTGTAGCTTTCGATCTGCTCCAGATGGCCAAGCGAATTGGCCCGCAGTGCAAAGTCGCCGAACACGAAGATCTGTCTGGGGAGAAAAGTCTCACCCTGGACTGCATTGTTGTTTGAAGAAGCCATCAAGCCTATCGGTGATGACACAGAGGAACTCTCAATGAAAGCACCAATGTCGGTGTCAAAACCGGCGGATCTCGGGTAGGGGGTCCCGAACTGTGCGTCTAGGCGGATGGTAACAGGAGACAAGGGACACGATGTTTTTCCCAGGTTCGGGCCCTCTCGATGGAGGTAAAACCCTACTCCTTCTTGATTGATATTGATGATATGGGCAGTACAAGAGTGGATCTACCACGAGATCAAGGAGACTAAACCCTAGAAGCTAGCCTATGGTATGATTGTTGTAATGGTTGTTTGTCCTACGGACTAAAACCCTCCGGTTTATTAAGGCACCGGAGAGGGCTAGGGTTACACAGAGTCTGTTACAATGGTAGGAGATCTACATATCCGTATCGCCAAGTTTGTCGAGGACCCCATGGCCGTATACTCATGGGCCAGTCCGGACAGCTGCCGCATACAAGGAAGAATCCACAAGACTTGGCGATCAAGACAAGGACTCCTCCCCCACCGGCGTATTCGGCTAGGACTCATGTTATCCTAGGCCTCTGGTGCATTATATAAACCAGGGCCAGGCTAGTCGATAGATATACAACAACAATCATACCATAGGCTAGCTTCTAGGGTTTAGCCTCTCTGATCTCGTGGTAGATCAACTTTTGTAATACCCATATCATCAATATCAATCAAGCAGGAGTAGGGTTTTACCTCCATCGAGAGGGCCCGAACCTGGGTAAACATTGTGTCCCTTGCCTCCTGTTACCATTGATCCTAAGACGCACTGCTTTGGACCACCTACCCGAGATCCATCGGTTTTAACACTGACATTGGTGCTTTCATTGAGAGTTCCGCTGTGTGATCGGCGAAAGGATCAATGGCTCGACTGCAGGTCAACTGCGACGTCAGCTTCTTCATCACCAGCTCGACTGGTCACCTTGGCTTGACCAAGGACTGCGCCCTACCTCCGATCGTCATGTTCGGATGAGGGCCTTCATCAACACCAACTCCGATCTCTATCAAGATCATGGAGGTGTCATCCATGGAGCTCGGGGGCTCAACGTCAACATTGCCCTCAGGCGACCGTGCTGTTTTTCTGGACATCAAATTTATATCCGCCGCCACCGCCTCCTCGAGTGTTTCTTAAACGATTACTTCGGTGGAATTATGCGGAATTAAGTCTACAACAACCCTGGAAAAATTTCGTCGAGTTCCGATGGAGGAATCTCCGGCAATCTCGGCACCTATCTCGGATGTCCTTTGGAGGATCCAACCGTTGATTTGCTGAGGAATTCCCATATCTACCACCTGCCAAAAATTCAGCTCGATCCGACTGTCCAAACTGCGGGAAACTTCCGATTAGTGCGTCACTTTTTGGATCTGTTTTCTGCGCGAGCATGAATCCGACCCGAATTCATCTTCTTTATGAATGGGATCTCGGACATCCTTTTTGAAGGAAGTTTTCGTATGGGGTGTTGTGTTTTATTCTCAAACACATCCCAATAGTACTAAAAGTATTCTTGCAATACGAACTTCACCGTCACGCCGGTGTCAAACCAGCCCGACAACATCACTCCACGGCGGCCGACCTGCGTTAGACACGTCGTCGCTTTGTTGAGCCGAGCTCAATTTCTTCGGATCATCATCTCGGCCAGCCGAACAATAGTTCGGCATCGCGAAGGATAAATCATCACCAACATCGCCGCCCCACGGATTACACGGAGCGGGCACACCTGCATCGCCACACGGTCACTTCATCAAGCCGGCGTCGACCACGTCACGACTTGCATCGCTGGACCGGGTGCTTCATCATCTCTTCATCAACCTACTCCGGAGACTTCGGCGTTGCTGGCCGACCAGATCCGTCACGTTAGCTGGGCCAAGGGCTTTGCCTCGGCGAGCCAACCTTTGCCAGCATCGCCATGCCGTTGCTTTATCGTCCATCAGGCGATAGGTGTGCGGATCGAGTCCCAATTTTGGGAATCACCTTTCTTCGGATTGCTACAACAAATAAGCCAGGTGCTATTAATCCTAGTATTTTTTGCTTGTTAGGGTTCATTTTTTCCCAATGAATTATTACTCTGGTTTGTCCGTCATATGTACGCAGGTCTATCAAATGGTGGCCGCATTAACGACGGTCGCACGGTGGTTCGGTCAGTCTCCGTACATAGTCCGGCGAACGCCGCATCCGGAACTCGAACCGACCTGTGAATTCAAACCTTGCCATGCCTTTACCGCATCACGTCGCCGCCCTGCATCGACATTTACTTCGGCGCTAGGCCATATTTCTTTTATTACTCACTTCGCATAAATTATTTGTTATGCAACGATTTTATTTTTATTTTTATTATTATTACTATTATCTCCGGTTTGCACTATTTTTGTGCACAGGAAAATGATCCAGCCGGACTATATCCTTTGGCGTCACCTCGGCTGGACGGGGGGCTTCGTCAACACTTTATTACCCCATGTCGGGGACTTCGGCATCACCCTGCCGTCCAGCATTGACCGTTCTATGTCACCACTTCGGAGTGCCGAGCTCTTTGCTCCGCCACCTCGGGACCAGCTCGGGATGGAACCTTGTCCCACATCAAGCTCGGACCGCGCCATCAATACGGAACACATTAACCAGCTAAGTTGTCTTCATGCTCAAAGTTTTAAATTTTTAACTTGTGTTCGGCTCGGCCAAGCATTATACTTTTTTGGAAAAAAGTGGCTTGTAAAAATTTCCTTGTCCAAACTTTGTTTGTGACGCGCAAATTTAAATACCCCGTTTACTTGGGGGCTTCCTTCATGAAGCTTTTTCCTCTTGCATATGGTTATACTTGTACGGCTCCATTCCTTGTTTGTGTATTACGCCACAATATGCACCATATTGACTTAAGCGATTTGCAAGCTGGGTTGCCTGGCTCCTGTGCTTACCCCTACGTTCCCAATTGTTCGGCTAGGGAGTAAAGGGAGCACCTCTGCGATTGTCACAATCGGGTCAACCGAGCCAAACCTCAGACTAGGTGAAGCTAAAAGCTAGCGCTCTTATTGTTTTCAATCATGGTCGTCACAAAACGGAACTCATGACTACAAAAAATCTATTGCACAAGTATCACAATAACAATGAGCACCGAAGAAAGGTATCGGTGGGGGTACTATTTTCTTTGAAGATGCTTCTTACTCTTCGCAGTAATATAGCATAAGTTCCCTGAGCGTGCTTTGTCTGTTATAGCCTTATGGCCTGATTGCCTGGTTATTGGAAACACCGTCGATATTCTCGACAGATGGAGTACATAACACTTTTCGGTCCTTGACCGAAGAGGGAGAAGCCGACGGTCGGTTAAGACGCGTTTAAAGTTCGGTTGAACATAGATATGATATAAGTACTTCGTTACATGCAATCATTCTTTTACCCAAGTCACTCGGGGGCTCTTAAATTTATATGAGCCATTTTATGATAAGTGTTTTTCTTCTTATTCGTTGCAAACTTTTTATTATTATTTATCACTCCTTTTTTCGACACAAGTGTGCGGTCACTAGCGGGGAGCCTAATTTCTCTCTCAAAGCCGCTAGAGTTTAGTTTGCTAAACTGGCCTAGTAAGAAGTACTCCGCCTTCGGGATAGGAGGTTGAAGCCGTAGGCTGACCCGCTTGAAGTTTTCAGATAGGGTGTGTCATGTTAAAGCACGGCAGAAGCACCTTTTTTTTTCTAAAGTCCAATTTTCGGATTGGCACCGAACACTTGATCTAGTTCGGACATTAACCTTTTGAATATGTTTTTGGGCTTTTCGAGTCGATGGCACTTCTAAACTATTTATATGTTTTCAGCACAAGTCTCGCAGTGCAACGCCGGACACCTTTAGATATTCGGCAAAAACATTCTCGGATATTGCTATATATGCATTGATTTCGAATTATGTCTTCGGTCAATAGTTGGGTTGCCCGGCTCCTGCGCTTGCCTCCTATGTTCCGCTTTGTTCGGCTAGGTGTGCAAAGGGAGAACCGCTGCAATTGTGCTTCCAGCTCACATGGCTAAGCACCTCAGTGGAGAAAGCCGAAAACTGATTGTCACAATACGCATAAACTGGTCGGCGATCCGATGACGGCCTCAAACGACGGGCCATTCATAACAATGGCCGAACTGTTTACGGCTTGACCTCGACTGTCGCCGAACACTACCGGGGGCTATTAACTGGCCTCCCAAACTAAATCCTCGATATTTTGCTCTTACATTGGAGCTGAGGTTTCATGATCATGCTTAGCATGACAACCCAAAGAAAGGAACCGATAGCGGGACTATTTTCTTTGGAAGACATTTCTTCTATTAAACAGTAATATAACATGTCTCTCTGCGTACCTTTGTTTATAAAACCGTATGGCCAGATTGTCTTGTTTTTTGTAAATCTTTTCCCTCATAAAGGCTTTATAAAGTAGGACAAACACTCCTCGGCTATTGGCCGAGGAGGTGGAAGCCGATGGTCGGTCAACAAAGTTTTGTACAATGCGGATCTGAGCATTAATGACGTAAAGTACTTGGATACATAGAGTCATTACACATCATTTGTGATTTTACTATGGATATCGATCCTTAATTCGGCCTCCCGTGCCAGCATTAAGGCTCGGGGGCTACTGGGCTTCGGGCTTATTATTTACAAATATATAAGGGGCACATCGATCCCCTGATCTGGTGTTCCCACCCGACCAGTGTCTCGGGGGGCTACTGCATTGCCTGTTCTATGCAGAAAATTTTAAGTGCAATATAGTTTCCGAGGAGATTTTGATCCTTAGGTTGGTCGGCCGCACCCAACCTAAGTCTCGAGGACTGAGCACGCCGCTTTTTGTGTCCCGAAGTATTCTGCAGAGCTAGGACTTGATCCTCAGACCGATTTTGCAAATCAACCTGAGTCTCAGCTGCGGGGATCAGCGGTCTTATGTCATCCTTCATGTGCATCTCGGGTTTTAGACCGATACCCACCTTGATGGCTACTGGCTATGTATCTCGGCAGAGAATAAATTGCACCTATCAAAAATATTGACAAAAATCAGCCCATGACCGAGGTGCTTAACCACCTCGGAAGCAGTTCGGCATATAGCTCGGAAGCAAGTGGCTGGCTCCATAGAGGGCATTTTCGGCATTAAACTCGGCTAAACTCCTTCAACTTTTTTTGGACCAAGATGATCTATGACATCTTGGATATAGTCCGGCGTTGGAGCTTGGACACAGTCCGGCGTTGGAGTTCGGATACATTTCGGCGTTGGAGCTCGAAAGCAGTCCGGCATTGGTGCTCGGCTGCAAGAGATACCTTGAATGTAGTCCGACCTTAGAGCTCGGACGCAAGAGGACACTGCCTCCTGGGAACAACTTCGAACCTGAGGTGTGGCATAAAAATAATAAGGCATTGATAAAGGCCGGAAACTTAAAGGGGCTCCTCGGATACCCGACATATAAACTCGTCGGATGCATTTCGGCGATCCTCAAGATAGAAGATGAGAAGATTTGTTGAACCAGTTTTCAAGACCGGCAACCAAAGATGAAGAACAGTTCGAAAGAACCGAGGAGCGTCCCTAACTTGAAGACCGGTTCAGGGGGCTACTGACGGTGTCCTGGACTAGGGGGTACTCAACGCGTCGTCTCCCGATCAGTTGGATTGGGCCGAGGACCCCATGGCCGTATACTCATGGGCCAGTCCGGACAGCTTCCGCATACAAGGAAGAATCCACAAGACTTGGCGATCAAGACAAGGACTCCTCCCCCACCGGCGTATTCGGCTAGGACTCATGTTATCCTAGGCCTCTGGTGCATTATATAAACCAGGGCCAGGCTAGTCGATAGATATACAACAACAATCATACCATAGGCTAGCTTCTAGGGTTTAGCCTCTCTGATCTCGTGGTAGATCAACTCTTGTAATACTCATATCATCAATATCAATCAAGTAGGAGTAGGGTTTTACCTCCATCGAGAGGGCCCGAACCTGGGTAAACATTGTGTCCCTTGCCTCCTGTTACCATTGATCCTAAGACGCACTTCTTGGGACCACCTACCCGAGATCCGCCGGTTTGAACACCGACAATCATCATGATATTCTTCAGGGGCGTTAGTCCTCAGTTTCAACCCTTTTGGTCATTCGTTGACAGAGGGGGAGAAATTTGAGTTAGTCTTCAAGCAGGTCTATCTTATATGGGTGTTTTTTTAAGTTACAACTCTCGTTCTTCTGATGACTTTGCTGGATCGAGTTGTAATCCTAAACTCTATGGTGACCTGATACTTTTGCTGTGTTCTTCTGCATGCTTATTCCTCGTTAATGTTAATGCGCACATGCTGAATTACATCAGTCACCATATTTCATCATGCATTTCAAATTCTTCATATTATATATCAAATGCGTGTATGAATTACAAGATATAGGGGGAGATCTCCATGATTATACTGTTCAAGTGTGCATTGCTTCAAAAGCAAATTCCTCGCTATGCACATCTTCAGGGGGAGTTCTTCTATATCTTGCAATCAAACTCCTCAACATCAATATCTACACTTCATATATTTATCCCCGTTGAAAACTTAACCTATATTGTCATCAATCACCAAAAAGGGGGAGATTGTAAGTGCATCTAGTGCCGCTTAGTGATTTTGGTGTATTGAAGGCTTATAGGTTAAGGGACTGATGCATTTGTAAGTGTACACAGGTCTATAAGTCTATGAGGAGTTTGATATTTACAGAGAAAGTCGACCCCTAAAAATGAAGTTCTTCGACTGAAGACTTTGGATTTCTGAAGACTTTCTGAAGACTTTGAAAGTGAAGAAATTGGTGTGACCTTGAAGACATGGCAATCATTCGAGGAACATGAAGTGTGAAGACTTTTGTTTTCTTAGTTTCATTTTCTCTTTCTTGAGTCATAGGAAACACCGTACTGTTAAAAGGGGTCGAGGAAATACTAAGGAAAAATTTCCATGTGATGCTCAACTCAAAATCCTACACCTACCAATCCCTTCGAGTGAAGCCATTGGAAATCTCGTATAGTTCAGTCATATTCTTCAGCGACAGAGACAAAGTTCTTCTGGTCTCTGAGGAATTTGTTCTGACTGAAGAGTTAGGAATTCGCCAGTGTGAATTGCCTACACAGTGAGGAACATGATAGCCCTGAGGATTTTGATAGTCAAAATTCCGACCGTTGTTGTGCTATGCGCCAGCGGTTCCAAAATATCTACCCACCTAATGGTCATATCAGACAAGGGCATTTATGTCTTATCATGTCGGGCTGCTCCCTAGGCTATAAATAGCCGCCCCCTTCAACCAGTAGCTAGTTGGCTGCTCCGAGAGAAACTGACACTTGTCAATTGAGAGCATCCGATCCTCCGAGGACTTTGAGCGAAAATCATCAAGTGAGGAAAACCCAAACCCAACACCTACAAACCTAAAGTGATTGAGCATCACTGAAGAGATTGATCCTGCATGGATCCGACGCTTGTTTCATTTGAAGACTGTGCTTCTTCCAGACGGTTAGGCGTCAAGGTCTAGAGCATCCAAGAGGAATTGTGGATCGCCGAGTGGCCGAGGTTGTGAAGGTTCGGAAGTCACCTGAAGACTTACCACGAGTGACTGGGCGAGGTCTGTGTGACCTTAGCTCAAGGAGAATACGGTGAGGACTGTGTGTCCGGGACTGGGTGTCCTCGAGTTTAAATACTCAGCCGCTCCAACCAGATGTACAACTGAGACAGCAGTTGGAACTGGTCTACCAAATCATTGTCTTCACCAAGCTACCTAGTTCTATTTCCTCAACTCTTTAATTTCCTCATGTCTGTTGTTGTGTGCCTGTTCATATCTATTTGAAGACTTTGACTGAAGACTTTCTCAATTTCCTCAGTTCAATTTCTTCAGTCTGTCCGTCTTCTTTCTTGTGTTATCCTGTGTTTACTCTTTCTGTACTCTGTGCTTGTCTTCATTTCATCATGATGACTATGCTTTTGTTCAGTTATGTTTACTTTTGAGTACTTATTCCGCTGCAAGTAGTTCTTCAGTTAGGAATTTCCTCACCAGCAAATTCCTCAGTGAAGAATTCATAAAAATCGCCTATTCACCCTCCCTCTAGTCGATATAACGCACTTTCAATGGCCCTCACTACAGAGTCCTCGTCGGTGGCTGCAGAACCATCAGTTTCGATGGAGCGGCGACCACTGCACCTCAGCGATGATGGAGTGAGATTTGCAGCAGTGGCCGTTCCGGTGGCCCTGAGTGGTGGAGTAGACGGGTGCGGGGATGTTGAAGAAGACCGCGAGGGCTACAAGTCAGCCTCCGGCTCGACGAGAGCCCTGGATGCAGGCGCCCCTCCCGTCATCAGAGGCGTAGAAGAAAAAGCTCGCAACTCCGCCATTGTCGACTCATGTTCAGCGCTAATAGACGGGGAGAAAATCACTCCTCGTCGGGTAGGTGACGAAGGTGTGGGCGATGGTGGCGGCGAAGCCACACCCTCAGGAGCCTCCTCAGGCACCACTCCACCCGAGGAAGGATGAACGGAGGAGTCGTTCGACGATGAAGTGGGTTTGGGCCTCTTACTAGGATCATTGGCCCTCACTATATCCTCCCTGCCATGTCCTTTGTCGCCCCCTGGATCATCTCCATGCTCCCACACACGAGGCACGAAATCAGCATCAACATGGAAATATGATTTTTCCAGGCTATACCGTAGCTCATAACCCTTCCTTTGAACAACCACGTCCGACGGAAGAGATTCAACTGTGCTCCTCTTGAAAGCATCGAGGTTCAGCACCGCTACCTGAATACAAAAAATTCCTCTTCGACGCAAACAGAGAAGGTCAACATCCAGAGTCGCGCCAATCACCGAGTTGACAGCCAATGACCCAAGAAATGACGAAGAGCGTGAGCCACCCCATGCACATGTACCCAAATAGGTAGTAGCTCGAATCGATGTGGTTTCTCATCCGACTTTCATGGCTTAAACTCGATAGTAACATTGTGAGACTTGATGAAGACAGCAAACCCGGTTACCCTCTGTACAACTTCCTCGCTTGGGAAGGACATGAAAAAGCGTCTTGGCCATGCGGTATAGCCTTCCAATTCCAGTGCTGCTGAAACTGAGCAATCTTAGCAACCTCTGCTTCCACTATACTAGGATTGATAGAGCCGCAAGATATCGGCACCAAGGCTGGTTGTGAATCCTTTGGTGAGAGATCCTCCCTACAAATATTGTCGGGCATCTGAAAGAAGGCCATATTTTCAGTTCCATATCCGCAAAGCATCGCCACCGGCTTCGGCATTTTGAGAGCAGGACACTGACGCATGGTCATCGGGTGATTATACTTGTTGCAAATAAAACATTATTGTTGAGTCTCGCAGTCGTCAGCAATTAATGTGTCCAGCAGGTTGGCACTTAGAACACCACAACTTTTTTGGCGCTATTGCGACTTCGGCTGCCCCAGAGGGTTGAATCATGTGTGGTGATTGATTCTGCAGAAGGTCCAACTGCATTGGGGTAAAATTCCCTTGTCCTGCTGGCATGGTCGACGAAGAGGCAACCACGGTCACCTAAGATGGTGGTGTCAACATTGGAGCAGCAGGTGGAGGAACAACAGGCGGGGGCACTGTTCCCTGTTGATGCTTATGGCGGCCTCCCTTGCCTCCCTTCAGCTTGCAAGGGCGTGCATTGGCAGCAGCCTCGGTGGCAGCAGAATTATACGCCGTTCTAGCATTAAAGGTGGGAGGCATCTGCACGCCGGCGGGAGCACCATACTACTGCAACTGAGTATTCCCTATAGGCTGATAGGAGGACTGCTGCTGTTGCTGCGCGAACCCAGTTGAAGGTTGAAGAAGATATGGCTGCTGCTGCATAAACTGTCCCGGTGTACCGATGAACTGCTGCTGGAACGACACTTGGTATACCTGTGGCTGCTGCACTGGCGTCTGATATACAGGCGGCTGATGTGCCGGCGTGAAGGGGCCCTGCGGCACCAGCCGCACCAGGGCTTGCGATGGCTGCACCGGCTGGTAGACCCCTGGGGCGAAGCCTGGAGCACCTCCCGACGGAGAAGGATCACGTGGCTGGACGGTTCTTGGAGTTGGGTGGGGCTGGTGACCGGTGGTGAGGCCAGGCGGCGCGACCGGATCGCCTCGCGTCATGGCAGGAGAGCAGACGACGACCGCGAAGGTTCGAGTGAAGTTAGGGTCCGGTACTTTCCCTACCCGAAACCACAAGTGGCCAAGCCAACGACTGAGATTGACCATACGGTGTGGACGTGCAGGATTTGTCTGGACCCGAGTCTGACCTGGCCCTGCCGCAAACGTCGGATCGAAAGTTTGAATTGCCTCTGACGAGTTGGTCCGCGCTGACTGGCCTGAGGTCCGCGTCGGCGGACTGGACTGCGGCGAGGACTCCTTTTCGCCGAGGCACACCTGCGGCAGAAGATCACTGATTGTGCGTGAAGGTGAGCTCCGAGGTGGCGGGATCGGGCCGATCCAAGGCCTGATGAGAGCCCTAGACCGAGCAGGAACCCCGAAGACGCCGTGAGTGGCCGTGGCAGGCGTCCTTGGTGGATCATCCGGAGTGATCGTGTTGGGAATGGCGGCCACCTTCGGCAAGACCGAGGACTCCGATTCCCTGTGCTCCTCCGACCTACACACATGAGAAACCTCACCTGTCTGTCGACATGACGGCCGCTCCCACACCCTTGACGCTGGGGTAGGATATCCAATGTCCGTCCAAAACTCCTCAGCCAACCTCGTCGGTCCTCCTCCGGCGAGTCGCACACGACAGCGAACTAGTGTCGTCAGATGCGGAGACCTCACTCGCATGAACCGCATCGCCTGCATCAATCGACAACGAAGTAATGTCTGTCAGTAACTTCTAGCATCATATTTATACCCTCCAAATAGTTCACGTCGCCAGGCGAGTACGTCATGGTAGGAGTAGGTAGGCCTGGAATAGTTTGTAATCCAGATTGAATCCAGCTCAACCCATACAGGTATAAGGGCATCAACCAAACCAAACCAGACTAAATAGTGAATGCTACAATCCAAACCAATCCAAACTGTATGTATTTTCAAGCCAAACCAATCCAAATTATTCACCCGCATACAGTCTGAAACTGAAGTTTCAAACCAAGGGTGTGTCCGATTACTACTGGAAGAGAACAGAGGCGTTGGAAGGGCAATTAGCTGCTGTTGCATGTGCATGTTACTCACCACAATGTACGTGCACTAGTAGAAAAGGAGGCAATGGTCTAGGCCGGGTCAGCCCATTAGTCCCGGTTCAATCCAGAACCGGGACCAATGGGGGCATTGGACCCGGTTCGTGAGCCCCCGGGGCCGGCCGGGCCACGTGGGCATTGGTCCCGGTTCGACTGGACCTATTGGTCCCGGTTGGTGGGACGAACCAGGACCAATGTGCCTTGCTCCTGGCCCACCACCATTGACACGGTTGGTCGCCTGAACCGGGACCAAAGGCTTCCCTTTAGTCTCGGTTCAAGCCACGAACCGGGACCAATTAGTTGCCTATATATACCCCGCGAGCAGAGCACTCTCACTGCTCTGTTTTTCGTGGCATGCGAGGAGGGAGCTTTGTGGTGCTCTAGCTCACCTCCTATGCACACGAGGTGTTCGATGCAATGCCCGATCCGCACTACTTAAGCTTTCTCCTCTCCAAGCTCCACCTCCAAGCTCCATTTTCCTCAATATTTGTCTAGGTTTAGCGGTCCGTCACGTCCCGTCCCCGTTTTCACCGCCGTCGATCACCCGCGCTGATCTCGTCGCCGGCACCACCGTGGTGAGCCTCTTACTTGTATGTTTATATAGATACTTGTATAATTTTCTTACTTTTATTATTGCATCTTATATAGTGCGATGGTTTTGGTATCCGCCCCCGTCGGCCCTCGTCCTGTCTATGATTCAGATGTGGTATATATTATGTTTTCATAACTATTGGTTCATTTATTGTTTATGACAATTATGCCGACCAACGTGACATAGATTTTATTTATCTAGGAGGTTGTTGAACCGGAAATTCCAACCGACCCTATTGTCGAGAGGTTAAATTTAGTTGAAGAAGAAAACAATTTGTTGAAGGAAAAAATTAGAAAAATTGAGGAGGAGAAGATGATATTGGAGTTGCATGTTGCGGATGTCGTCGATGATCACAAGATCAAGATGGATGCAATGCGCTTGAAGATTAGAAAGGTTAGAAAATATGTCATTCATACCGAGGCTTGGTATCATTATGCCGTTGGATCAGTTGTTACATTGGTTGTGATTATGATCGCATTTGTTTTCGCATTGAAATGTTTTACATAGTTTCAGTGTATGTTTAATTAATTTAGATGCTCTGCGGAGCTTTATGTTGTTAGATGAGAACTATGTATGTACTTTGGTTTTAGTGTGATGGTGAACTTCTATTAATTTGGTTTTAGTGTTCTGTAATGATTTTTGACACACTTAATTATATATAATGCACGTAGATGAACCGGCAATGGATGTACGGTTCAAGACACACCTCCGAGTACATTAAGGGCGTGCATGATTTTCTCGAAGTGGCTGAGGCAAACAAACAGAATGGTTTTATGTGTTGTCCATGCCCTATATGTGGGAATACAAAGTTTTACTCTGACCGGAAAATCCTCCACACCCACCTGCTTTACAAGGATTTCATGCGACACTATAATGTTTGGACGAGGCACGGAGAAATAGGGGTTATGATGGAAGACGGCAAAGAAGAAGAGTACAATGACAACTATGTGCCCCCTGAATACGGTGATGGTACTGAACATCAAGAGGAACCAGACGATGTGCACGATGATGCTGCAACGGGAGAAGCTGCTGAAGATCAAGAGGAACCAGACGATGTGCCCGATGATGATGATCTCCACCGGGTCATTGTCGATGCAAGGACGCAATGCGAAAGTCAAAAGGAGAAGCTGAAGTACGATCGCATGTTAGAGGACCACAAAAAAGGGTTGTACCCCAATTGCGAAGATGGCAACACAAAGCTCGGTACCGTACTGGAATTGCTGCAGTGGAAGGCAGAGAATGCTGTGCCTGACAAAGGATTTGAGAAGCTACTGAAAATATTGAAGAAGAAGCTTCCAAAGGATAACGAATTGCCTGACAATACATACGCAGCAAAGAAGGTTGTATGCCCTCTAGGATTGGAGGTGCAGAAGATACCTGCATGCCCTAATGACTGCATCCTCTACCGCGGTGCGTACAAGGATCTGAACGCATGCCCGGTATGCGGTGCATTACGGTATAAGATCAGACGAGATGACCCTGGTGATGTTGACGGCGAGCCCCCCAGGAAGAGGGTTCCTGCGAAGGTGATGTGGTATGCTCCTATAATACCACGGTTGAAATGTCTGTTCAGAAACGGAGAGCATGCCAAGTTGATGCGATGGCACAGTGAGGACCGTAAGAAAGACGGGAAGTTGAGAGCACCCGCTGACGGGTCGCAGTGGAGAAAAATCGAGAGAAAGTACTGGGATGAGTTTGCAAGTGAGCCAAGGAACGTATGGTTTGCTTTAAGCGCGGATGACATTAATCCTTTCGGGGAGCAGAGCAGCAATCACAGCACCTGGCCCGTGACTCTATGTATGTATAACCTTCCTCCTTGGATGTGCATGAAGCGGAAGTTCATTATGATGCCAGTTCTCAATCAAGGCCCTAAGCAACCTGTCAACGACATTGATGTGTACCTAAGGCCATTAGTTGAAGAACTTTTACAGCTGTGGAATGGAAATGGTGTACGTACGTGGGATGAGCACAAACAGGAGGAATTTAACCTAAAGGTGTTGCTGTTCGTGACCATCAATGATTGGCCCGCTCTCAGTAACCTTTCAGGACAGACAAACAAGGGATACCACGCATGCACGCACTGTTTACTTGACACCGATAGTATATACCTGGCAAGCTGCAGGAAGAATGTGTACCTGGGCCATCGTCAATTTCTTCCGACCAACCATCAATGTCGAAAGAAAGGCAATCATTTCAAAGGCGAGGCAGATCACCGGAAGAAGCCCGCCATGCGTACCGGTGATCACGTACTTGCTATGGTCAATGATTTACACGTAATCTTTGGAAAGGGTCCCGGCTGACTAGCTGTTCCGAGTGACGCTAGGGGACACGCACCCATGTGGAAGAAGAAATCTATATTTTGGGACCTACCCTACTGGAAAGACCTAGAGGTCCGCTCTTCGATCGACGTGATGCACGTGACGAAGAACCTTTGCGTGAACCTGCTAGGCTTCTTGGGCATGTATGGGAAGACAAAAGATACAGCTGAGGCACAGGAGGACCTGCAACGTTTGCACGAAAAAGACGGCATGCCTCCAAAGCAGTATGAAGGTACTGCCAGCTATGCTCTTACCAAAGAAGAGAAGGAAATCTTCTTTGAATGCCTGCTTAGTATGAAGGTCCCGACTGGCTTCTCGTCGAATATAAAAGGAATAATAAATATGGCAGAGAAAAAGTTTCAGAACCTAAAGTCTGATGACTGCCACGTGATTATGACGCAACTGCTTCCGGTTGCATTGAGGGGGCTTCTACCGGAAAACGTCCGATTAGCCATTGTGAAGCTATGTGCATTCCTCAATGCAATGTCTCAGAAGGTGATCGATCCAGAAATCATACCAAGGCTAAGGAGTGATGTGGTGCAATGTCTTGTCAGTTTCGAGCTGGTGTTCCCACCATCCTTCTTCAATATCATGACGCACGTCCTATTTCATCTAGTTGACGAGATTGTCATTCTGGGTCCCGTATTTCTACACAATATGTACCCCTTTGAGAGGTTCATGCGAGTCCTAAAGAAATATGTCCGTAACCGCGCTAGGCCAGAAGGAAGCATCTCCATGGGCCATCAAACAGAGGATGTCATCGGGTTTTGTGTTGACTTCATTCCTGGCCTTAAGAAGATAGGTCTCCCTCAATCACGGTATGAGGGGAGACTGACTGGAAAAGGCACGCTTGGAAGGGACTCAATAATATGCAGGGACGGACATTCTTGGTCTCTAGCACGCTACACAGTTCTACAGAACTCTACCTTGGTGACCCCGTATGTCGATGAACACAAGAACAGTCTGCGCTCCAAACACCCGGAGAAGTGCGATGACTGGATTACATGTGAACACATCAGGACTTTCAGCAGTTGGTTGGGAGCACGTCTCAGAGGTGACAACACTGTTTGTGATGAGCTGTACTTGTTGTCCAGTGGACCATCTTCGACTGTTACAATTTGGAAAGGATACGAGATAAATGGGAATACATTTTACACGATTGACCAAGATCAAAAGAGCACCAACCAAAACAGTGGTGTCCGCTTTGATGCAACAACCGAGAGGGGAAATGACACATATTATGGTTACATAGTGGACATATGGGAACTTGACTACGGACATGATTTTAAGGTCCCTTTGTTTAAGTGCAAATGGGTCAATCTGTCAGGAGGCAGGGTACAGGTAGACCCACAGTACGGAATGACAACAGTGGATCTGAAAAATCTTGGATACACTGACGAACTGTTCGTCCTAGCCAATGATGTGGCACAGGTTATCTATGTGAAGGACATGTCTACCAGACCGAGAAAGAGAAAAGATAAGGAAGCGAATGCATCATACGATGAGCCAAAGCGCCACATAGTTCTTTCAGGAAAAAGGGACATCGTGGGAGTGGAGGACAAGACATACATGTCTGAAGATTATGAAAAGTTTCATGAAATTCCTCCCTTCAAAGTCAAGGCTGACCCCAGTATCCTGATAAACGATGAAGATTATCCATGATTACGGCGCAATAAGCAAATGACACAAGCGAAGAAAAAGTGAAGACTTTCTCCCGCAACTATTATGATGATACCATGCCAACTTTGTAACTGACGAGTATGATACCATTGTCCGTTTTGTATATGCACATGCTATGTGTGGGTCAATTTATGATACCATGCCAACTTTCAACTTTTTCAGAGTTCATTTGAAATGCTTTAATGTCTTATGGTTCGACCCTCGTAATAATTAAAAATAGCAACAATAAGTATTTTGTTGTAAGTAGAAACAAAATAAAATAAATAAAGCAAGAAAGAAAACAAAAAACAAAAAAGTGTTTTCAAATTTGAAAAGTAATGGCACTAACAGAAAGTTTATAATTTTCCTAAAACTAAAAGCAAAAAGGATCAAAAAATAAAGCAAAAAACAAAAAAAAATAATGCAGAAAACAAAACAAAAAAACAACAATAAGTATTTTGTTGTAAGTAGAAACAAAATAAAATAAATAAAGCAAGAAAGAAAACAAAAAACAAAAAAAGTGTTTTCAAATTTGAAAAGTAATGGCACTAACAGAAAGTTTATAATTTTCCTAAAACTAAAAGCAAAAAGAATTAAAAAAATAAAGCAAAAAAAAGAAAATAAATAATGCAGAAAACAAAACAAAAAAACTGGAAAAAAAAATAAAAATAGCAACAATAAGTAAGGAAAACAAAAAAACAAAAAAAATGCCTTCTACTAGGCCCCCACGGCGTGAATACGACTTGAAACCCTACTATGCTCCAGGATTCAGGCCCGCAGTAGGCCCAGAAGGCCCATTAGGCAAAGCAGTAGCAAGTAGGCCCGTAAGCCTGCAGTGGAGAGGAGCTCGAGAGGGGTGCGACAGTGGGGCTTATAAACCACTGTGCGCCCCTCTCAACTAGCGAGGTGGGACTAAACTTTGGCCGCGACGCGGGCAGCACAGGGGCCTTTGGTCCCGGTTGGTGGCTCCAACCGGGACTAAAGGGGGTGCATTGGTACCGGTTCGTGGCACCAACCGGTACCAATGCCCACCCTTTAGTCCCGGTTGGTGCCCCCAACCGGGACCAAAGGCCGCCGCTTCCCGCCCTTTGGGCTGCTGAAAAGAGGCCTTTGGTCCCGGTTGGTGGCACCAACCGGGAGTAAAGGGGGCATTAGTCCCGGTTGGAGCCACCAACCGGGACCAATGCTCTTTCTATATATACAGGACTTAGCAGTTTTCGCCAAAACCCATCTCTTTCCTTCTCGCCCCGACGCCTCTGCTCCTCGTCGCCGTCGCCGCCGAGCCCTGCCCCGATGCCGTCAGGCTGGTCCAGCTCGCCGTCGCCGCCGCCGAGCCACTGCCCCGACACCGTCGCCGCGCCCGCCGCCCCTGCTGGCCCCGACACCATCGTCGTCGCTGCACGCGCCACCGGTCGTTCCCCGACCCTGTCGATGTCGCCGCGCGCGCCGCCCCTTCCCCGACCCCGTCGCCGTCGCCGCGCGCGCCGCCCCTTCCCTGACCCCGTCGCCGTCGCCGCGCGCGCCGCCCCTTTCCCAACCCCGTCGCCGTCGCCCCGACCACACGCCGCCGCCTTCGGTCCGGCCGCCGACGCCCTTTCCTCTGTTTTTTATATATGCAGAAGTTTATATATGCAAAAATTTATACATATATGCAAGTATATATGTATTTTTTTGCATTTTTTTGTGTATATGTGTTTTATGTGTATATATGTGTACATGTTCATAGTATTTTTTTTCATAAGTGTATTTTTTTTGTTCATTGCATTTTTTTCATATGTATAATGTATATATGTATGTGGTAGCTATATATATGATGAATGGATGTGGCTATATATGTATGTATGAATATAATGTTCATAGCATTTTTTTTATATGTTTTTTCATATATGTATTAATTTTATATTTAGGTTGTTAGTAGATATCGATTTAAGGTTAGTGCATTTTAGGTTATTGTAGAGGAGAAAGTAAAATAAGGAAAAGGAAGAAAAGAGGAAGAAGGAAGGAAGAAGGAAGAAGGAAGAAGAAGAAGAAAAAGAATCAGAGGAAAAAGGAAAATAAGAAGAGGAAGAAAGGAGAAAAAGAAGAGAGGAAGAAGAGGAGAAATAAATAAGAAGAGGAAAAAAGAAGAAAAAGAAGAGGAGAAGAATAAAGGAATAGAGGAGAAGAAGAAAAAATAGAAGAAGAAAATTTTATTTTTTCTTCTTCTCCTCTATTCCTTTCTTCTTCTCCTCTTTTTTTTTCTTCTTCTTCTTCTTCCTTCTTCCTTCTTCCTCTTTTCTTCCTTTTCCTTAATTATTTTCCTTTCTCGAGGGAGAAGAAGAAAAAGAAGAGTAGAAGAAGAAAGAAAGGAATAGAGGAGAAAGAAGAAACTTCAACACGAGGGGGTGGTACCGATACCCCCTCCCCGATAACATTATTTTCCCATATATATGTATGTCGTGTCGTTGTCGATATAACCCCCTCTAGATAACTTCGACATGAGGGGCGGTCGATATATATACCCCCTCTCGACCGTGATAACTTATACAACGGCAGCACCCCCCGGCCTTCGGCCCTCTCGCTCGACCAAAACTCTCGAGGACACCCAAACCCTAGAGAGAAAACGATGTTGGTCTCCTACCCCCTCCCGCCGCGCCCCTACCCGACAAATTAACTCTCTCGAGGCCACCCAAATTTACCAAGTTAAAAGAGCGTTGTCGTCGAGGCCACCCCAAACCCTTGAAGCGTTGTGTCGAGGCGACCCCAAACCCTAGAGAAGCAGCGTCGAGGCCACTAACATGATTCCTTATTGTGATTAGCTAGCTAGTTCTAC
>NC_041385.1:836170173-836188812 GCF_002162155.2 Triticum dicoccoides
ATATCCATCTGTACCATGTTTGAATAATAATTGGCATGTTGTAAATATTTGCAAGAACTATGGATCACTCCCGAGACGAAGAAACAGAAGCGATGTTGGGGGAGATAATCGCAAATGGAAGTGATGATGTTGCGTCATTTCTCCTCGACACCGATGGTCAGTTGGATGAAGAAGAGGGCTATGTTCATGATGGCTTCGGCCCATTAATGCCGGTACAAGAAGAGGACTATGTTCATGATGGCCCCGGTGACACAATGGAGGTACAAGAAGGAGACCGTGCTGACTGCTCCGGTGACCGAACCGAGTCCGGCCAGGTATATATATATTAGTTAAGCCCGTGCTGACTAGTTAATTGATGCTTCCATTGTTTTGGTATATGTACACATATTAATTACTCTCGTCTTTCTTCCTTATAATTTCTAGCCCTCCGGATCGAGCACAACTTCGGTAAGGAGATGAGGCCCGAAGAAAAAGTTGAGCTCGGATGAAAAGTTTGAGATCATAGAACCGATTGAACCCATCCGGACAAGGAAGGCATTTTCTGCTTAGTGTGGGGTTCTTGTTAGGGACAAGAACCCGATCAGCATCCAGCAATGGTATAAGCCTAAGGAGGAAGACCCTGAGGTATCTTATGTCAATGATATGCAGAAAGAAGATCTTTGGACTGACCTGAAGGCAAATTTCACCCTACCGCCAAAGGAGGATCCGGAGAATCCAGTTAAAGAGCAATTAATCAAGTCTTATGCTCTTAAGAAGATGGCAACCCTAATGAGGAGGTGGAGGAAAGAGCTGAACCAATTTGTCGAAAAAAAAGACACCAGAATTCATCGGCAAATATGAGAAGATCAAAGATCACTGGCCCGCATTTGTGGCCCACAAGACATCGGAAAAGAGTAAGAAGATGTCGGCGAGAAACAAGGAAAATGCTGCGAAGAAGAAGCTTCACCATCGCACGGGGTCAGGTGGCTACCTCAAAGCCCGACCTAAGTGGACCAAGGCTGAGCATGATCTGCTTGAAAAAGGGATCAAACCAGAGACAATGTACTGGCCAGACCATTGCCGGACTTGGTTGTTCGGGGCTGGCGGAACCTTGGACCCTGTAACAGGGAAGTGCCAGTGGACGGACGAGCAACTGGAAATACCAGTCAAGAACCTTCGACACTATATCGCTGCAGCGCAGCGAGGGACGTTCCTTCCAAACAGGGAGAAGGACGAGCTCACAATGGCCCTTGGAAATCCTGAGCACCCTGCACGGACACGAGGCACGCCAGGCTCCATTCCGTGCAAGGTTGGTTTTCCGGACGTAGGGGGTTACAAAACCCACGAGAGGAGGAAGAAACTGGAGTAGGACCAACTGCAGGCGCTGCTTGGAAGGGTAATGGGGCTAGAGGATCGAGAAGAGGAACGAGAAGCAGCAGATCGCAACAAACGACCTGCTGAAGCTTCCCCGCCATCTCAGCGGAGAAGCAGCGTGGCTTCCACCGAGCTGCTTCAGCCGGAGCATGTCTTGACGGCTCCTGCCAGCTATCCCGCGGATGGTATCACGGAGTCTCAAAGTTGCCACATTATGGCGCGATGGATGACTTTGAAGGTCAAGGCGGCTGTTGGCCAATTTTATCCTAGTGGACCCGGCACAACTTATCACTGCCAGCCCATTCCAGAAGGATATGCTAAGGTGATGGTGGATGAAATAATGGAGGGATTTTAGGACCTCCCGCTTGACCACCCTACCGGTGAAGGGGAGACTAGGCTGGGTTCTGCTCTGAAGACTCCATGCCTATGGCGAAAGGAGCTCATCAACCTTCTGAACTGGATGCCTCCGCCTCCTCCTCCTCCTCCGGCGAGTCAGGGCACTCCGCCTCCTCCACCGCCTCCTCCTCCGGCGAGTGACGATCAGGGCACGCGTGGCGGCACTCCGCCTCCTTCTCCGGTGTGTGGCGGCACTCTGCCTCCTTCTCCGCCTGCGCCGGCGCTCCCGAGCAGCCAGTAGCCTCCTCCTTCTTCGCCTCGCCAGCAAGGGCGGAAGAGACTCGCCGCTGCCCTGGCTGCTCCGGCGCGTCGTACTCCTTCTCCTCCGCCTCGAAAGCAAGCACGAAAGAAGACAGACGCCGCAGCCGCTCCGTCTGCTCCGGCGTCTAGCAGCACAACTAGAGGCGGGAGGCAATACAAATACGGTCCATCATCTCTCAAGCCTCTAGAGAAGTTACCATACGAGAGGTCCGAGGAGGAAAACAATACGATTGTGCGGACCCACGTGAAGGACTTCTTTGAAGGGGTGAAAGCAAAGAGACATCCACCTCCGGAGGAGAAGGTAGATCTGGTGAAAGCAAAGCGCACTATCGATGCCCTGAGGAAACCACCAAAGTCTCCGCCGAGAACCAACTATGAGCGCATTACTGGACAGACATATCTCCAAGCCAAGCGGTCGGGAACTACTGTCAGTGATAAAAGGTTAAAAGAACGAGCAAAGGGGAAAAAATTGCCCAGCTCAGCGAACAAGCACAACAATCGTGCCCCCCGCTCAATGTGTCTAATGCTCCGGGGACGGTGCCCGGTTATGGCAATCTTGAAGATTACCTGCCTGACGATGCACTTCCTGATTTCATGGAGGTGGATGAACACAGATACGAGTACGGGAAGCCTCTCGTCAAAGATGAAAAATCTCTGACAACAATGATGCGAAGATTCCATAGTTGGTACATGAAAACCTGCAGAGAGTCTGAGGGGACGAACAGTTTGTATCTGAACATTAAAGAGGAGCACGACCTCGTTTCAAATGATCTGTTGTGTGTTCCATTTGAGGAGTTCTTCGAGTTCTTCAATCAAAAGGCCCTCGATAAATTAATGGTCTTTTGCTACTGCCTATAAGTACTATTTCTGTCATTAAGTCTCTATATATAGCTCGGCTCTTTCATTGCATGTATTTATAATTAATTATCCTCAATATATTATGCAGATTGAAGATCGTCGAGTGCAAAAAACAAGAAATTTATGATATTGGGTGCATTAACACAAATATCATAGATGTATTTCTGGTTGGAAAGAACGTCAAAGAGGCCGAGGACAACTTGCTACAATCGTTGATCAAAAATCAAAACAAAGATACCATACTCTTTCCTTACAACGGCCCGTGAGTGTTACTGTCGTGTGCATATTCGGTTTCCCTTATTACTCAAGCGAGGTTATAGTAATGTAATTGATGAGTTATGCATGCGTGCGCAGGTACCACTATATTCTTCTGGAGATTAAGCTTGAACGTGGACTAGTAACTGTCTTAGACTCGAGACGGAAAGATCCCAAAACCTATGCGGACATCACTGAAATGCTCATCAAGTAAGTTCAATCGATCATTATCGCACCATATCGGCAACTTTTTGTTCATTTCCTGATATCTCAAGTAATAATAATTATTTTCTTTGTCTTGCAGGGTTTGGAAACAGTTCACCGCAGAAGCTCCAGGACTGCCGAAGGAGCTGTGATATACATACCCGAAAGTAAGTACTACTGGGTAGCTAGTTGCGCGCATCTCCCGTTGATTCTATATCTATACTTTCATCAATGTCATTTATAATACTTCATTATCAGTTTGATTGACCTCTATTTCTCGTAAAGTGCTTGTGGCAGGAGGAAGGGAATGATTTCTGTGGATACTACGTGTGCGAGTTCATCCACACCGTACTTTGAAAAACAAGCGGGGCTACTCTAGAAGACAATATGAAGTGCGTAAGCAATAATATTCACAATTTCATTTTATTACACCATCATTTCTGTTGAGTTTTATTCATATATATGTATTAATTAACCCTCTTCTTCAAATCAGACGTGGCAGATGCGGGATGAACTCCTAGAACCAGATCGCATGAAAGCAATTCATGAGGAATTGGCGGAATTCTTTCTTGAACACGTCATCAGTAAAGCCGGAGAATACCATGTGGAAATTGATTTCAAATGCTAGGGGTTTGTAATTAAGAAATCTTATACATATTGTACATGTATGTAGCCAGTAGCGTCGGATACATGATACGAAAACTTGTTGTTCGACCAATCTCTCGGAGAAGGAGAGGTCGATCGATCACTTATGTATATATAGTACGTAGCGTCGACCAAGCACGGACATAAGAGAGGACACTTCCCTCTATTAATTAGCTAGCTAACACAATATATGAAACACCTAAATTAACCACCCAAAACCCCCAACCCCCCTCCTTTCAAAAAAAACACCAGCCACTGGAATGCAGACGCGTGGATGCCTTTTGGTCCCGGTTGAAGCCACCAACCGGGACCAAAGGCTCCCTGACTGGGCTCGGTGCACAGGGCCAGGTGGAGGTACATTGGTCCCGGTTCGTGTTTGAACCGGGACTAATGGGTGGAGGTATTAGTAACTCTTGAGTAAATAGGCAATTTCTCGATTAAATTAATCCATGAGTAAATCACTAGCATGGCATTGACTAAGTTGATGACGTACTGACTCTGATCTAAACATGCACGTACTAAGCAAACAGTAGACAAATCTACACATACTGCTAGTACTGCTAATATGAAAATAATCAGGAGCGGGATAAACGAGTTATACCCTCCAGTAGGCCACGCAGAGGCCGCGGCTTTGGTGGCAGCAGCGGCGTCCTCGGCGACCTTCTTGTCGGCTTCAGCTTTCTCGGCGGCGGCACGGTCGGCGTCGGTGGACATGGTGATGATGAAGGCGACGCAGACGTAGAGGAAGTAGACGATCGGAAGCGAGCAGTCGCGTAATCGCTGCCCAAAAACCTATTCGCCCCTCACCCCGTACAGGAACCAGAAGGGCGTGGTTTCGGAGACCTGCTCTCCCGTCGACCGTGTACGTGGCGGACGGGATGGAGTCACCGGCGGCAGCAGCAGCAAAGGAACGACGGTGGGCGTGCGCATGAGCAGATGTGATCTGTTCGTGGCGGCTAGGGTTAGGAGACACCGCATACTTATAGGCGCAGCCGCGTGGAGAGACGTGGGCTCGACCCACGTCCGAGTCCGTGACAGCCCATGATCCGACGTCTCAGATCGTGGCCCAGCTGTCAGAAAACTCTCCGTTAGTGACTGGCAAAAATAAGCGCGTAGGTGTGAGCTCGGCTCGGCTCAATCCCGCAACCCACGGTGCGTCGTGACGAGGCGAGGCGTGGCGTGGCGAGGCGGGCGGCGGAGGAGGAGTGCGCGAGGGCCTCTTCTCTTCTCAAGCTCCAATAGCATGTAGAAGAGAAACACTTATAAACCACTCCAACTCTCCTTCCACTATCGGGGTGGGACTAAACTTCCCACCACACCTAGTGCCATATAACCCACATGGACCCTTAGAGATTTTTCAGAAATTGCAATATGGGCCTAGAGCTCATCTCATATTTCAGCAATCCCCCACCAGATCTCGAGGGCCCATTGTGTCCTCTGTTCCAATTGCTGTTTCGATATACCAGTGTTTCAGTAAAGACCTGTTAAGGTTGAACTTCACCTAGAACAAGTGGCTACACTCCTTCACAACTGAACAATGGACTATGCCTTGAATTGTCAGTTTGGCGTAAAGAAGTTTCACTACATGTCTTACTAGTACTAGGCTGCCGAAGGCTGACCCCTCGGGTGGAGCATATAAGTCACACTCCTGGCCTATTCATGAGCTTACTAGAGATCACCCCAATCTCATAGACTGTGGCCAGCAGTCGGGCTCATATAGGTGTGTTCCTCCAAAGATCGCTCTGTAGGATAGCATCTTGCTTTTATAAGCTTTGGAACACATTGAGACCGTAGTCATCCTACCATACAGTATCGAGAGTATTGCATCTCCAACGGAGTGGGTTAGTATAGTTACTCTCCTCAGTTCACCACTGGCTTGTTTTCCCAGGTCCTAGTTCACGGGATCTCCGATCACATAGGTTGGGTTACCACCATGGCAACTCATGTGGGTCTCATACCCATCTCCCTCGATGCATTATCTATCACAACACGTGATAGCCCTTTTGTAAAGGGATCTGCCAGATTCTTAGCCGTATGGACATAGTCCAACGCTATCACTCCGGAGTTTCTTAATTTTCTGACAGCTTTTAATCTCATTCTTATGTGTTTGGTGGACTTCATGTTGTCCTTTGAACTCTTCACCTTGGTGATGACAGTCTGATTGTCACAATTCATAAGGATAGCCGGAACCGGTTTATCAACCAATGGCAAGTCCATCAAAAGATCTCGAAGCCATCTCGCTTCAACACCAGATGTGTCTAATGTCGTTAATTCTGCTTCCATTGTCGATCTCGTTAAGATCGTTTGCTTGCAAGACTTCCAGGAAACAGCGCCACCTCCAAGAGTAAACATATACCCAGTTGTGGCCTTCATCTCATCAGCATCAGAGATCCAATTCGCATCACTATACCCTTCAAGTACCGACGGGTATCCGGTATAGTGAAGTCCATAGTTCATAGTACCTTTCAGATAGCGCATAACTCTCTCAACAGCATGCCAATGTACATCACCCGGTTTGGAAACAAACCGGCTCAGTTTGCTCACAGCAAACGCGATGTCAGGCCTCGTTGCGCTCGCTAGGTACATCAGTGAACCAATGATTTGAGAGTATCTCAATTGATCTTTAGCCATGCCTTTGGACTTTCGAATCAATACGCTAGGATCATATGGTGTTTGAGATGGTGTGCAGTCCGAATATCCAAAACGACTCAACACCTTCTCAACGTAATGGGATTGCAGAAGTGTGATCCCACCCTCATTATCTCTCAGTAGCTTGATGTTCAAGATAACATCAGCCACACCAAGGTCTTTCATCTCAAAGTTCTGAGATAGAAACGATTTGACCTCCTCAATGACTTTGAGGTTTGTTCCGAATATCAGTATGTCATCAACATACAAGCACAGTATAACTCCTTCGCCCCCACCATGGCGATAGTATACACATTTGTCAGCCTCATTAACAACCAAACCAACAGATGTCAGAGTTGTATTAAACTTATCATGCCATTGCTTAGGTGCTTGTTTCAGGCCATATAAAGATTTTATCAACCTACACACCTTTCTTTCCTGACCATCTATCACAAAGCCATCAGGCTGTTGCATGTAGATTTCCTCCTTTAGCTCTCCATTTAGAAAAGCCGTCTTAACATCCATCTGATGGACGAGAAGACCAGGTGAGGCCGCCAACGAGAGTAATACTCGAATGGTGGTCAGTCTAGCCACAGGTGAATAAGTATCAAAGAAATCTTCCTCTTCTTGCTGGTCATAGCCCTTGGCCACAAGCCTAGCCTTGTACTTTTCAATCGTACCATCGGGCCTAAGCTTCTTTTTGAACACCCACTTACATCCCAGTGGTTTGCAACCATAGGGACGGTCAGTGATCTCCCATGTCCCGTTAGCCATGATGGAATCCATCTCGCTACGGACCGCATCCTTCCAGTAGTCAGCTTCTGGAGAGGCATACGCTTCTGAAATAGAAGTGGGAGTATCATCCACGAGGTACACGAAGAAATCATCACCAAAGGTCTTTGCAGTCCTTTGTCTCTTGCCCCTACCAAGGGTTTCCTCGTCATCCTCCTCGGGATTTTCATCATGTGTTTGTTCATAATATTCCATAGGGATGGCAGGTTCAGGAGTCTCCTCGGATTCCTGTCTAGAAGTGCTTTGCATATCTCTCATGGGAAAAATATCCTCAAAGAATGTAGCATCCTTAGACTCCATAATTGTACCGATCTTCTTGTCAGGTACCTCAGATTTCACTACTAGAAATCTATAGCCAACGCTGTTCTTAGCGTAGCCCAAATTAATGCAGTCCACGGTCTTATGTCCAAGCTTACGCTTTTTGGGGATCGGCACGTTGACTTTCGCCAAACAGCCCCAAGTGCGCAAGTACGAGAGTGTCGTCCTTCTCTTTGCCCATTTCTCATAGGGAGTGATCTCACTATCCTTTGTCGGAACTTTATTCAGGACATGACATGTCGTCAATATAGCCTCCCCCCATCATGCCTTGGATAAACCCGATGTATCTAACATGGCGTTAACCAAATCAGTTAGAGTACGGTTTTTCCGCTCGGCAACCCCGTTTGACTGGGGTGAATAGGGAGGCGTCCTCTCATGAATAATGCCGTGTTCCGCACAGAAGGAATCAAACTCACTCGAGAAGTACTCTCCACCACGATCTGACCGGACTCGTTTAATTTTCTTTTCAAGTTGATTTTCAACTTCTGCCTTATAGATTTTAAAGTAGTGTAGAGCCTCATCTTTAGTATTTAACAGATACACATAGCAATATCTAGTGGAATCATCTATCAATATCATGAAGTATCTCTTTCCACCTTTAGTCAACACACCATTCATCTCGCAAAGATCAGAATGTATGAGTTCTAATGGTGCCAGGTGTCTCTCCTCCGCGGCCTTATGAGGCTTGCGAGGTTGCTTAGCTTGCACACATGAAAGGCACTTAGAACCTTTGGCTAAAGTGAAACTCGGGATTAAATCCAACTTGGCTAGCCGCGACATAACACCAAAACTAATGTGACAAAGACGTGAATGCCAAACTTCAGATTCATTAACATTCGAATGAATATGGTTCACGACTTTATTACAAAAATCTGCGAGGGAAAGGCGGAACATCCCTCCGCTCTCATAACCTTTTCCAACAAAGAGTCCATATTTTGTAACAACTAATTTATTAGACTCGAAAACCAACTTAAACCCTTCTCTACATAGAAGGGAGCCACTAACGAGGTTCTTCTTGATGGCGGGGACATGCTGCACGTTCTTCAGCTGCACGATCCTTCCCGAAGTAAACTTCAGATCGACCATGCCAACACCATGAACAGAAGCACTCGCGCCATTCCCCATCAATACGGACCCGTGACCTGTGACCTGGTAAGAAGTGAACAATGAAATGTCAGCACACACATGAACACCTGCACCTGTGTCCACCCACCAATCGTTGGGTTGAAACACTGAAAAAACAGTAAATAAATTACCGTACCCAGATGCACCATTCTCATTGTTGCCCACAATCATGTTGACAGACTTGGAGTCCTGTCCTGACTCCTTGTACTTGTTTGGGCACTTGTTGGCCCAATGTTCAACCGAACCACAAGTAAAGCAGCCCTCGTCCTTCTTGTTCTTCTTGAAGGTCTTCTTACCCTTCTTCTTAAAGTCGGTATTGTGTTGGACACCGTTCTTTCCCTTGGGCTTGTGGGAGTTGAAGTTCTTTTGGTTCACCATGTTGGCAACAGAAGTCCCTTCGGCCCCTTTTCCGTGCGAGTCTTTTGCCCTCGAATTCTGCTCAACACTCAGATGGCCAATGACATCCTCCACAGAGAATTCACGCCTTTGATGTTTCAGAGTGGTGGCAAAGTTCCTCCAGGAATTAGGGAGCTTAGCGATTATGCAGCCCGCGACAAACTTGCCCGGCAACTCGCACTTGAGAAGCTCAAGTTCCTTAACAATGCATATTATCTCATGAGCCTGCTCCAATACAGGACGGTTTTCAACCATCTTGTAATCGTGGAACTGCTCTATAATATACATCTCGCTCCCTGCATCGGCGGCCCCGAATTTAGATTCGAGCGCCTCCCACAAGTCCTTGGCGACATGCACATGTAAATATGCGTCGACCAGTTTATCTCCGATCACGCTAAGAACTGCTCCGAGAAACACAACGGTAGCCTCCTTGAACGCCTTCTCCTGTTCAGGAGCAATCGTTCCCGTGGAGACACCGGTGACCCAGAACACGTTCATAGCCGTGAGCCATAACGTGGTCTTAGTCTGCCAACGCTTGAAGTATGTACCGGTAAACTTATCCGGTTTCAGTGCAGCGGCAAAGCCACTTGCCGAGAAATTCCTACACATAATAGGTTTTTGGATTGTTGAGTAAATAGGCAATTTCTCGATTAAATTAATCCATGAGTAAATCACTAGCATGGCATTGACTAAGTTGATGACGTACTGACTCTGATCTAAACATGCACGTACTAAGCAAACAGTAGACAAATCTACACATACTGCTAGTACTGCTAATATGAAAATAATCAGGAGCGGGATAAACGAGTTATACCCTCCAGTAGGCCACGCAGAGGCCGCGGCTTTGGTGGCAGCAGCGGCGTCCTCGGCGACCTTCTTGTCGGCTTCAGCTTTCTCGGCGGCGGCACGGTCGGCGTCGGTGGACATGGTGATGATGAAGGCGACGCGGACGTAGAGGAAGTAGACGATCGGAAGCGAGCAGTCACGTAATCGCTGCCCAAAAACCTATTCGCCCCTCACCCCGTACAGGAACCAGAAGGGCGTGGTTTCGGAGACCTGCTCTCCCGTCGACCGTGTACGTGGCGGACGGGATGGAGTCACCGGCGGCAGCAGCAGCAACAGAACGACGGTGGGCGTGCGCGTGAGCAGATGTGATCTGTTCGTGGCGGCTCCGGCGTCTCAGATCGTGGCCCAGCTGTCAGAAAACTCTCCGTTAGTGACTGGCAAAAATAAGCGCGTAGGTGTGAGCTCGGCTCAATCCCGCAACCCGAGGCGAGGCGGGGCGGGCGGCGGAGGAGGAGTGCGCGAGGGCCTCTTCTCTTCTCAAGCTCCAATAGCATGTAGAAGAGAAACACTTATAAACCACTCCAACTCTCCTTCCACTTCCGGGGTGGGACTAAACTTCCCACCACACCTAGTGCCATATAACCCACATGGGCCCTTAGAGATTTTTCAGAAATTGCAATATGGGCTTAGAGCCCATCTCAGATTTCAGTAGTAACGACTCATTAGTCCCGGTTCATGAACTGGGACTAAAGGCCCTTACAAACCAGGACTAATTAGTGTTTTTCTACTAGTGGTGCATTCGTACATAGAACATCCTGTAATGCTAGATATAAGCACTGTAGTTGACTATAGCTGAACTCCATCCATCACGGGTTAAGGAAATCCTATTTGCACTGTTCGACCTCGTCGGCCAACTCGCCGGCGCCGTTGAGCGGGAAGAAGTAGCGGTACACCTCATAGAGCGCCATGCAACTGTTGTATTTGTATATCATGCGGTCTGACCGTAGTTGGGCAGCTCGGCCACCGTGTGCGCCACGCACAGCCGCAGTCCGCCGCCGTGATGTCCCAGGCGCAATACCCAAGCCTGTAGATGGTCGTCTTGGTTCCGCCACCGCCGCCGCCGCCGCATCTGAGATGCACCGTGTCCGTTGCGAGCTCATTGTTCGCGTCGTTGCCGGACATGAACTTCCCCTGCGCTCGGTCGAAAATGACCAGGTCCATGCCGGTGGTGTTCTGGGTGTTGAGAAGAAGGCTTAGCTTGTGGCCCGTACCCGCACCGCCGCGGCCATGCAGAGCACGCAATCCTGCCGGGGGACATTGCCGCAGCACTGCACAAGGCGCCAGATTTCCGAGGAGGAGCAGACGATGGCCGTGCCGTAGTAGGCCGAGGCTCGCGAGACGAGCGCCCAAAGAAGTTGGTCGATGCTGGTCTGCGTCTCCGTGCTGGCGTAGTACACGCCGATCGGGTACATGCCAGAGCATGGACATGTCATTGAGAAAGCAGGAGCATGGTCGACACCGGCAGTGGAGAAGACGAGGAGGACGTTGCCAATGCATGATTTCTTTGATCCGGAAGGGAAGCTGGTGGCTGATTTTGTTATCAATCCATGGGTTGGAACGGTTTGAGACCGTTTAGTCTATGACCAGACCAAACCAGACCAAGCCCATAATAGAAAAAACCAAAACCAAACAAGTCTACATTAGAAGGTCAGCCCATTTAATCCAAACCAAAGGAGACCAATAGGAAAACCGATCTGAAACTATAGTTTCAGTCTAAACCATTCCCAGGTTTAGGAGTAGAGATGTAGGCGTACGTGACGATGAGGACTAGGATGTCGTCTAGCAGGCCACGGTACGCCAGGAAAGCTGGAAACAAAACAAAAATCATCATAGAGAGACGCTCTTGGAATTCATGGAGATTGTTTGTCGGAAGGAGATGGCTGAATCAACTGGCCGCCTTACCTTCGAGAATAAGATCCATAGGGCTCACGACGTACAACAGAGCCAGGGTTGCCTGGAAGCCATCCATCAAAGTCGGTTCAGAACTTGAGAATGATGTTATTGGCAAGACTGAAACATTACTAACTGTTAAACCAGTGGCCGAAACTAAACACGTAAAAGGTTCATATATATTGAAGTAACCGGAGCACACAGTATAGCTATACTATCTAATCTGGGCATCTGGCTGATAAAACCAACATCCTACACTGTCCTAAGCAGACCAACACCGAGAAAATCCGGTAATTGTTGTTTGTATGATTCTTCAACACTTCATCATCGTTCATCTCATCATCAAGACAGTCAAACATTCACAACAACATGCTATTCTATATTCATCTTCAAAAGCTTTGCATGGCCGGCTTTCAATTGAGTGTATGCTATTACCGGGTTGGGGGTCATGTAGTTCCAGTCGAATTAAATGGTTACCGTTCCATGTCTAGTGGTCGATATAAAATTTGCCGACAACACCCCTACCGGCCCCATTGTAGTTATGTTGGGGGTCATGCAGTTGCAGTCGGGTTAATTACAACGCTTGTAGTTGCAAGTCTAGTGGTGGACATACAACTGGCCAACAACCCTCTACCACTCCAATTGCAGTCATTTTAAAGGTCATGCGGTTGCAATAGGTTTAAAATAGCTAAAGTTCCAATTCGGGTGTTAGACATACAACTGGCGTACGACCCCAATTGCGTGCATTTTAGGGTCATGTAGTTGTAGTTGGTCCCAAATTACATGTCTAAAATTCTAATAGTAGACTTGTAACTTGATGACAACCTCATCATAGCCATGGCGTCGTGGGATGGTATAGATGGTCAAGGATACACACCTATAAAAAAGCTTCCTTGACTCTTCGGTTCTTTGCCCGTGCACACGCTTTTGCAAAACAAAAAAATTGCACCTCCCAAACAAACACGAGAACACAATGCACATGGCATACAAGAAAAAAACCCGTAGTCCGTCAAATGACAAAGCACAAGGGATTGTTCTGGACAGAATAGAGAAATAACACCGCAGAGTGAATCAAGACAAAAATTTGCATGAATCGACCAATGATTAATCATGTGGTGCAGAACTTAAACGTGCAATATTTAATTTTTATATAGATGCGCTTTAGCATATCTGTTAAACGCTTACAATTGCAAGTCTCTATTGATGAATATGCAACTGGTGAATAGCCCCCCTAGTGGCCCCATTGCAGTCATGTTGGGGGCATTCAATTGTACTCGGGTTACAACGCTTGCAGTTGCAAGTCTAGTGGTGAACATGCAACCGGATGACAACCCTAGTTGTAATCACATTGAGGATCATGCAGTTGTAATCTGAGTACAAAACTTTCACTTGCATGTGAAGTGAACATGCAACTTGCCGACGGCCCTCTACCGTCGAATGACAAAGCGCAAAGGATTGCATGGGATAAAAGAGATAATTAACACCACAACGCGCATCGAGACAAAAAGTTTGCACCAATCTAACAATGATTAGGCTGGTCGTAAGGTAGTATCATAAGTTAGTATCATGCATATAATACTAGTGTATGGTACTACCTCTGTAATGCATAGTATTATACATTAGTATCTTATAGATGACCTTATTTATTGCCATACAATACACATACAAGCAGTGGTGGGGCTAAAAAAAGGCTACATGGCCATGGCCCGCCCAGCTTTGTAGCATTTCCTTCTATGAAAGTCAGCCCATGAGCCCAGAAAAACCATATATTGGTATTCTTTTGCACTGGTGCCCCGGAGGTCCATAAACACGTACCGCAATACTGTAGCGCGAAAATACCACCAAAAAAAGGGCTTCGTGGGGAATCGAACTCAGCCTGCAACTAACCTCCAATAGACTGCCTACCACTACAACACCGACTTCTAGTGACTGCATGCAGCGCGCACTGTTTAAGAACTACTCTAGCTGCGCTATTTGAATAAGAACAAGTTCACTAATTTGAGAAAAAGTTCACCAATTGACCGGTCTGACCAGTTGACCATTGAATGTTCAAAAAATATGTGTATCTTTTCTGAAAAATCAGGAATTAAATAAATCGTTCACAAAAAAAAGTTCACGGGTTAAAACAAAAGATAACAAATTTAAAACAAAAAACTCATAAAAATAGAAAAAGTTCATCATTCTTCAAAAATAGTTCATTGATTTTGAAAAAAGTTCATCAATTTTGGAAAAAGTTCAGTTGATTTGAAAAAAGTTCATCGATTTTGGAAAAAGTTCATTCGATTTGACAAAAAAGTTCATCGATTTTGACAAAAAGTTCATCAAATTTGAAAAAAAGTTCACCCAATTTGGGAAAAGTCAGCGATTTTGAAAAAAGTTCATCAAAACTGGAAAAAAGTTCATCGGATTTGGAAAAAGTTCATCAATTTTTAAAAAAGTTCATAGATTTTCAAAAAGTTCACCGAATTTTGAAAATAGTTCATCGAATTTCAAAAGAAATCATCAATTTAAAGAAAAGTTCAGGTATTTGCAAACAAATTGGACGAACCAGGATAAAAAAGAAAACAAAAAAGGAAAAAAGGGCAAAAAAGAAAGAAAAACGGAAACGAGAAGCGGGAGAAGATATAGTAAAAGAAAGAGAAAGTTCCCATTGAGCAGATCTGCTACGGTGGCGCAGTGGTTGTTTTACCAAAAAATTTCTCTCGGGGTCGCGGGTCCGATTCAGGACAAGCGCTCGTTCTTTTTGCAGAATTAAGACACAGAGAAGAAACCCCTAGATGGGCCGGCCCATAGCGGGAGCGCTGCAGGCGCCCGTTTGCAAAAACACTACTAAAGGGCGCCTGCAGCGCCAAATAGGGTTTGCCCTGGTGCCCGCTCAATCTTTTGCTGGAAGCTATGCCAGTGCATACAAGTACAATATTTATTATGATACGAATACGATATGATAATATTATACTTAACCATCTCTTTCTTCATTTAATTTTATCATGGGTTTTGCTTGCCGCTCGAGATTTATAGATTAACCACGGTTACCGCATATTTCGATGCCCCCGATAAATAGGCATTTCGTGCAAATTAATTCTTATCTAGAATCGAGTGCCCCTTATTGCACTTTTTCACCTTTTTATTACAATACGTAGCTAAAAAATGTGAAAAAAATGCAAAACATAAAAAATAAACCAGTAGAAGAACTCACGACCTCACAGCCTTGCGCGTAGACAATGTTCTACCACTAGTAGAAAACAGGGCATTTGTCCCGGTTCTTAAGGGCCTTTAGTCCCGGTTCTTGAACTAGGACTAATAGGTCGTTACTAATGCCTCCCCCCTTTAGTCCCGGTTCTTACACGAACCGGGATAGATGGGAATCCACGTGGCCGCTACGGGCATCCGAGGCCGGGGGTCTTTTGGTCCTGGTTGGTGACATAAACCGGGACCAAAAGGCTTCCACGCGTCAGCAGCTAGCTGGAGCTGAGGTTTTTCTTTTTTTTAAATGGTTGGTTTAGGGGGTTTGGGGGTTAATTTTAGGTTATTATTAGCTAGCTAATAGAGAGAAGTGTCCTCTCTTATATCTTCGTCATTGGTTTACCAACGCTACTGCTATGTTCACTTCACCAGCTGATATATAATAACTCATGCATGCTCGCATCATACATCATCATATATAATAACAAGTCCTATTAATCATGCATCATCATGCAACTTCTAGTCCTTATTAATAATAAGTCATATGATCATCATCCTCATAGTCATCGAACCCAACCCTACATAATTGTTCTTAGCACATGATCATCAGTATCAGGTAGGATCTAAACACCCTTAAGGTAAAATAGCATAAAACAATATAGACCCTGACTCTCCATTATGAAGAATGGAGATCATCATGTCTCCAATTCTTGCGCTTCGCTTCCTTTTGCTTCCAGGAAGCTCCTTACGACTGTCCATACATTTTTTCCATTCTTTGATTGTCACGTCTCCACTTCTTTTAGAAATCCGGTATGGAAAGTTGAGATTCGTAGGACGACCTGGTTGTATATATGTTCAAAACATGAAGGCTACCGTGCGTATACATCAAATGAGGCACACAATCATTCGGGATTATCTGTTGAAAAACATAGTAATAACTTCGTAGTTAGCAATGATGTACTAGTTTTAGAAGTATGCAAAAAGATGCACGGATGTCGTAATAGTAAAAAATCTTACCAGGGTATCTCCATGGTAGTTACCGTAGTTCAACACGTGCACTAGTGACACGTATTGACCATAACGTTGAGGAGTTCGATTGTAGACATTGTAATTCACAAGATCAGTACAAAATGCGATCAGATGATTTTTCTCCTTATAAGTTAATTCGGAGCCATCGATGTAGTGGGTTTTGTTTACCATCTTCCCTCACATTCTTTGAAGAATGAAAATAAGTTGTCAATCGAAATAAGCTGTCAACTATTTTGAAATAAAAAATATAAATTACTTAATATCTATGTTAAACTCACATGGGGGAAGAATTGGAGGTGTATCAACAAGGACCCAAATGTCCATATTGTCTTTCTCGATTGTAGGATCACCAAGATCCATGGTGACAAGCATACCCTCATCAAAATCATACATCTTGCAAAGTGCTTCTCAATTTTTGCAACCAAAATGGGTTACACTCTCAGCATTGAACAGATTTACTTTAAAATCCACACGATGATGGGTCCTTAGGAGAATTCTTTAGGTTTCCATACTTTCATGTTCTTCAAAATCCATCCTCTCCAAGACATAGCATCTTGCATAGCACGGGATAAGCTAGTCGAATTGGAAAAGATGAAAAATACATGTTAAAATAGTTGAAGTCGTGCTTAATTACGAAAAAAACTATTGTCGTTGTTGCGTACCGTATGAACATCGAAGGTCTCCTCGAGCTTAATGCTGAAGCGCCGATCTTCGTCCAGCTCAATGACCCTGTCGCACATATCTCGGTCGTCGTGGCACCAGTCGCACTCCCCCGGGCGGTTTTAGTCGTCCGAGTACGACATTTCCGGCCTATGTTCATAATTCAAATATTAAACTTGTACAATTAAATATATGTACTAAAAAAGCTAAATTAGATCATTATTATTAATCACGGGTTGACTATCGGTGATGGTACGTAGCTCCTCCTTTCATTCCCAAGCGCATTATTACACCAAATTGTCTAGCACACGCGAATGAAGGAGAAGCTACCCCCACGACAGCGTGGATAATGGAGGGGGCTCCTAGATTTCTGCATAGTGCTCTCCAATTTTAGCATTCAAAGTAGGAGTACTTTTCCAATATGAGCATTCAATAAGCAAAACCAAATCATAAAATAAAGTAGTATTCAAATTAGCATGCATTCAATTATAAGCAAAAGTACATCATCTCTTGTGTCCATACAACGCCGAATATTATCACTAATACTCCTCGAATACTATCATACATATAGCATCACTAATACAGCTAGAACCGTAGCGCCCGACGGGTATCGTCGCGGCCGGTGAACACCTAAAGATAAGGAACCATCACAGGATCATAGCTCGAGTGAGATCCCTGAAGAACCTGCCAGGTATTGTCGAACCTGCCCTCCAATGCAACCATGTAGCGACGGACGTGCTCGTCCTCCTCGCTGACACGGTGACGTAGCACCTCCGCGGTGTCCGGAAGCCTCGGCACCGTCACTGGCCCACGCGACCACCACCAAACAAGGATCGGGTCAACAACGGGCTGCCTCTTCACCAACCTACGTCCCCTGGAAGGTAGCACCTCCCAATACCAGCCAGGCGGAGCTCAGTCCCGAACATGGCCGTGATCAAGCAGGCCTCCACTGCCGAGTCGACGATGACGAGGATGCGGGATAGGCATCACCGACGTCGATGCGGGAACTACTTCTATATATAGTTAAATAAAGTAGTTTTATTAATTAAATCAACTAGTTCAACTACTAAGCACTTACTATAAATAAATAAAGTAGTACTTACTAAAAAACAAACTACTTCTATATATAGTAAAATAAAGTAGTTTATTAAATCAACTAGCTAGTTCAACTATATATGAAGCACTTCCTATAAATAAAATAAAGTAATACTTACTAAAAATAAACTAGTTTAACTATAGTTCTATTATTTTTCTAACTAATTATATTAAACACTTTCTCTTCTTATCTTTTCCTTTTTCCTCTATTCTAAATATGAACATATTCATAAATGACTTCTATCATTCACAATTTTCCTATACATACACAATAAATTGACAAATAAAATACCATGAACAAAAAAATCATTAAAATTCTATGAACAAAATTACAACAGAAAAAAATCATAAAATTCTATGAACAGAAAAAATCATAAAAAATTGACATATTCGATCTTTGCATATATATGAACATACAAACATGCATATTCAACAATAATATCACCAAAAAAATCTATTAACAGAAAAAACCTAACACAATATGAACAAATTAATTACACAATATGAAAAGAAATCTAACAGAAAAATCTATGAACTACACATCTAAATTACTACACATCTACCAAAAAGATCTAATAAAAAAATCTTAAAAAAATCTAACGAAATCTAACTCAATTAGATACACATCTAAATTAACTACTACTAACATCAAATTAAATTAGCAAAAATTTTGCTCACGGCGACGGTGCCGGGGACGGCGACGGC
>NC_041385.1:836189026-836203892 GCF_002162155.2 Triticum dicoccoides
ACAGCATCGGGGCGGCGCGGGACGTCGTCGGGGCGGCGCGGGACAGTGTCGGGCCGGCGCGGGGCGACGACTGCGACGGCAAGGCGGAGACGGACGGGCAGCCTGGCGGCGTCGGGCAGCGGGGAAGAACGAACTGAACCAAATTTTTGCGAGTGCCGCTTATATAGGCAAAGCATTGGTCCCGGTTCATGGCACCATCCGGGACCAATGCACCCCTTTAGTCCCGGTTGGTGGTACCAACCGGGACCAAAGGCCTCTTTTCAGCAACCCAAAGGGCGGGAAACAGAGGCCTTTAGTCCTGGTTGGTGGCACCAACCGGGACTAAAGGGGAGGGGGGCATTTGTCCCGGTTCTAGCCACCAACCAGGACCAATGCGCCCTTTAGTCCCGGTTGGTGCCACCAACCGGGACCAAAGGTCGTGTGCTGGAACTGGCGCGGTGCGGTGCTATGTTTAGTCCCACCTCGCTAGCCGAGAGGGGCTCGGAGTGGTTTATAAGCCCTGCTGTCGGTGTCAAAACCGGCGGATCTCGGGTAGGAGGTCCCGAACTGTGCGTCTAGGAGGATGGTAACAGGAGACAAGGGACACGATGTTTTTACCCAGGTTCAGGCCCTCTCGGTGGAGGTAAAACCCTACTCTTGCTTGATTAATATTGATGATATGGGTAGTACAAGAGTAGATCTACCACGAGATCATAGAGGCTAAACCCTAGAAGCTAGCCTATGGTATGACTGTTGTTCGTCCTACGAACTAAAACCCTCCGGTTTATATCGACACCGGAGAGGGCTAGGGTTACACAGAGTCGGTTACAATGGTAGGAGATCTACATATCCGTATTGCCAAGCTTGCCTTCCACGCCAAGGAAAGTCCCATCCGGACACGGGACGAAGTCTTCAATCTTATATCTTCATAGTCCAGGAGTCCGGCCAAAGATGATAGTTCGGCTATCCGGACACCCCCTAGTCCAGGACTCCCTCAGTAGCCCCTGAACCAGGCTTCAATGACAACGAGTCCGGCGCGCATATTGTCTTCGGTATTGCAAGGCGGGTTCCTCCTCCGAATTCTTCATAGAAGATTTGGAACACAAGGATAGTGTCCGACTCTGAAACAAGTTCCACATACCACCGTAGAGAGAATAATCTTTACACAAATCTGCTGACGTATTCCGCGGCGTGACATCACACCACGGCCAGGCCTTTATTCGAATCGTTTTTTACTGTCCCACCTCAGCGCGTTTAGCGAGGCAGTTTCCTTGGCACGTCTTATCAAAGTGGAGATCGTGCCCCCTTATTCCGGGATCCTCATCCATACGGGCGTGGGTAACCCAACCGTGCCCGTTGGCACGCCCCCTCTATCGAAGGCGAGTCCCAAACAGCCACGGGGAGGGCTCTTGGTATTCAACCTTTTTATAGCGAGACCAAGGCCTGCTCCTTTCTTTTAATCTCAATCGAATCCGCCCCTTGCCTCGAGTTCCAACACCCAAAGCTCCAGATTCAGCCGCTTCGGACCTTCGACGATGTCCGGCTCTGACCTGCAAGGCCGGTGGATGCCTTCTTCCGTCACGGAAGAAGACGTGCTAAAGCTGAGAGACGCCAGGTATCTAACCGGCGAAATTTCGCATAGGCTGCCTGCCCAAGGGCAGGTTATTCCTACTCCCGAGCCTGGTGAGAGCGTGGTGTTCGGGTCTCACTTCCTTCGGGGTTTAGGCTTCCTGACGGACCCCTTCATGAGGGGGATCATGTTTTATTATGGGCTGGAATTCCACGACTTGGATCCGGAGTCCATCCTCCACATCCCATCGTTCATTGTCGTATGCGAAGCCTTCCTCCGTATTACCCCTCACTTCGGATTGTGGCTCAAGACCTTCAAAGTGGAGCCGAAGATGATCAAGGGGCAAAAGACAGAGTGCGGAGGGGCTGTTATAAGCAAAAATGATGACGCTCCATGGACCGAGGGCTCTTTTGAAGAGGTGCTCGGTTTATGGCAACAGGAGTGGTTTTACATCACTGCTCCCAGGGGCACCAAATGGGTGGTGCCACCTGCCTTCCGCCCGGGTCCTCCACAGCGGCTGGCGTCATGGGTCAACAAAGGGCTCGACTAGGGGCCGTCCAAGGACGTACCTCTGCTGCAGGGCCGTATTCGAGACCTCCAAGAGAGAGAGATCAATCTGGTCATAGTGGCGCAGGTCATGCTGATTCGGCGCCTTTTGCCCTGCAAACGTCGCCCCCTCCGCCTGTGGGAATTTAATCCGGAGGGACCACGAGCTCTCCAACACTTCATGGGCGCGACGCCCGTGGAGATGTATAAACTGTTCTTCGGATCACAAGAGATGTGTCCGGACTTGACCGAGGACGCAGGTGTGAGCTGCAATCGCCTGGATACTCAAGTAAGTAGTCATGTACCTGGACACGCTATCCGTACATTTATCATAAACTTGCCCTTTAAAGAGATGTCCCTTGAACAAGAGTGGATAGGGAAAGCAAAACTAATAAGGTGTCCACCCCCCCTCCCTGAGACCACGCTGGATCCTGTGTTAACCAAGATGCTGGAGGCTGCGCCTTTGGAAGAGGGCAAAGGGGGGAACAGGGAAGCTACTGCCTCCGTGAAGGAGGCTTTCAAGGAAGGGGGGATCGAGAATCCCTCCCTCCAGGGGGAGAAGAGGACCACTTCTGAAGATCCGGAGGCCAAGGCCTCAAAGCGGGGGAAGAAATCTTCACCAGAGGGTCCTGCGCCAGGAGAAGCCCCGGCTGCACTATTTCCCCAAGGGAATCAGCCCTCCAGCGAGCCGTAAGTAGAAAGGGGAGTTTTGTAATAAGGGACATCCCTGTTATTATTTCTGAAGATAACCAAAGTTTTACCTTGTAGTTCAGATCTCAGCCCTTCTCAGCAGAGCTCATCTTCGGGGGATCTTCGTCCGGAGATGATGGAGAGCGAAACGCCTCCATCTGCCGCACCGTCATGCGGGGCGGACGACCCTGAGGTGTCGTCGTGGAGGGTTTCCCCGAGTCCGGCGGGGCCGGGAGGTCCGGCACCAACTGGTGTACGGTCGGAGGAGCTAAAGGATCTACTCGGGCGAGCGTCTATCTCAAAAGATCACCGTGCGTTAATGGGTACGGTGATTGAAAGGATTTCATCCGTTGAGAGCGGATTGCATGAAGCCGTCAGAAGTTTACTGACGGGGTTTGAGGTACGCGAAAATGATATACCTTCTGACAGTTTTGCATATAGAATGCGCCCTGTATAGATAGTAGCCCCTGAGACTCGGTACGTTGTCGAAAGTGACAGCGCGCCGAGGATCATAATCTCAGTTGTAAGATGTCGCCTGTCCTATATAGGTGGCGGAGCGTCCGGTGGCCAACCGGACTGATCAATTTGCCGAACTGAAGCGGCAACTTGACGTGGCAGATGCGGACATCGCGCTTGTCAATAAGCGGCTTGACGAGTCACAAGGTATGCAACTTCTCCGCGGACACCTGGTAAGGGAGCTTGACGCCCATGCCTTACAACATGTATGCTTTATGTAGATGGTGCCGCTGCTATGGAGAACCTTCGGGCGGAGCTAGCCCGAGTCTAGGAGCAAGCCAGAAAAAGTGATGCGGCTGCCTTGAGGGCGGCCGCAGAGCTAAAAGCCGAATAGACTGCTCACTGCCAAAGCAGGGAGGAAATGGCCGAGATGGCCGTGAAGTTGAAGAATGCTACCAACCGCTACGAGTTTCTTGAAAAAGAATGTCGAGCGGAGCAAGAGGACCTGAAGAAGGCCACCGCCGAAGCAAAGGATGCCCGCTCCGCGATGAGAGCTATAAAGGAGGAGCTACGTCAAGCCGGGGATATCGCGGCTGGAAAGCCCTTTCTGCTGCGGAGGAAATTTATGGATCCTAAGTATGCTCAGTTGGGCCAGCTGTGGGGTGCGGAGGATGCTTATCTAGATTTGGCGGCGAGTGCCGCAGACGCGGTCGCACACTTCCGAGGTCAAAAGGATCACGGAATGGAAGAGCTTTTTTGGTCGCAGTTCCATAGTCCAGAGCGTCCGCTTCCATTGACCGATCGTTTTGCCGAATGGGCTGAGCTGAATAGGTTGTCCGGACTTGCCATGAAGGATGTCGTGACTCATTTGTGGCCGAGCAGGCCCGAGCCGAAGAGTTATTTTGGCTTGGTGCAGCAGTTCCTTGGTGCGGTGCCGCACATTGGTGCAATGAAGCGGTCAGCATGCATAGAGGGTGCGCGGATGGCTCTTGCCCGTGTCAAGACATGCTGGGCGGAGATGAAGACCACCGACGTTGCATCCCAGGATTCGGACAGAAGCCGAGTACCTGCCGAGCACTATTTTGAGGAAGTCCTGCAGGGCGCTCGTTTAATAGAGACGCAGTGCTCGAAGGATATTATATTGTAATGACATATATGATTTGTGAAACGATGTTTCAATACAATATAAGGGCTTTTTATACTTGTGCGTTCAAGTATTGAAATACCTCCTGTGCGGCCGTTAATGTATATGTGTATATAACCTGAAAGATGGCAGTCTTCGGCTTCAGCCCCCACGCACATAGTGCGGGGGTGTTTGCAAAAAAAGGTATTTTCACACTTAATCCAACGTCTTGGTCCTCTAAAGGAGGTGATAGCGTAGCAAACTAGGCAACCGGACTATAGTGCTTTATCACTTTCACTTAGCCATAGGAGTTAGATGGTGGGGCTACTATATAGCCCCTCGGGGCACCGCACACTCCGAATTCGGGGCGCGTATGTGCTTGACCGGGAAACGGTCCTTCGTTAATGCGGAGGAATTCTAAACATTCCGGTGGGTCATCGAGTGGTTGACCAGTCTCACGCTATATCATGACAGTCAGTTTTCGGCTTTCTCTACTGAGGTGCTCACCAGGCCGAACCGGGGCACAATCGCAGTAGTTCTCCTGGTGCTGCGTTATCCGATAGAGCGGAACATAAGGCAGCAAAACACAGGAGCTGGGCAAACCCAACATTTGACCAAAGACATGATTCGGAGCTGATGCATATAAGGCTTAACTCGAGACACCGAACACTCCCTAAGGTATTCGGTCTTTATGAAAACGGGCAGAACAATGCCCTAAGCCCCTAGTGTCCAGGTACGTGCAAAAATTTCCGACGCGGCCAATGCCAAAACGCCAGCCTCCTCCTCGGTTATAGCAAGAAACCAGGGGATGTGTATCAACAAGAGACAGTAAAAAAGGTTTACGTAGGGTCTTAATCTGAAAAGAATCCTTGCAACGGGTCCCTACTGCACGTCAGCGCCTGTGTCTCCGTTGTGCCGTATCCTGGACGGGTGTAGCACGGTGTTCATCTGTAAAAGAGAAGAACTTAGTTGAAGAAAGGTTGTGCGAAAAATGTACTTTATATTAAATAAACAGAGTACGATTCGAAAAGCGAATAAAATTGAGCTTTATTGTCTCTTGTTGTACGTGCATGCAGCCCCTTGTAAGGGGGTACGTGGCTAGTAAGCCCCTTGTTTATTTATACCGAACTCGCCTAACCGTGTCCGGGGTCTGAATGACCTGTTTAGGTGCTTTGATCAGCAAAGCCAGATTAGTGTGTGGCTGTCAAGGCAGTCTCACGTTCTTCCGTATTCAAGGAACACTTGAAGTTTCCCTTTAATGAGATGATGCCTCGTGGACCGGGCATTTTAAGTGTAAGAGATGCATAATGCGGTATTGCGTTAAAGCGGGCGAAAGCTTCACGTCCCAATAGTGCTTGATAGCTACTTTTGAATGGGGCGATGTGGAAAACTAACTTTTCGCGATGGAAGTTGTCGGATGAGCCGAACACAACTTCTAGTGGTAGAGAGCCCGTACAATGGGCATATGGGCCTAGCATCACTCCTTTAAAGGAGGTGTTGCTATGGCGAATTTTGGTTGGGTCTGTCCCCATTCTGCGGATTGTGTCCTGATATAGCAGGTTTAGATCACTGCCGCCGTCCATTAGGACTTGTGTAAATTGGAGTCCGTCGATTATAGGATCTAATATCAAGGTAGTCCATCCTGTGTTCCGGATACTTCCGGAGTAGTCCTGATGGTCGAAGGTGATTGGTTTTGACAACCAATGTTGGGACTCCGCTGGGGCAGACCGTGCAGCGCGTATTTCAATGGGCGCCGCTCTATTTTTCCCTGTTGTCACTTGAAGTGAGTTTACTTTTTTTACCTCTTGTGGGAAGTTCTTTTGTTTTCCAGTGCTCTGCTTGTGGGGTTCGTCATCGTCCTCACTTGGTGTGTCGAGCCCCTTGTGTTCGGCGTTAAGTCGGCCGGACTGTTTGAAGACCCAACAATCTCTGTGGGTATGGTTTGTAGGCTTCCCGGGGGGACTGTGGATTTGGCATATCTTGTCCAAGATTTTGTTTAGGTTGGATAGCTTGTCGTTGTTGTCCTTAAGGGGCAGTTTTTTATTGTTCTGCCGAGAGCTTTTGAATCCGGCGTTGACTGTCGTGCTCTTCGGACTGTTTCCCTTGGTCCAGCGCTGGTCCTTGTTGCGTCGTGGTTTCCCATTTCCATCCTTGACCTCGGATGTACTTGGGTCGCTGGTGCTGCATCTTGCCAGCCAGCTATCCTCTCCCGCGCAAAAGCGGGTCATGAGGTTTGTTAGTGCGGCCATTGTTCTCGGCTTTTCTTGGCCAAGGTGTTTGGCGAGCCATTTGTCTCGGATGTTGTGTTTGAAAGCTGCTAAGGCTTCGGCGTCCGGACAGTCGACTATTTGGTTCTTTTTGGTGAGGAACATGTTCCAGAATTTGCGGGCTGACTCTCCGGGCTGTTGAGTTATGTGACTTAAATCGTCTGCATCCGAGGGGCGGACATAAGTCCCCTGAAAATTTGCCCGAAACGCATCCTCGAGCTCTTCCCAACTACCAATGGTATTTTCCGGGAGGCTTTTGAGCCAATGCCGGGCTGGCCCATTGAGCTTGAGGGGTAAGTGTTTTATGGCGTGGAGGTCATCTCCTCTAGCCATGTGTATGTGCAGGATGTAATCCCCAATCCAGACTCCAGGGTCTGTTGTTCCGTCGTATGCCTCTATGTTTACGGGCTTGAATCCCGCTGGAAATTCATGATCCAGCACCTCATCGGTGAAACATAGGGGGTGTGCGGCTCCCCTGTATTTGGGTGTGCCGTGATGTTCGAATACTCGACGTGTTGCATTGCTTTCTAGAGCTTGCTTTCTTGGCCCATAGATAGACCTGACTGGGCCATCCTTTTGGTGCGGATCCTTATGCGGATCGCGTGCTGGCTTGTGTGCGGTGCCGCTTGCTGCTCTATGTTTGCCATGTGGTCGTCTATCCAACCGGGCGGCCTCTTTGTTCTTTGATTGTGGGGGCTCTACGGCCTCCTCGTCAAATTCGGGCAGTAGTTTGCGCTTCGGGTAGCTCTTTGTTTGGCGACTATTGCCGTATTTGTCTACGGTGTTGAGTATTTTGCTCCATCTCATTCTGAGCGTGTCTTCCGCTGTTTTGAGCTTCCGCTTCTGCTTCTTCAGACTACATGCAGTGGCGACGAGCCTTTTGTGGAGGTTCTTCTGCTCCAACGATGTGTCTGGCGTGAGATCGTCCGGACTGTTATCTTCGCCGGGGACGGATTGTTTATCCAAGTTATCCTGTTCGGATAGTTGCTCGAGGGCATGTTCGTCGTCCACCGATTCGCCCTGCTCTATGGCTGGGTCTGTATGGGTGCTGTCTTTGTCGAGGCGGGACTTTGAGTGGCGCTTACGTCGCCGTTTTGACTGCTTTTCGAGGGAATTATCCTTCGCAGCGTCCCGTTGTTCCTCGTTATCGCTTCCTTTAGGTGTGTCCACCATATATACATCGTGAGTTGAGGTGGCCTTCCAGTGCCCTGTAGGAGCTGGTTCTTGGTCGTCTGCGGCATCGTCGTCCATACCGTCGATGTCTTCGGAGTCAAAGTCGAGCATGTCGGTTAAATCATCGACAGTGGCTACAAAGTGGGTGGTGGGTGGGCGTTGAATTTCTTCGTCGTCCGTGTCCCAACCTTCCTGACCATAGTCCGGCCAGGGCTCTCCTGATAAAGAGAGAGACTTTAGCGAGTTCAGGATGTCGCTGAAGGGCGAGTGCTGAAAGATGTCCGCGGCAGTGAACTCCATAACAAGCGCCCAACCGGATTCGATTGGCAGGGGCGCGGAAGGTTCGGAGTCCGGAGAGGAGTCTGGCACCTTGGAGTCACGAGCTTCGCAAAGGACAGAGATGGTGTTCGGCTCGATCGCCGTAGAGATCGTAGCCCACGAGGCGGTGTCCAGCCACTCATCCTCGATCGGCGAAGTCGGCTCTGAGCTAGGGGTCGGAGCAGACGCTGGTGCGGCCTCCAGGGTACTGTCCGGTAGCAGAGCTAGATCATGCCCATCGCGACAGTGCGGCGCGCTTGGCTGTGGCTCGAACCCGTCGAAGATCAAGTCTTCGCGGACGTCAGCCGTATAGTTCAAACTTCCAAATCTGACCTGATGGCCAGGGGCGTAGCTTTCAATCTGCTCCAGATGGCCAAGCGAGTTGGCCCGCAGTGCAAAGCCGCCGAATACGAAGATCTGTCCGGGGAGAAAAGTCTCACCCTGGACCACGTCGTTGTTGATGATCGAAGGAGCCATCGGGCCTAAAGGTGACTACACAGAGGAACTCTCAATGAAAGCACCAATGTCGGTGTCAAAACCGGTGGATCTCGGGTAGAGGGTCCCGAATTGTGCGTCTAGGCGGATGGTAATAGGAGACAAGGGACACGATGTTTTTACCCAGGTTCGGGCCCTCTCGGTCGAGGTAAAACCCTACTCCTGCTTGATTAATATTGATGATATGGGTAGTACAAGAGTAGATCTACCACGAGATCAGAGAGGCTAAACCCTAGAAGCTAGCCTATGGTATGATTGTTGTTCGTCCTACGGACTAAAACCCTCCGGTTTATATAGACACCGGAGAGGGCTAGGGTTACACAGAGTCGGTTACAATGGTAGGAGATCTACATATCCGTATTGCCAAGATTGCCTTCCACGCCAAGGAAAGTCCCATTCGGACACGGGACGAAGTCTTCAATCTTATATCTTCATAGTCCAGGAGTCCGGCCAAAGATGATAGTTCGGCTATCCGGACACCCCCTAGTCCAGGACTCCCTCACCTGCCGAACCAACCACTTCGAGCTCCTCTCTACTGCAGGCTTATGGGCCTAAAATCACTCTCTGTGCTTATGGGCCTATTGGGCCTACTGCGGGCCTACATCCTGGCCCTAATAATGGGTTTCTAGTCGTATGCAGGCCGTGGTGGCCCTGTAGGTGGCAATTTTTTTTTATTTTTTTTCCAGTTTTTTTGCTTTCTTTTTATTTCTAATTACTTATTTATTTTCTTTTACGATAATTCTTTTTGCTATTAAATTTTGTAACAAAATTCTAATTACTTGTTTATTTTCTTTTATGATAATTATTTTTGCTTTTAATGTGTTGAACAAAATTCTAATTACTTATTTATTTTCTTTTATGATAATTCTTTTTGCTATTAAAGTTTGTAACAAAATTCTAATTACTTATTTATTTTCTTTTATGATAATTCTTTTTGCTTTTAATGTGTTGAACAAAATTATAATTAATTATTTATTCTCTTTTATGATAATTCTTTTTGCTATTAAAGTTTGTAACAAAATTCTAATTATTTATTTATTTTATTTTATGATAATTCTTTTTGTTTTTAATGTTTTGAACAAAATTCTAATTACTTATTTATTTTCTTTCATGATAATTCTTTTTGCTATTAAAGTTTGTAACAAAATTCTAATTACTTATTTGCTTTTCTTACTGAGTGTAGAGACGATGAAGGGAGATGCGCAGTGCTCACCTACATGTTGGCCTAAAGCTAAGCAACGTGCAGGTGAGCAATGCGCCTCTCTTTTATTTTGGCATGGTATCATCATTTCATCCACATAGCATATGCAAGAAAGTTAAGAGGGTTACGGCAAAAACTGGATGCACTTCGTGTATAAAACGGACAATCAGGATTTCATACGGAAACTTGTCTGTTACAACATGCATTTCATATGAACTACAAAAAGGTTGAAAGTTGACATGGTATCATGATAATAGTTGTGGAGAAAGTCTTCACTTTTTCTTCGCTTGTGTCCTTTCCTTATTGCGCCGTAACCATGGATAATCTTCATCATTTATCAGGATGCTTGGGCCAGCCTTGACTTTGAATGGAGGAATTTCATGAAACTTTTCGTAATCTTCGGACATGTCTGTCTTGCCCTCCACTCCCACGATGTCCCTTTTTCCTGAAAGAACTATGTGGCGCTTTGGCTCATCGTATGATATATTCGCTTCCTTATTTTTTCTTTTTCTCGGTTTGGTAGACATGTCCTTCACATAGATAACCTGTGCCACATCATTGGCTAGGACGAACGGTTCATCAGTGTACCCAAGATTGTTCAGATCCACTGTTGTCATTCCGTACTGTGGGTCTACCTGTACCCCGCCTCCTGACAGATTGACCCATTTGCACTTAAACAAAGGGACCTTAAAATCTACTCCGTAGTCAAGTTCCCATATGTCCACTATGTAACCATAATATGTGTCCTTTCCCCTCTCGGTGGCTGCATCAAAGCGGACACCGCTGTTTTGGTTGGTGCTCTTTTGATCTTGGGCAAACGTGTAAAATGTATTCCCATTTATCTCGTATCCTTTCCAAATCGTAACAGTCGAAGATGGTCCCCTGGACAATGAGTACAGCTCATCACAAACAGTGTTTTCATCTCTGAGACGTGTTTCCAACCAACTGCTGAAAGTCCTGATGTGTTCACATGTAATCCAGTCGTCGCACTGCTCCGGGTGTTTGGAGCGCAGACTGTTCTTGTGTTCATCGACATAAGGAGTCACCAAGGTAGAGTTCTGTAGAACTATGCAGTGTGCTTGAGACCAAGAATATCCGTCCCTGCATATTATTGTCTCCCCTCCAAGCGTGCCTTTTCCAGTCAGTCTCCCCTCATACCGCGATTTAGGGAGACCTATTTTCTTAAGGTCAGGAATGAAGTCAACACAAAACCCAATGACATCCTCTGTTTGATGGCCCATGGAGATGCTTCCTTCTGGCCTAGCGCGGTTACAGACATATTTCTTTAGGACTCCCATGAACCTCTCAAAGGGGTACATATTGTGTAGAAATACGGGGCCCAGAATGACAATCTCGTCAACTAGAAGAACTAGGATGTGCATCATGATATTGAAGAAGGATGGTGGGAACACCAGCTCGAAACTGACAAGACATTGCACCACATCACTCCTTAGCCTTAATATGATTTCTGGATCGATCACCTTCTGAGAGATTGCATTGAGGAATGCACATAGCTTCACAATGGCTAATCGGACGTTTTCTGGTAGAAGCCCCCTCAATGCAACCGGAAGCAGTTGCGTCATAATCACATGGCAGTCATGAGACTTTAGGTTCTGAAACTTTTTCTCTGCCATATTTATTATTCCCTTTATATTCGACGAGAAGCCAGTAGGGACCTTCATACTAAGCAGGCATTGAAAGAAGATTTCCTTCTCTTCTTTGGTAAGAGCGTTGCTGGCAGGACCTTCATACTACTTTGGAGGCATGTTGTCTTTTTCGTGCAAACATTGCAGGTCCTCCCGTGCCTCAGCTATATCTTTTGTCTTCCCATACACGCCCAAGAAGCCTAGCAGGTTGACGCAAAGGTTCTTCGTCACGTGCATCACGTCGATCGAAGAGCGGACCTCTAGGTCTTTCCAGTAGGGTAGGTCCCAAAATATAGATTTCTTCTTCCACATTGGGTGCGTGTCCCCCAGCGTCACTCGGAACAGCTAGTCCGCTGGGACCCTTTCCAAAGATTACGTGTAAATCATTGACCATAGCAAGTGCGTGATCACTGGTACGCATGGCGGGCTTCTTCCGGTGATCTGCCTCACCTTTGAAATGCTTGCCTTTCTTTCGACATTGATGGTTGGTCGGAAGAAATCGATGATGGCCCAGGTACACATTCTTCCTGCAGCTTCCCAGGTGTATACTTTCGGTGTCAGCTAAACAGTGCGTGCATGCGTGGTATCCCTTGTTTGTCTGCCCTGAAAGGTTACTGAGAGCGGGCCAATCATTGATGTTTACAAACAGCAACGCGTGCAGGTTAAATTCCTCATGTTGTGTTCATCCCACGCACGTACACCGTTTCCATTCCATAGTTGTAAAAGTTCTTCAACTAATGGCCTTAGGTACACATCAATGTCGTTGCCGGGTTCCTTAGGGCCTTGGATGAGAACTGGCATCATAATGAACTTCCGCTTCATGCACATCCAAGGAGGAAGGTTATATATACATAGAGTCACCGGCCAGGTGCTGTGATTGCTGATCTGCTCCCCGAAAGGATTAATGCCATCCTCGCTTAAAACAAACCATACGTTCCTTGGGTCACGTGCAAACTCAGCCCAGTACTCTCTCTCGATTTTTCTCCACTGCGACCCGAAATAGACTAGGAGGCCTCTCACTAGCGCTATATAAGCTGCCGGATTCCCTTTCACTTAAAGCCATTCCAACAATCTATTCGTCGTAAGCCCTTCTAGCAGCAATCCAAACGTCCCTCCATCTGCATCTCCCTAACAGTCTCTGCACGTGGATCTCTTCTACTAGTGATTCAATTGCTCTCAACTTCCCGTCTTTCTTACGGTCCTCACTGTGCCATCGCATCAACTTGGCATGCTCTTTGTTTCTGAACAGTCGTTTCAACCGTGGTATTATAGGAGCATACCACATCACCTTCGCAGGAACTCTCTTCCTGCGGGGCTCGCCGTCAACATCACCAGGGTCATCTCGTCTGATCTTATACTGCAATGCACCACATACTGGGCATGCATTCAAATCCTCGTACACACCGCACACTACTAGGAAAGGGGCTATAGATGGGATTGACACTAATGGCGCACCAGAAAGATGGTGCGCCATTAGTATATACTAATGGCGCACCACAATCTGAGGTGTATCTGTCACTTCGAGAAAATTATGCACGCCCTTAATTTACTCTGAGGTGTGTCTGTCACCATACATCCATTGCCGGTTCATCTGCGTGCATTATATATAATTATGTGTGTCAAAATAAGAAAATCAGACAAATATCTACCTAAAGTAAGAAAATCAGACAAGTATCAGAAAGAAGATAAGAACAAGAGGCTCACCACAGTGGTGCCGGCGACGAGATCGGCGCGGGCGATCAACGGCGGTGAAAACGGGGACGGGGCGTGACGGACCGCTAAATCTGGACAAATCTCGAAAAAAATGGAGCTCCGAGGTCGAGCTTCGAGAGGAGAAAGCTTAACTAGTGTGGCTCGGGCATTTTATCAAACACAACATGTGCATAGGAGGTGAACTAGACCACCCAAATGCCCTCTCCTCGCCGGATTCAAAAAACAGAGCACTGGAGTGCTCTGCCGCGGCTGTGGGTATATATAGGCAAGTTATTTGTCCTGGTTCGTGGCATGAACCGGGACTAAAGCACCCCTTCTGTCCCGGTTCAAGCCACGAACCGGGACCAATGGTTGTGGGCCAGGAGCAAGGAACATTGGTCCCGGTTCGTGGCTTGAACCGGGACAAATGGTTCCACACGAACCGGGACCAATGCCCACGAGGCCCCGGCCGGCCCCCTGGGCTCACGAACCGGGTCTAATACCCCCCATTGGTCCTGGTTCTTGAAGAACCGGGACTAATGGGCTGGCCAGGGCTGAACGGTAGCCCTGTTTTCTACCAGTGTACTAAACTAGATGCTCTTTTGTGATAAATATAAGTTCAAGTGCTACCTATATCTATTTGAAATGATTTGAATTTAAAATTCAATTATAATTTTCATTTGAAATTTGCTCGAAATTTTGTGGTAACAGTGGTAACCACGTTTACCGGTACCCCTCGGTAAAAATGCCCCTTTTTGGTAACTAAAACACTGATTCTATGCCAACTCATCAAAATTGCCTAGCTGGCATGCATGATAGTAACTATGATACTTTCACTACGATCAGTCTTAATCATGTGATCCTAAGTTCATTGACGCCGGTGGGCCTTAGTGGACGTACTATTATTTTTGTGGCTGAAATAAGTTAAGGTGGATATGTATGTAAAAAAGATAAATAAAAATGAATTACCTTATTTAATCGATTGTATTGTACAGCAAAACAGAGCCGATTAGACGGTGACCCTATGCAAGGGTCGCCATCTATTCTTCCCGAAACCCTATTTCTTCTACTACTACGTACTTCCGATCGATCTCGCATGGGCGGCGGAAGCAACAGGGATCAACGTCGATCCATTCACTTCGAGGTACGTACGGAGCTGTTTTGCCTATCGATACTACTAGTACTAGCCTCATTCGTATTCCTCGTGTGGTGTCCACACAATTCATCTTTGTCTTGCGGAAGAAACTATTGCTAGAATTTTACGCATCTGACAACTAGAATTTTTAGTTGCTTCTGCGGTCTGCTGGATTTGGTGAATGTTGCTGTGCGATTGTTCTACAATGTACTATATACATATAAGGGTCTAACAACTAGTATTCTTTGGCTTTTGTACATTCAGAACAATGTACGTTTTGGTCAAGAACCCCGCTGGTAGGACGATCCGCCTGAAGGTCCATGAATTAGATACACTAGATGACCCATTGCGCCAATGGCGCAAGGGGCGAGAGCAAGGGAACACTGATGGAAAAAGGGCCTTTGGTCGCGGTTCGCAACTGCCATTAGTCGCGGTTGCGCAACCGCGACCAAATAGGCGCGACTAAAGGCCCCCCCTTTAGTCGCGGTTGCTTAAGAACCGCGACTAAAGGCCCGTCCACGTGGGCGCCAGGCGGCCGTCGGGGCGGAGGACCTTTAGTCGCGGTTCTTCTGGCC
>NC_041385.1:836204838-836208463 GCF_002162155.2 Triticum dicoccoides
TTAGGACATATATATAGTGCAGGCAATATGAACGAGATGGGGTAGAAATAAATCACTTACAGAACGTAGCAACTGATGATAGATTTGTCGAGCTCGCGCAGATTGAAAAGCTGGAACAATTCACTCAGATGAATTTGTACATAGTAATGTTTGAAGTGATGCTCATATCTAACTTCCGCATAAATATATTCTTTGGCGTTTTTATTTTTTATGTAACCCTTGTACCATTTCAGCAGACCTTTCATTTGTGGAGGTAGATCCTCTTCCTGCGCAGGCTCGACGAGAGGCCCATTCTTCACATATGTAATTACTACCTCCTTCACTGGCGCCTCATCAAGGCCTAACAGTTCACGAAGAGTAATACCTAAGTTGGCCGCTTGTTCTCTGGCACTCGTTATAGTCAATCCATGTGCTGCCGCAGCTGCTATGATATTGGGGTCATCCGGACCGGCGGCTTTCACTATAAGCGGGGCAATCGATTGTTTACTTTGTTCCCCGAGCTGGGCAACTCGTTTCCCGCTTTTTTTACTTTCTAATTCCGTTTTATCGGCCTCCTCCAAGGCTTTGTTCTCCTGGTTCTCCGCCCGCTCTTTCTTCTCCTTCAACATGAGTGCCTGCCTACGAAGTTCACGTGCATAGTCGTCAGGCAGATTCTTCGCGGCTTGGGACGGTGTGCTCAAAAATGACTTAGCCCACTTCTTTTGCTCATCAGAAAATACTGGCTTGGGCTCGGGCTCTCTTTTCTTCTTGCAGTCCGCCTTCCATTTCTCATGATCAGCAGCCGCGGCCACGGCAGTTTCCTCGGCACTACGTTCCCAAGGCCTTGTGGGGAGAGGCTTCAGTGATGGCTCCGGTACCTTTGTGGTCTTAGGTACATAAGGGTCCGGTTTAATAATCCAGGACTGCTTCTGCTTCTTTGCCGGAGGTGGATTGGGGGGCGGCGTCTGATCACCCGCCGGACGAGGACTGGGGGGCGGCGTCTGATCACCCGCCGGACGTTGTGGACTGGGGGGCGTCGGCTGACGTGACGAAGGTGTAGGTGAACCACCACCACCGTAGGGGGGTGGACTTGTTGTCCATGGCGCCTCGCCTGGAAACTTGATAAACTTCTTTTGCCATAGAATGAAATGGCGCTTGACATCTCCAAGTCTTTTCTCCCCTTCAGGTGTAGCAATGTCAATCTCCAGGTCCTCAAACCCTTGGACTATGTCCTCCACCGTGACACGAGCATAGCCATCTTGAATGGGGTTGTTGTGGTGGAGTGCTCCAGGTAAACATGGTAAAGCACTGCCGATGGCTACCTTCACGGACATGTTCCCGATAGGATAATACAGATGACATTCTTTCATCTCCTTTATATCGTCCACGGGGTAGCGAGGAGGCTCCGGTGCAGTAATTTCGACCACCAGAGGCTCCGGTGCAGTAATTTCGACCACCAGAGGCTCCGGTGCAGTAATTTCGATCGTCGGTGCATCCGCACCAGCCGGTGGGGCCTCCGTGGAAGCCACACTGCTTCTCCGCTCCTGGCTTCTGAGATCCGCTGGATGATCTTCATGCTGCGCCCGAGCTGCATCTCTTTCGGCTACTGGTACACTCACGGTTTTCTTCATCACATCCATTTCCGATGCCAACCGCGCCACAACATCTGCTTCCCGATCCATCTTTCTCTTCCGGCTTCTGTAACCGTACGGGTCATCGTTCTAGGGGAACCCTATTTTCCACGGAATGTGCCCCATGCCTCGTACACGTCCTCCGTGTTCAGGATTCCCGAGGGCTTTTGTCAGCGCGTCGTTCTCTCTGTTGAACTTGATCTTCCCCTCTTGAGCATCCCTCATTGCGTCAATAAGGGCTTGGGTGGGTTTAATTATTTTGCCCCGGTAAACACACTCCCCTGTCTCCGGGTTCAGCGTTCCCCCATGCCCGTACCACCAGCTTTTGGCCCTTGGGTCCCATCCCTCCGTACCTGGACGGATTCCTCGCGCCCTCAGCTCGTTCTCCATCTTCTCCCACCTAGGCTCCCAAAGGCGATACCCTCCTGGCCCCATAATATGATTGTACTCCTTCTTAGCCGCATTTTCCTTATTTTTTTTCGATATTTGAATGAACTGCTCCGATTTCTTTTGCTTCACAAATTCTGGCCAATCATGTTTCAGTTTCTCATATTCTCCTTTGAAATCCGGAGTCTTGTTCTGCTTGACAAAGTCATGGGCTAGATTTTGCTTGAATTTCCGGTTTGCGTCGGCCATCTTATGAAGAGCGAACTGTTTGACTAGCCTCCTCCTCTCCTTGTTTTCCTCAATCTTGTTACCCTCCTCATCGAATTTGTTGTATTCCGGAGGTAGAACGAAATGTTCCATAAGCTTCTTGAAGCAATCTTTTTTTGTTCTCTTATCGACAAAAGTGAAACCAGCAATTCGTGCCTTCTTTGGCTTATTCCACTCCTGGACGGTGATCGAGACGTTGTCTCTAACAACGGCTCCGCATTGGTTGACAAACTTGGTGGCGTTCTTGCGGGGCTCCAGCGGCCTGCCGGTTGCACTGTCGACAACCTCGATGGTGCATGTTTCTCCTTGTTTCATCGTCTTGGTTGCGCCACGCTTTGACGACGTACTCGATTGTTTCGACGATCCGGCCGAGGGCTAAAATAAGAAAGAGAGTCACGCGCGTTAGTACACACATATTTATTCAAATCAGTTAGTTTGTATCACCAGAGGCTCAATGTATATATATACCTCGGCGCCGGAGGTGGTTGCTACTTCCATTTGAAGATCGTCGTTTATCGACGTTTGTTCGGCATCATCTTGCTGACGGCGCCCTTCATCTTCACCGTCAAGGTTCAGATAAGAAGAGATATCATCTTCTTCTTGTCCGGTCGGCACATATAGAATATCGCCGTTTATGATGCCGAACATATGTGCTTCACCGTCCAGATCATAGTTGTCCATAATCGGGTCAGCTCTATCGTCCGCCATTATGTCAGTCCTGAAAACATGTAGTAAAAACAAATTAATTAAGTGAAGAAGGGGGGCGGTGGCGGTGGCGGTGGCGAAAGGGCGATGGCAAAAGGAGGGGGCGAGGAAGGGGTGGGAGAGGGTGTCGCGGTAGAGCGCGAGACGGGGCGGCAGACGACGGCGTCACGGAGAGGGAGGCGAGGACAACACACATGTATAACCCTCGCCGCCCCCTCTCGATCCCAAAAAAACACCGCGCGCATCGCCGCCCCCCTCGCCGCCCCCTCTCCGTATATGCGCGGGGTCGTGTACATTTTTTTAAAGCGGGATCGTTGTACATTGACGCGCGGGGTCGTTGTATATATTGATTATCAAGCTTTACTTTTTTTGTTGTTAATTATCAAGTTTTATATACGTTTTTTTGTTAATTATCAAATTTAACGTTTTTTTTTGTTAATTATCAAGTTTTAAGTTATTTTACCGTTTTTGTTAAACTAATTAACTAGTTAAAATTAAAAAGAACAAAAAAAGAAAAAAAAAGAAAAAATTCTGGTGGCCCGCGGCGCCCCTCTCTCTCTCCACGATCTCGCTCTCTGTCTGAGACCGGTGGCCCGTGCACGCGCGGCAGTACCGAGGCCGGCCGGCGGCGTTGAGGGCGGGCGAGCGAGGCGGCG
>NC_041385.1:836208473-836236944 GCF_002162155.2 Triticum dicoccoides
AGGGAGGCCAGTGACGGCCGGCGGCGCCGTACGTGTGGGCGAGAGGGGGCGGCGGCGTGGGCCGGGGCGGGGCACGGTGTGCAAACATACGGCGGGCGGCGTGGAGGGCGAGGGCGACGGTGGGCGGCGTCGAGGGCGACGGCGGGCGGCGTCGAGGGCGAGGGCGACGGCGGCAGGCCTTCGGCGCGGTGTTGAATCGGAGAAGACGAGAAAGGGTTCGGGCCCTTGTATTTATAGCCCCCCCCCCTTTAGTCATGGTTGGGGAGGCGACCCGCGACTAAAGGGTAACCTTTAGTCGTGGTTGGGGAGGCGGCCCGCGACTAAAGGGTAACCTTTAGTCGCGGTTGGCCAGACCAACCGCGACTAAAGGGTTTTTTGGCGGGATTTTGCGTTCCCGCGCGCAACGAAACAGGGTTTTTTGGCGGGTTTTTGCGTTCCCGCGAGTATGCATATTATACGCCTAGGCAGGAGTATGACTAAATCACTCCAAATTTCATGTATCATCAGTGGTATCTCGAATCATTCGAAAATGGACACCAAACACATCACGGGTAATATAATTCACATGATCCATTCAACAAAGTTTGGTACAATAAATTATTACACATCATTTCTTCCCTTGTGTCCCTGCTTGCTTACGATTGTGCCGTATCCATGGAGCATCCTCATCATTTAACTTAATGCTTGGGTCGGTGTTCACTTTGAAGGGCGGAATTTCAGCAAACATATTATAATCTTCTGACATGTCTGTCTTGTCCTCCACTCCCACGATGTTTCTTTTCCCTGAAAGAACAATGTGGCGCTTTGGATCATTGCATGATGTACTGATCGTTTTCTTATCTTTCCGTTTCCTCGGTTTGCTACTCATGTCCTTCACATAGAAAACCTGAGCGACATCTTTCGCTAGGACGAATGGTTCGTCAAGGTAACCAAGATTGTTGAAATCCACCATTGTCATTCCGTATTGCTAGCCCACCTTTACCCCACCTCCTGTTAGCTTGAACCATTTGCACCGGAACAAAGGGACCTTAAAGGAGGGTCCATAGTCAAGTTCCCATATCTCCTCTATGTAACCATAATATGTGACCTTTTGCCCATTCTTGGTTGCTGCATCAAAGCGGACACCACTGTTTTGGTTGGTGCTCTTTTTATCTTGGGCGATCGTGTAAAATGTATTCCCATTTATCTCGTACCCTTGGAAAGTCGTTATAGTCGAAGATGATGTCTTGGCCAACATGTACAGCTGATCTACAACATCATTGTCATTCATTAAATGTTTTCTCAACCAACTGCCGAAAGTCTCCATGTGGGCCTTCCTAATCCAGGATTCAGGCTTCCCCGGGTTGTCCGAGCGTAAAATATTCTTGTGTTTCTCAAAGTACGGAGCCACCAAGCTGGAATTGGTCAGTACAGTGTGGTGTGCTTCAGTCAGAGAATGGCCGTCCATACATATCGTTGATTTCCTTCCGATCGTGCCTTTTCCACTTAGTCTCCCCTCGTGCCGCGATCGAGGAAGACCAATCGGCTTAAGGTCAGGAACAAAGTCAACACAAAACTCAATTACCTCCTCATTTCCATAGCCCTTGGCGATGCTTCCTTCTGGCCTAGCACGGTTACGAACATATTTCTTTAATACTCCCATGAACCTCTCGAAGGGGAACATATTGTGTAGAAATACAGGACCGAGAATGAAAATCTCTTCGACTAGGTGAACCAAGAGGTTCGTCATAATATTGAATAAGGATGGCGGGAACACCAACTCGAAACTGACAAGACATTGGATCACATCGTTCTGTAACCGTGGTAGAACTTCTGGATTGATTACCTTCTGAGAGATTGCATTGAGGAATGCACATAGCTTCACAATGGCTACTCGAACATTTTCCGGCAGGAGCCCCCTCAAAGCAATCGGAAGCAATTGCGTCATAATCACGTGGCAGTCGTGAGACTTCAGGTTTTGGAACTTTTTCTCCGCCATGTTTATTATTCCCTTTATATTGGACGAGAATCCAGACGGGACCTTCATACTGCTCAGGCATTCAAAAAAGATGACCTTCTCTTCTTTGGTCAGAGCGTAGCTGGCACGACCTTGAAACCATTCTGGATGCCGGTCATCAGGGTCTTTCAAACGTTGCTGGTCCTGCCGTGCTTCCTTTGTATCATTTGTCTTCCCATACACGCCCAAGAAGCTTAGGAGGTTCACGCAAATATTCTTCGTAACGTGCATCACGTCGATTGCAGATCGGACTTCTAGGACTTTCCAATATTCTAGCTCCCAGAATATAGATTTCTTCTTCCACATGGCTGCGTGCCCGTCAGCTCCCTTCGGAACTGATTGTCCGCCAGGACCCTTTCCAAAGATGACTTTCAAATCCTTGACCATATCAAATACCTCAGCACCAGTGCGTTCCGCAGGCTTCGGCCGGTGATCTGCCTTGCCGTTGTAATGCTTGCCTTTCTTTCTTACTGGATGAATTTTCGGAAGAAATCGACGATGCCTAAGGTACACGTTCTTCTTACAATTTGGCAAATGTACACTTTCAGTCTCATGTAAGCAGTGCGTGCATGCATTGTATCCCTTATTTGACAGTCCCGAAAGGTTACTAAGAGCAGGCCAATCGTTGATGGTTACGAAAAGCAACGCTCGTAGGTTAAATTCCTCTTTTTTGTGCTCATCCCACACACGGACACCAGGTCTGCCCCACAGCTGTAAAAGTTCATCAACCAATGGCCTTAGGTACACATCGATGTCGTTGCCGGGTTGCTTCGGACCTTGGATGAGCACTGGCATCATAATGAACTTCCGCTTCATGCACAACCAAGGATGAAGGTTGTAGATGCATAGAGTCACGGGCCAGGTGCTATGGCTGGAGCTCTGCTCGCCAAAAGGATTCATGCCATCTGTACTTAGACCAAATCTTATGTTCCTTGCGTCAGCTGCAAAATCTTTGAACTCTCTGTCGATCTTTCTCCATTGCGTTCCATCTGCGGTGTGTCTCAACTCCCCGTCCGACTTACGGTCCTCTTTGTGCCATCGCAACAACTTGGCATGCTCTTTGTTCCTGAACAGACGTTTCAACCGTGGTATTATAGGAGCATACCACATCACCTTGGCGGGAACCCTCTTCCTGGGTTTCTCGCCCTCAACATCGTCACCAGGGTCATCGCCTCTGATCTTATAACGCAATGTAGTGCATACCGGGCATTCATTCAAATTCTCGTATTCACCGCGGTAGAGGATGCAGTCGTTGATGCATGCATGTATCTTCAGAACCTCTAAACCTAGAGGGCAGACAACCTTCTTTGCTTCGTACGTACTGGCGGGCAACTCGTTATTCTTTGGAAACATATTCTTCAACATTTTCAGCAAGTTTTCAAATGCCGAGTCAGCTACACCTGTCTGTGCCTTCCATTTTAGCAAATCCAGTGTGCAGCCCAGCCTTTTCAGACCATCATCGCATCCGGGGTACAACGACTTTCTGTGATCCTCTAACATGCGATCCAAATTCTCCCTCTCCTTTTCAGTTTCGCAGCGTCTCCGTGCATCAGCAATGGTCCGACCAAGATCATCAGCGGTCTCAGCACGTGCCTCTTCTTCACCTTCACCTTCCCCTTCACCTTCCCCTTCACCTTCAGCATCCTCCATGAAAGTATCACCGAAATGAGCAAGATAGCTTTCATCGATGAAATCATCCCCTTCTTCATCTTCTTCCATTATAACCCCTCTTTCTCCATGCTTGGTCCAACAATTATAGCTTGGCATGAAACCGTGCCGAAGCAGGTGCAGGTGAACTTCTCTTGAGGAAGAGTAACCCTTCTGATTCTTACAGTCAACACATGGACAGATAACAAAACCCTTCTGCTTGTTCGCATTAGCCACTACGAGGAAATCTTTCAAACCCGTAGTGAACTCGCGGGAGAGTCGGTTACCGTACATCCATTGCCGATTCATCTGCATTATTATAATATAAAATATATAATTAACCATCATGCATTTGTTAAACTAACTAGCTATAAACAATAGAAATTAAACAATGAACAACACGCATGCATATTTTATCAATGACACACATGCATGAAAGGTTCAAGTTGCTAACCGCGATCGAGGAGGAAAAAATAAATGAGGAACCTCAAGTGTGGCTCCAACACTTCATATCATGTTTGTTTCACCCTCTTGGGGCATTTCATCAAACACCTTGTGTGCATAAGAGGAACCAAAAGCAAACCTACACCCCCTTGTGAAGCTTGTGAAGAGAAGTGGCACCAAATGGCTAAGTGAGCGTGCTGAACTGGTATATATAAGGGAGGAGCTTTAGTCGCGGTTGGCCTGGCCAACCGCGACTAAAGGCCTTTGCGCACCTTTAGTCGCGGTTGGCCTGGCCAACCGCGACTAAAGCCCCTCACGTGCACCAGCTGGCCACCGAGCGCCCTGGGCCCAGGCCTTTGGTCGCGGTTCGTCTGCCGAACCGCGACTAAAGACTTCATTAGTCGCGGTTCCTACAGTTTCGCGACTAATGGGGCTGGACGGAAGCCTCTTTTTCTACCAGTGGAAGTATGGTTAGAATGTGTATTTCATATAGAAATGCATCTTTAGATCACATCATGTTAGCTCCTGAGTGGAAGATGGACGGGGAAAGGCAGGGCATGACTTTTCCTCATTGTTATGCGTTATAATCAGCACATTTGGTTTTCTTGTTGAGCAATTGATGCTTTAAATAATGAAAACCAGCAGAAATAGATAACTATAGATAAGAGTGACATCATGGATATTAATAGATGGATGCACATCACCAGAGGTTGTAGGCAGGGGCATAAGCGCAGTGTTGGAAAAGCAACATAGCATCGTTCAAAAGGCAAACGATGGCATTTATAAGACATGAAAGTAGCTTAGTTCGGATCTTAAACAGGGAAATGCATCAACAAAGGTTTGGCATGACTCTATGAGCGCCAAAGACCTCATTTGTAAACACGGCAGCAACACAACAGTAGTTTGTTCAAAAGGGTGCAAAGATGAGGTCTTGAAAACAGTGACGATGAAGCAGTCTTCACACGTTCTTGTGGACGGCGCCCTTAGCAGTGAGGGTGGAAGTAGCGAGGGTCAAGGCATCAAGCTTCTATATACAAATCAACCTGATGGAAAAGACAGAAAAGTTCATAAGACAAGAGATCCACATGCCATCGCAAGTTAACAAGAGTTAAATTGGTATCATAATAAAGCCCGTTAAGTATGTAGTCCATTAGTTACTGATAAAAGGTGTAGACATGAATAAATACATCAGTTGATATAGAAGGCATAAGGCAAGGATAAATCAGTGAAAGGACTATAGGTATCATCAGGATACTAAACAATATTCTAGAATCACCTGACATCATTTCTGGGTATCTATATATCATATAAAAGACAACACAATGTAAACCATGGTAAGTGGAAAATAACCAAAAGAAAGATATGAACAAATCTGTGAAAGAAGTATAGGTCGTTGGAATAGACGTACCACACACGCATGCTTATCCCCAAGCATGGATCAGGTACTAAATTTTTTTTTTGATGAACTGGTCTTTGTAGTAGCAGCAGCACCCGTAAGATCAGAATGTTTTCAGCAAAAGGAGTATATGAGAGATATATATTCATATTGTATATGAACAGGGAAAAAACCTAACAAGGCAAACTAAGGAAACAGAGGAATCAAAACTATAATTGCTATAGCATCAGAAGATCCATTGCGCGGGGTTTCCTAGCGCTAATTTTTTAATGATCCATGCGTGCATTTCCAGTTTGGATAGGCAGGTAATAGCATCTTTTGCTTCATTGCAGAGAGAGGGCGTACATTTTAAGTCTGGGTAGCTGAGCAAGTGCAGTTTCCATGGTCTTAGCAAGTGCAGTGGCAGCAGTACCATCATCAACATCAGTCAGTTAAGATCTCCCTGTGGCAGGGCCAAGTTAACCATTGGGAACCATGCAAGAGGAAAGCAAAAAAAAATTGAAAGAGGAAGCTAGATCCAATAGAAATGTTAACAGTCGTTGAAACAGATGAATCTATGGAAGCTGGTGTAATCACCTGGGCACTGTTCTTCTGCTGCCAAACAAGGATACGTGCATGGGGCAGACCCCTCTTCTGGAACTCCACGGTGTGGACAACTGGAGAACAGAAAGATAAATGAAAGACAGGATAAGCAAGATGTATGGCTAAGGAGAAGTGGGTTATAGGAAGAAATGGCACCGGGCACAGTACCAGCAATGACAGTCCCGAACACTGGCCCGCTGCTGATTTTCTGCAGGTAATCAAGAAGCTTCATCGAATGCACTCGTACGGTAATATCAGTCCTGTCGACTGCTTTTTGCCCATGTTCAAGACCCTGAACTATCTCAGGCCACTCCAGATCACACGCGAAGGTCGTGATTATAACAGGCAAGCCATGTGCATGTGAAGCAGTCACTTCATCGTGGAAGTTTTCTCACTTCTATGCCTAATAATCAGATTCTGGGATTATCAGAATGCAGATGTGATTTAATTAGCACGATGCAAGGGCAATCATTTCAGCTGCAACATATGTCTTCATCACTTGTAATTAAATAACAAACATGAATCATATAGGAAACTATATGATCAAATTTGTGATCACCAAAAAAAGCACCTTATTTGAACATAGTCACGAGAAAGGACACTAAGAACTCTCTAAGCTCATACACCCTCCTTGTTGCAGCATGGAAAGATGAATATCAGAAGATATCCAGGTGACCCACAACACCATAGAGCATGTTGTGATCCATCAAAATGCATCCATTATCTAGCGTTAAAGCAACAGACTGTTAAATACATGTCAATTTGTACCAAATCTAGTATAGTACTCTAGCTACCAATCCATGTCCTAAATGCAGCCGTGAAGAGGAAGTGAGCAGAAAACATTTATCACTAATTAAATGTTTCCCATTTCAAATGACTCTGACGATTATATAATGTGCAAAAAAGAATGAATAGGTGACATCAAACCAACAACAAATATATACCAACTATTGCCGGTTGATTTACTCACTAATCAGCAAAATATACTTATATTTGAGGTTCTACATAAAAAAAGCTTGGGAAAAAGCTAACAATACACATGAGAAGATGAACAAAAAGGATAGAAGGAAGCGATAGAAGTATACCTTAAATCGAATAGCTTAATTGAGTATCTTGGCCAATCCTTTGTACCTCTCATATGTAGTTCTAAGGCAAAGAACGGAGAATAATCATTTGAATCGAGTGCACAACTGTAGACCTGGATCAAAGAGGAATGGTCAAGCACGGTATAGTATAGGACTGTGAAAGCTAGAAATTTGTCCTTACAACGATGGAGACGTGCTACCAAAATGTAAGTTGGAGGAGATGAGGATCATACTACATACCGGCAGCCTTCCCGGTGTCAGTCTTGATCACGGACGCTGGCCTGCTGTAGCCGCCTCTGGTCGCCCGCCAACACCCACGATGGACGACGCGTACCTGATTCCACAGGGAAGACGACCGAGGGTCGTCGCTCACAATGCCGCTCTTGTCTTGACCGCTGCCGCCACCTGTCTAGGGAAACTTTTCTTTCCCTGAACTTGGTGAACCTTTAGCTTGTGTGCCTGAGACACTCTGCAAATAGGGAGGTCATTGTATTTACAGATCTGAAAGTGTTGTATATGATAAAATCAAAATAGGTAGAAGCCTAAAAGTGACCCAACAATACTTTCAACAGGTTGCTGTTTATGCAAGCAGTAGTATGCTTTAACCTCATAAATCAAAACATAACATGTTCAGGGCCAAAAATGTTGACCAAAATAAAGTGGTAGCAAGCCTAATTAAATTCATGACCGGTTCAGCCTCCTAGCTTAATAAATATATATAATGACAGTTCTGGCTGGTACTTAACATGGAGCAGCCGCAACCTCATATACTCAACAGACAACATCAACCAATAAAGAAAATGTGAACCAAATCAAAGTGGCATTGCTCCAAACCATAGAGCATACCTGAAAATCCACTTCTCCATATCTTTTCTCTCAAATAGAGGCATGCTGAATCCCTCACGTAAGAGGTTGCCAGTGCGTACGTCAAGCCAACAAAAAAGAACAGGAGAGCCCAACCTACAAAAAAAGAGAATGCAATTCTTTTACAACAACGAATCGTAGAGCAAGAAAATGACAAGGGACCAAAAGAGAAGCAATCAACATGGCTCAGCATGCAAGCGGACGGCGTAATCTGCCACTACAGCAGTTTGGATTTTCATCGAACGCCTTATATACCGGAAAATTGAGGAAGGGGCGAGGAGGAGCTGGTATACCGGAAGGGTTGGAGACGCAGTTGTGTGCCCAACACAGTTCTCTGGCAAGATTATTTGCAATGCAGGTGTTAAACTGCAGAAAGAATGCACCAATCTCCAAAATAGTGAAAGAACTCTCATTGTGAGGCAAAATGGTCAAACTGTTTTTGTAACACCTAAATATTGCAGGGCAGAGTTATAAGAGGGGTCATGAGTTGCTTTGGAAGCACGGGAATGGCTAAAAAACCTGCAAAATCTGTAACAGACACAAAACAATATAACTCTCAGAAGAAATATTGCTCTTGTCCATGTGATAAATTTAAATGTAAAACATTTACAGTAAAGTCGATAGAAATGAGCAGGAATTTAAAATCTTTATAAAAACTATAAAGAACAGAGCAAATCCCTAGTTCAGTTCTACTCAAAGACAAAGATGATGATACAGATTCTAAGCTAGATGGCACATCTACATAAAGAACCAACATGACAAATGCAAGGAAACCGGAGATAAATCTTCGGCTAAGATTGAAGAAAGAAAATAGGATGAGCTCACCTTTGATCTGCATAGCACATCCAGGAATAACCAACTTCTTCCTTAATCATGTGAGTGCCCAGGACAAAACAATCTTCGAGTTCATTGGTGAGCAACCTTTCTGAAGCTCCTACAAAGAGAAAATTTAGAATTTTATCCCAGAGCACAGTCGCAGTGATTAAGCAAACTGGAACACTCTCAAATGCTTAGCAAGCTCTACTTTCAAGAACCATATACAAAATCAATGAATAGAAGGCTGAGTGAGCTAAACAGAATTTGGTTAAAGCTGTCACACTATAATTAGAAAAGCATATCCGTAGCAGGTGAACCTAAAAATTTATATACAGCCAACCACTGCACAAACGCACCGGTTCATGGAATATGTACCAAGACCTAATCAAGCAAGCCAATAGGAAACCTAACCTTGTTGGTAAACAGCACACACATCCAACAAAATCAACAAAGAACCTGCACATGGAAAGGAACATGAAAGAAAAAAATGTCTCAGCTCGCACACATTTTATCGAACAGGATTCAGGAGACGAGCAGAAAAGATCTTAGCTCCGAGTGCAAATAACCAACTGATGTGATCGCATACCCGAGCAGCAAGCCACCCACGAAACAAACAAGCTTGTAAATCCATCAGATTGCTGAAGAGGTAATGTTCATTCACAAATGACCTAATTTTGCTTTGGTAGGGCAGCAGGCAAGCTTCTGCTGTTGCTGGTTCCGACGACAAGCACAATGAGAGGCAGCTTACCAAATACAATTAACAGCTGCAAAACCTGAAAAATAACAGATGCTTGGATTAGGAAGGCACCATAGCTGGCAGTTGTTTGTACCAAGCATAATGAAACATCACCTTTCTAAAGTCAGGAAAAGGTAAACAAAAAATAGATTGGTAATGATATATGTGTGTAGTACAGCACAGTATCAAGCAGCATAAAGTTACTGCCACAATTGCCATTCTTTTTCAGATATGATACTAACCTGGTACTGAAAGCCAATGACTGTCTAGTAATGTAGTTAAAAAATAACTTGAGTATACTAACTCTAAAGTTCATTGCCGGGTTTGACCTATAATATATCAACAATATAAACATGATTATCCAGAATAAATTTAGATATTCAGAAAAAAATGGAGCAAAAGAAAGTGACTAACCTGAACCCAACAGAACCATCGCAAGGCCTCCGGTTAGAGGAACGACCAGTCCAACACTTGCAGCAGGCTGCAAGAACACAACACTGTAATGGATCAAATCAAAGAGCAGCAAAGCGTACATTGAAAAGGGAAAAAGGAAAAGCATAAGGGATAGGCCAAACCACCCATAATCCTTCTCGACCTTCTCTGTTGTGGGGCGACGGCACCGTGGATGGCCTCCTCTGCAGCCAGCGCTCCCCGTGCGTCGAGGACAACGGCGACAACGCCACGCTCCACATGCCCAGTCCAGAGGCGGAGGGAGAAGTGACAGGTGCAGCAGTGGCACGGGGTGGCCGAACACGGAGAAGAAGGGGCATAGGGGTCACCGGGGGCGGCAGGAGTGGGGAGACGCGAAGAGGCTGCTGCGGCGTGGGGAGAGCACGACGCGTCGACCCGCTGGACCACGCAGCTCCACACGTGCGGCGAGCTCCCACTGCTTCCCGCTGCTCGCCGCCCTGTCACGCCGCCGCATCCTCGCCAGCCCTGCGCGCTCGCGGTCGCCGCTGCCTGCTGCTGCGCTGTTGCCGCTGTCGCCCGCAGATGCGCCAGCCGCCACCGCCCGCGCCGCCTCGCCAGCCCTATGCGCTTGCTGCCGCCCACCCCTGGCCTCGCCTCCGGCCGCCGTTGTTCGCCCGCCGCACCGGCCCCCACTCCTCGCGCCCAGCCACCCCTGCTCGCCCGCTGCCGCCCCGTTAGCCGCATGCTGGCCGCGCTGCGGTCAGCCACGGCCTGCGTGCGGGCATGCCCAGCCCTTGCAGCAGGAGGAGGAGAGGCGGACGCACTGGGGCTTCGAGGGGAGGAGAGTAGGAGGCGGAGCAGCGCGGCCGGTGGCGTGCGGGGCTAGGGTTTGGAGGGAGGAGAGAGCTGAGGTGGGAGGAGGGAGCCGAGGCGGCAGGAAGAGGAGAGTGGCGGCCAGGTCCTCCCCACAGGAGCGGTTGGCTTTTATACGCTCGTGTGTGAAATGACGAAAATGCCCACGGCGGGGCACCAAATTAACCAGCGGTGGCACGACCGATTTAAAGGCGACGTGGCCACCTTGGTCCTGCCTAGCGGTTCTCCAGCGTTTACAGAGGCCCTGTTTGGTTCATAAGTCCTAGGCCTTTTTTTAGTCTTAACTTATAAGTCTCAAGTCCCTAAAAAGTTCCTACCTGTTTGGTTCTTGGGACTTATAAGTCCCTATAAGACCATATTACAATTATAAGTCCCTATAAGTCCCTCCTTGAGAGTCTTATTTCATAAGTCCCAAATGCCCACTTTAAGTCCCTATAAGTCCCTCCTGTTTGGTTTAGATGGGACTTATAGGGACTTTTTTAAGTCCTTAAGCCAATAAGTCCCTGAAAACAAACACGCACAGATTAAATTGGGTTCAATCAAGGCAATGGTCCAGGAGCGGCAATTCCTCGTCTCCAATGGGGTGCAGCTAGACGATAATCGTACGCTGGCTGATTACAACATCCAGCATGAATCCACACTCGAGCTCCAAGAGAAGATGCAGATCTGCGTGACGGAGATGCTGATGAATAGGACTTTCCCCCTCTGTTGGATTTGCTAGTGGGCTTTTGGCCCAAAGCGCAACTAAAATTCTGAAATTCTCTTGGCCCATTCATGCACACATGTGAGTGGAGTGAATGAGGCTAAAGTTTAGTCCCACCTCATAAGTTAAGAGAGAGTTGCACCTATTTATAAGGTGAGCTCTCCACCACTTGTATGAGCATCAGAAGAGGAGACCTACACGCGCGCTCCTCCTCGCTCGCCACGCCACGCCTCGGCGCGCCGCGCCGCGGGTTGCGGGATTGAGCCGAGCCAAGGACAGAGCTATGCACGTTATCTATATTTTTGCTGCTCGGGAAACATTAATGAGTCATTAGTTAATAATTAACGGACGCATTAATTACTGAACCGTTTCCGATTCTTTTGGATCGTGACGACTCGGACGTTGGGTTTACTCCCACGATCTACCCGGCCCGCACTATATAGTCAGGCAGACGTCTACCCTAGCCGCCGCCGCTTCGTATGGTTTCTGACCACCGCTCTAGATCATTGCGCCGCCAAGCAAGTCTTCTCCATCCCTCCTTTCAGCGTGCACTGGGAGAAGGGACAGCAGGCCTCCGGAACCCTGCCTCTCGTGATCCTGTACAAGTGAGGGGCGATCAGGTTTTTGGGGAGCGCACTCGCGCGACTGCTGGCAGCGACGACTTCGCGAACGACGACTCCCCGACCTCGGCAACCTCATCCTCGACGACATGGGCGACAATGTCAACGCCGGCGGTGCTGCTCCCGCTGCACCGTACGTGATTCTATCTTTCCTGTTCGAGATCGTGGTAGAATTGATGTTTCTGGTATGTGCCCTAGATGTGATCTGTTCATCTACTATGCTAGTTAGCATGATTAGTTCAATCTCTGCTACTGTAGTCATGATTTATCTTCTGTTTATCCGGATTAAATCTCGTAGTAATTTGCTCATATTTCCAACAATCCAAAAACCTGATCATAGGCAATTTACTCCGAGTGGTTTTGCTGCGCATCTGAAGCCGCCTGCATTTAAGGGGGCACAATATAAGAGGTGGAGCACGAGAGCAGTCTACTGGTTTCAGACCATGGGCTGCTATGACGCCACTAAGGGCAAGCCTGAGGGCGATCTTAATCCAACACAGCTGGAAGCTTTTGAGAAGACTGATACTCTCTTTAAAGGCGCTCTTTTGGGTGTTCTTGATGATTCCATTATGGATTTGTATATGTCGTTTGACAACAGCAAGGACATGTGGGCTACGCTCGAGGCCAAGTTTGGTGCCTCGGACGCCGGTAGCGAGTTGTACATCATGGAGCAATTCTATGACTACAAAATGACTGATGAGCGCTCTGTTGTACAGCAGGCTCATGAGATACAGTCGCTCGCAAAAGAAGTTGAGCACTTCAAGTGTGTGTTGCTGGACAAATTTGTTGCCGGAGGCATTATTGCCAAGCTTCCACCTTCGTGGAACAATTTTGCTACTTCCCTGAAACACAAGAGACAAGAGTTTTCCGTTTCGGATCTCATTGTTACTCTTGATGTTGAAGAGAAGGCGAGAGCAAAGGACACACGTGCTCGAGTTGCCGAGGGAGCTTCTAGTGCCCACATGGTACAGAAGAACTTCCAGCCCAATAAGTTCAAAAACAACAAGAACAAAACTCAGGGGAAAGGCAAGTTTGATACAAAGAACAAGCCATCACATTCTACCAACTTCAAGAAGAATTCTCATAAGAAGGGGAAGGGACTTTGCCATGTCTGCGGTGATCCTAATCACTGGGCTCCGAAGTGTCCTAACCGCTTTGAGGAGCGCGAACATGAGAAGGGCGGCAAGTCCGCTAATGTTGTCATCGGTGATACTGATATGAAGGAATCAGGATACGGTATTTTTCCTACCATCCTTTCAGTATTTCAATCCCCTGATTGGTTAATTGACACCGGTGCCAATGTACATGTTTGTGCTGGCGCCTCCATGTTTTCTTCTTATCAGGCCACAGGGACTTCTCCCGTGCTAATGGGGACCGGGTCACATGCCATCGTTCGAGGTGTTGGTACGGTCGATCTGAAGTTTACTTCGGGGAAGACCGTGCGTCTGAAGAACGTTCATCATGTGCCGTCCATCAATAAAAATCTCGTTAGCGGTTCCCATTTATGTTGAGATGGTTTTAAGTTGGTTTTTGAGTCTAATAAAGTTGTAATTTCCAAGTGTGGACAATTTGTTGGAAAAGGCTATGAGTGCGGAGGCTTGTTTCGCCTATCTTTGTCAGATATTTGCACTAAAGTTATTAATAATGTTTGCCACAATAATGAGTCGGATATTTGGCATTCACGACTTTGTCATATTAACTTTGGTTGCATGACGCGGCTAGCCAATATGAATTTAATTCCGAAAATCTCTACTGTCAAAGGCTGTAAGTGCCAAGTATGTGTGCAAGCTAAACAACCTCGCAAGTCCCATAAGACTGCAGAGGCAAGAGACTTGGCGCCACTAGAGCTTATACATTCTGATTGAGATGAATGGCGTGTTGACAAAAGGTGGAAAGAGATATTTCATGACATTGATTGATGACTCCACTAGATATTGTTATGTGTATCTTCTGAAATCAAAAGATGAGGCTTTAACTTTCTTCAAAAACTATAAAGCTAAGGCAGGGAACCAACTTGATCGAAAAATTAAACGGCTTAGGTCCTATCGTGGTGGAGAGTATTTTTCCAATGAATTTGATCTGTTTTGTGCGGAACATGGTATAATCCATGAGAGAACGCCTCCCTACTGACCTCAGTCTAATGGGGTGGCCGAAAGAAAGAACCGAACTCTAACTGATTTGGTTAACGCCATGTTAGACACATCGGGTCTTTTCAAGAAATGGTGGGGGGAGGCGGTAATGACCGCGTGTCATGTCCCAAACCGAGTTCCCACAAAGCATAAGACCATGACTCCATTTGAGGAATGGGAAAGGAAAAGGTTGAAACTCTCTTACCTACGTTCTTGGGGTTGTTTGGCGAAAGTCAATATACCAATTCCCAAGAAGCGCAAGCTTGGACGAAAAACTGTGGATTGTGTTCTTCTGGGCTATGCTTTTCATAGCATTGGCTATTGATTTTTAATAATAAAATCTGAGGTATCCGACATGCATGTTGGTACGATTATGGAGTCTAATGATGCAACTTTCTTTGAGGACATATTTCCTATGAAGGATATGTCAAGTTCATCAAATCAGGAGATACCTATTCCATCTAGTGAGGAACTCACTGTAATTCCTGAACCCACCATTGCGATGGAACACGTTGAGAATCCTGTTGAGGGTGACTATGAAACTCCTATAAGGAGTAAGAGACAGAGGACTACAAAGTCCTTTGGTGATGATTTCACTGTGTACCTCGTGGATGACACACCCAGGACTATTTCAGAAGCCTATGCATCTCCTGATGCTTACTACTGGTAGGAAGCTGTTCGTAGCGAGATGGATTCCATCTTAGCTAACGGTACCTGGGAGATCACTGACCGTCCTTATGGGTGCAAACCTGTAGGATGTAAGTGGGTGTTCAAGAAGAGGCTTAGACCTGATGGTACAATTGAAAAGTACAAGGCACGGCTTGTGGCTAGGGTTATACCCAGAAAGAAGGTGAAGACTTCTTTGATACTTACTCACCCGTGGCTAGACTGACCACAATTCGGGTGCTACTATCACTGGCTGCCTCACATGGTCTTCTCATTCATCAAATGGACGTTAAGACGGCTTTCCTCAATGGAGAGTTTAAGGAGGAAATTTACATGGATCAACCAGATGGTTTTGTAGTACCTGGTCAAGAAGGAAAGGTGTGCAAGTTATTAAAGTCTTTATATGGCCTTAAACAAGCTCCTAAGGAGTGGCATGAGAAGTTCGAAAGAACATTAACTGCTGCCGGCTTTGTAGTAAATGATGGTGACAAGTGTGTGTACTATCGCCATGGTGGGGGCGAAGGAGTTATTCTTTGTCTGTATGTCGATGACATATTGATCTTTGGAACCAAACTTGATTTAATCAAGGAGATTAAGGATTTCTTATCTCGCTGTTTTGAGATGAAGGATCTAGGAGTAGATGATGTTATCTTAAACATCAAGCTGTTGAGAGATGAGAATGGTGGGATCACACTACTTGAGTCTCACTATGTGGAAAAGGTCTTGAGTCGTTTTGGGTATAGCGACTGCACGCCTTCTCCAACTCCATATGATGCTAGTGTGTTGCTTCGAAAGAATCGACGAATTGCTAGAGATCAACTGAGGTATTCTCAGATTATTGGCTCGCTTATGTATTTGGCGAGTGCCACGAGGCTTGACATCTCTTTTGCTGTGAGCAAGCTGAGTCCGTTTGTGTCAAAACCGGGAGATGATCATTGGCGTGCGCTTGAGAGAGTTATGCGCTACTTGAAGGGCACTGCGAGCTATGGGATTCACTACACCAGGTATCCAAGGGTACTGGAGGGTTATAGTGACTCGAACTGGATATCTGATGCTGATGAGATTAAGGCCACAAGTGATTATGTTTTTACACTTGGTGGTGGCGCTGTTTCCTGGAAGTCTTGCAAGCAGACCATCTTAACGAGGTCAACTATGGAAGCAGAACTCACAGCATAAGACACTGCCACGGTTGAAGCAGAGTGGCTTCGTGAGCTATTGATGGACTTACCTATGGTTGAAAAACCAATACCCCCTATCCTGATGAACTGTGATAATCAAACTGTGATCGTCAAGATAAATAGTTCTAAGGACAATATGAAGTCCTCAAGGCATGTGAAGAAGAGATTAAAATCTGTCAGGAAACTGAGGAATTCCGGAGTTATTACGTTGGATTATATCCAAAGGTCGAAAAACTTGGCAGATCCCTTCACAAAGGGTCTATCACGTAATGTGATAGATAATGCATCGATGGAGATGGGTTTGAGACCCACCGCATGAGTTGTCCATAGTGGTAACCCACTCTATGTGATCGGAGATCCCGTGAAGTAGAAGTGGGAGACAAGCTGTTGGTCAGCTGAGAGGAGAGTATCCTTATTTTAATTATCCCATTCCGTGCAGATGCAATACTCTCCTGATCTGCATGGCAGGTTGATATCTATCTTAATGTGTTCCAAGTGGCTTATTTGAGTAAGCAGGGATGTTGTCCTGCAGAGCATCTCCTGAGGAACACACCTATATGAATTTGACTGTTAACATCGCACTCTGTGAGAAGTGGGTGCTCTCTAATAAATTCATGAAAGGCCCTGGAGTACGACGTATACGCTCTACCTGCGAGGAAGCCTTGCGGCAGCCAAGTATCGGTCAAGAATTTGTGTGAAACTAGTCTCGCAGAAAAATTGTAGTTCAAGGCATAGTCCACTATTCAAGTTGTGATCTAGTGTAGCATAAATCTCTAAGTGGAAGTTCAACTTCACAGTCTCCACTAAGCACCGGTATATAAACAATGTTTTGGAAACAAATGGTGAAATGTGCCAATGAGACTTTGTGGGGGATTGTTGGAATTTGCTAGTGGGCTTTTTGTTGGCGAACGTAGTAATTTCAAAAAATTTCCTACGCACACGCAAGATCATGGTGATGCATAACAACGAGAGGGGAGAGTGTTGTCTACGTACCCTCGTAGACCGAAGCGGAAGCGTTGACGCAACGTAGAGGAAGTAGTCGTACGTCTTCCGGTCCAACGTATCCAAGCACCGTTACTCTGGCACCTCCGAGTTCTTGACACACGTACAGCTCGATGACGCACCCCGAACTCCGATCCAGCAGAGGTACGGGGAGGAGTTTTGTCAGCACGACGGCGTGGTGACGATCTTGATGTTCAACTGTCACAGGGCTTCGCCTAAGTACCGCTACAATATGACCGAGGTGTAATATCGTGGAGGGGGGCACCGCACACGGCTAAGGGACGATCACGATGATCAACTTGTGTGTTCATGGGGTGCCCCCTGCCCCCGTATATAAAGGAGTGGAGGAGGGGAGGGCCGGCCCTCTCTATGGCGCGCCCTAGGGGAGTCCTACTCCCACCGGGAGTAGGATTCCCCCTTTCCTAGTCCAACTAGGAGTCCTTCCATGTATTAGGAGTAGGAGACAAGGAAGGGGAAGAGAGAAGGGAAGGAAGGAGGGGGTGCGGCCCCTCCCCCTAGTCCAATTCGGACTAGGCCATGGGGGGGCGCGCGGCCTGCCCTAGGCAGCCCCTCTCTCTTTCCCGCAGGGCCCAATAAGGCCCAATACTTCTCCCCGGCGAATTCCCGTAACTCTCCGATACTCCGAAAAATACCCGAATCACTCGGAACCTTTCCGAACTCCAAATATAGTCGTACAATATATCGATCTTTACGTCTCGACCATTTCGAGACTCCTCGTCATGTCGCCGATCTCATCCGGGACTCCGAACTCCTTCGGTACATCAAAACTCATAAACTCATAATAAAACTGTCATCGAAACCTTAAGCGTGCGGACCCTACGGTTCGAGAACAATGTAGACATGACCGAGACACGTCTCCGGTCAATAACCAATAGCGGGACCTGGATGCCCATATTGGTTCCTACATATTCTACGAAGATCTTTATCGGTCAGACCGCATAACAACATACGTTGTTCCCTTTGTCATCGGTATGTTACTTGCCCGAGATTCGATCGTTGGTATCCAATACCTAGTTCAATCTCGTTACCGGCAAGTCTCTTTACTCGTTCCGTAATACATCATCTCGCAACTAACTCATTAGTTGCAATGCTTGCAAGGCTTAAGTGATGTGCATTGCCGAGAGGGCCCAGAGATACCTCTCCGACATTCGGAGTGACAAATCCTAATCTCGAAATACGCCAACCCAACAAGTACCTTTGGAGACACCTGTAGAGCACCTTTATAATCACCCAGTTACGTTGTGACGTTTGGTAGCACACAAAGTGTTGCTCCGGTAAACGGGAGTTGCATAATCTCATAGTCATAGGAACATGTATAAGTCATGAAGGAAGCAATAGCAACATACTAAACGATCGGGTGCTAAGCTAACGGAATGGGTCATGACAATCAGATCATTCAACTAATGATGTGATCCCGTTAGTCAAATAACAACTCTTTGTCCATGGTTAGGAAACATAACCATCTTTGATTAACAAGCTAGTCAAGTAGAGGCATACTAGTGACACTCTGTTTGTCTATATATTCACACATGTATTATGTTTCCGGTTAATACAATTCTAGCATGAATAATAAACATTTATCATGATATAAGGAAATAAATAATAACTTTATTATTGCCTCTAGGGCATATTTCCTTCAGTCTCCCACTTGCACTAGAGTCAATAATCTAGATCACATCACCATGTGATTCACATCGATAGTTCACATCATCATGTGATTAACACCCATAGTTCACATCGCCATGTGACCAACATCAAAAGGGTTTACTAGATTCAGTAATCTAGTTCACATCTCTATGTGATTAACACCCAAAGAGTACTTAGGTGTGATCATGTTTTGCTTGTGAGAGAATCTTAGTCAATGGGTCTTTCACATTCAGATCCGTTATGTATTTTGCAATTTTTTATGTCTACAATGCTCTGCACGGAGCTACTCTAGCTAATTGCTCCCACTTTCGATATGTATCTAGATCGAGACTTAGAGTCATCCAGATCGGTGTCAAAACTTGCATCGACGTAACCCTTTACGATGAACCTTTTGTCACTTCCATAATTGAGAAACATATCCTTATTCCACTAAGGATAATTTTGACCGCTGTCCAGTGATCTACTCCTAGATCACTATTGTACTCCCTTGCCAGACTCAGTGCAGGGTATACAATAGATCTGGTACACAGCATGGCATACTTTATAGAACCTATGGCCAAGGCATAGGGAATGACTTTCATTCTCTTTCTATCTTCTGCAGTGGTCGGGTTTTGAGTCTTACTCAATTTCACACCTTGTAACACAGGCAAGAACTCTTTCTTTGACTGTTCCATTTTGAACTACTTCAAAATCTTGTCAAGGTATGTACTCATTGAAAAAACTTATCAAGCGTCTTGATCTATCTCTATAGATCTTGATGCTCAATATGTAAGCAGCTTCACCGAGGTCTTTCTTTGAAAAACTCCTTTCAAACACTCCTTTATGCTTTGCAGAATAATTCTACATTATTTCCGATCTACAATATGTCATTCACATATACTTATCAGAAATGCTGTAGTGCTCCCACTTACTTTCTAGTAAATACAGGCTTCACTGCAAGTCTGTATAAACTATATGCTTTGATCAACTTATCAAAGCGTATATTCCAACTCCAAGATGCTTGCACCAGTCCATAGATGGATCGCTGGAGCTTGCACATTTTGTAAGCACCTTTAGGATTGACAAAACCTTCTGGTTGCATCATATACAACTCTTCTTTAATAAACCCATTAAGAAATGCAGTTTTGACATCCTTTTGCCAGATTTCAAAAAATATGGCAATTGCTAACATGATTCGGACAGACTTTTAAGCATCAATACGAGTGAGAAAATCTCATTGTATTCAACATCTTGAACTTTGTCAAAAACCTTTTTCGACAAGTCTAGCTTTGTAGATAGTAACACTACTATCAGTGTCCATCTTCCTCGTGAAGATCCATTTATTTTCTATGGCTTGCCGATCATCGGGCAACTCCACCAAAGTCCACACTTTGTTCTCATACATGGATCTCATCTTAGATTTCATGGCCTCAAGCCATTTCGCGGAATCTGGGCTCATCATCGCTTCCTCATAGTTCGTAGGTTTGTCATGGTCAAGTAACATGACCTCCAGAACAGGATTACCGTACCACTTTGGTGCGGATCTCACTCTGTTTTACCTACGAGGTTCGGTAGTAACTTGATCTGAAGTTACATGATCATCATCATTAGCTTCCTCACTAATTGGTATAGTAGTCACAAGAACAGATTTCTGTGATGAACTAGTTTCCAACAAGGGAACAGGTACAGTTACCTCATCAAGTTCTACTTTCCTCCCACTCACTTCTTTCGAGAGAAACTCCTTCTCTAGAAAGGATCCATTATTAGCAACGAATGTTTTGCCTTCGGATCTGTGATAGAAGGTGTACCCAACAATTTCCTTTGGGTATTCTATGAAGACGCACTTCTCCGATTTGGGTTTGAGCTTATCAGGATGAAACTTTTTCACATAAGCATCGCAGCCCCAAACTTTAAGAAACGACAACTTTGGTTTCTTGCTAAACCACAGTTCATATAGTGTCATCTCAACGGATTTAGATGGTGCCCTATTTAACGTGAATGCAGTTGTCTCTAATGCATGATCCCAAAACGATATTGGTAAATTGGTAAAAAACATCATAGATTGTACTATATCCAATAAAGTACGGTTATGACATCGGACACACCATTATGATGTGGTGTTCCAGGTGGCATGAATTTGTGAAACTATTCCACATTGTTTTAATTGAAGACCAAACTCGTAACTCAAATATTTGTCTCCGCGATCAGATCGTAGAAACTTTATTTTTCTTGTTACGATGATTTTTCCACTTCACTCTGAAATTCTTTGAACCTTTCAACTATTTCAGACTTATGTTTCATCAAGTAGATATACCCATATCTGCTCAAATCATTTTGTGAAGGTCAGAAAATAATGATATCCGCCACGAGCCTCAACATTCATCGGACCACATACATTTGTATGTATGATTTCCAAAAAATCTGTTGCTCTCTCCATAGTACCGGAGAACGGCGTTTTAGTCATCTTGCCCATGAGGCACGGTTCGCAAGTACCAAGTGATTCATAATCAAGTGGTTCCAAAAGTCCATCAGTATGGAGCTTCTTCATGCGCTTTACACCGATATGACCTAAATGGCAGTGCCACAAATAAGTTGCACTATCATTATTAACTTTGCATCTTTTGGCATCAATATTATGAATATGTGCATCACTACGATCGAGAGCCAACAAACTATTTTCGTTGGGTGTATGACCATTGAAGGTTTTATTCATTTAAATAGAACAACAATTATTCTCTGATTTTAAATGAATAACCATATTGCAATAAACATGATCAAATCGTATTCATGCTCAACGCAAACGCCAAATAACATTTATTTAGGTTTAACACTAATCCAGAAAGTATAGGGAGTGTGCGATGATGATCATATCAATCTTGGAACTACTTTTAACACACATCGTCACTTCACCCTTAACTAGTTTCTGTTTATTCTGCAACTCCCGTTTCGAGTTACTACTCTTAGCAACTGAACCAGTACCAAATACCGAGGGGTTGCTATAAACACTAGTAAAGCACACATCAAACACCTGTATATCAAATATACCCTTTTTTACTTTGCCATCCTTCTTATCCACCAAATATTTAGGGCATTTCCGCTTCCAGTGACCATTTCCTTTGCAGTGTAAGCACTCAGTTTCAGGCTTTGGTTCAGCTTTGGGCTTCTTCGTGGGAGTGACAACTTGCTTGTCAATCTACTTGAAGTTCCCCTTTCTTTCCCTTTGCCCTTTTCTTGAAACTAGTGATCTTGTCAACCATCAACACTTGATGCTCTTTCTTGATTTCTACCTTCGTCGATTTCAACATCACGAAGAGCTCGGGAATCATTTTCGTCATCCCTTGCATACTATAGTTCATCACGAAGTTCTACTAACTTGGTGATGGTGACTAGAGAATTCTGTCAATCACTATCTTATCTAGAAGATTAACTCCCACTTGATTGAAGCGATTGTAGTACCCAGACAATCTGAGCACATGCTCACTAGTTGAGCGATTCTCCTCCATCTTTTAGCTATAGAACTTGTTGGTGACTTCATATCTCTCAACTTGCTTGAAATATTAACTTCAATTCCTGGAACATCTCATATGGTCCATGATGTTCAAAACATCTTTGAAGTCCCGATTCTAAGCCATAAAGCATGATGCACAAAACTATCAAGTAGTCATCATATTGAGCTAGCCAAACGTTCATAATGTCTGCATCTGCTCCTGCAATAGTTCTGTCACCTAGCGGTGCATTAAGGACATAATTCTTCTGTGCAGCATTGCGGATAAACCTCAGATCGCGGATCCAATCCGCATCATTGCTACTAACATTTTTCAACACAATTTTCTCTTGGAACATATCAAAATAAACATATGAAAGCAACAACGCAAGCTATTGATCTTACAACATAATTTGCAAAATACTACCAGGACTAAGTTCATGATAAATTTAAGTTCAATTAATCATATTACTTAAGAACTCCCACTTAGACAGACATCTCTCTAGTCATCTAAGTGATCACGTGATCCAAATCAACTAAACCATAACCGATCATCACGTGAGATGGAGTAGTTTTCAATGGTGAACATCACTATGTTGATCATATCTACTATATGATTCACGCTCGACCTTTCGGTCTCCGTGCTCCGAGGCCATATCTGCATATGCTAGGCTCGTCAAGTTTAACCTGAGTATTCCGCGTGTGCAAAACTGGCTTGCACCCGTTGTAGATGGACGTAGAGCTTATCACACCCGATCATCACGTGGTGTCTGGGCACGACGAACTTTGACAACGGTGCATAATCAGGAAGAACACTTTTATCTTGAAATTTAGTGAGAGATCATCTTATAAAGCTACCGTCGAACTAAGCAAAATAAGATGTATAAAAGATAAAGATCACATGCAATCAAAATATGTGACATGATATGGCCATCATCATCTTGTGCCTTTGATCTCCATCTCCAAAGCATCGTCATGATTTCCATTGTCACCGGCATGACACCATGATCTCCATCATCTTGATCTATATCAATGTGTCGTCACATGGTCGTCTCGCCATAAATTGCTCTTGCAACTTAGCGATAAAGTAAAGCAATTATTTGGCGCTTGCATCTTATGCAATAGAGAGACAACCATAAGGCTTTTGCCAGTTGCCGATAACTTCAACAAAACATGATCATCTCATACAACAACTTATATCTTATCACGTCTTGACCATATCACATCACAACATGCCCTGCAAAAACAAGTTAGACGTCCTCTACTTTGTTGTTGCAAATTTTACGTGGCTGCTACGGGCTGAGCAAGAACCGTTCTTACCTACGCATCAAAACCACAACGATAGTTCGTCAAGTTAGTGCTGTTTTAACATTCGCAAGGACCGGGCGTAGCCACACTCGGTTCAACTAAAGTTGGAGAAACTGACACCCGCCAGCCACCTGTGTGCAAAGCACGGCGGTAGAACCAGTCTTGCGTAAGCGTACGCGTAATGTCGGTCCGGGCCGCTTCATCCAACAATATCGCCGAACCAAAGTATGACATGCTGGTAAGCAGTATGACTTGTATCGCCCACAACTCACTTGTGTTCTACTCATAAAACCTAGGCTCGGATGCCACTGTTGGGGAACGTAGTAATTTCAAAAAAATTCCTACGCACACGCAAGATCATGGTGATGCATAGCAACGAGAGGGGAGAGTGTTGTCTACGTACCCTCGTAGACCGAAGCGGAAGCGTTGACGCAACGTAGAGGAAGTAGTCGTACGTCTTCCCGGTCCAACCGATCCAAGCACCGTTACTCCGGCACCTCCGAGTTCTTGACACACGTACAGCTCGATGACGCACCCCGAACTCCGATCCAGCAGAGGTACGGGGAGGAGTTTTGTCAGCACGACGGCGTGGTGACGATCTTGATGTTCAACTGTCGCAGGGCTTCGCCTAAGTACCGCTACAATATGACCGAGGTGTAATATCGTGGAGGGGGGCACCGCACACGGCTAAGGAACGATCACGATGATCAACTTGTGTGTTCATGGGGTGCCCCCTGCCCCCGTATATAAAGGAGTGGAGGAGGGGAGGGCCGGCCCTCTCTATGGCGCGCCCTAGGGGAGTCCTACTCCCACCGGGAGTAGGATTCCCCCTTTCCTAGTCCAACTAGGAGTCCTTCCATGTATTAGGAGTAGGAGACAAGGAAGGGGAAGAGAGAAGGGAAGGAAGGAGGGGGTGCGGCCCCTCCCCCTAGTCCAATTCGGACTAGGCCATGGGGGGGCGCGCGGCCTGCCCTAGGCAGCCCCTCTCTCTTTCCCGCAGGGCCCAATAAGGCCCAATACTTCTCCCCGGCGAATTCCCGTAACTCTCCGATACTCCGAAAAATACCCGAATCCTCGGAACCTTTCCGAACTCCGAATATAGTCGTCCAATATATCGATCTTTACGTCTCGACCATTTTGAGACTCCTCGTCATGTCCCCGATCTCATCCGGGACTCCAAATTCCTTCGGTACATCAAAACTCTTAAACTCATAATAAAACTATCGTCGAAACCTTAAGCGTGCGGACCCTACGGTTCAAGAACAATGTAGACATGACCGAGACACGTCTCCGGTCAATAACCAATAGCGGGACCTGGATGCCCATATTGGTTCCTACATATTCTACGAAGATCTTTATCGGTCAGACCGCATAACAACATACGTTGTTCCCTTTGTCATCGGTATGTTACTTGCCTGAGATTCGATCGTCGGTATCCAATACCTAGTTCAATCTCGTTACCGGCAAGTCTCTTTACTCGTTCCGTAATACATCATCTCGCAACTAACTCATTAGTTGCCATGCTTGCAAGGCTTAAGTGATGTGCATTACCGAGAGGGCCCAGAGATACCTCTCCGACATTCGGAGTGACAAATCCTAATCTCGAAATACGCCAACCCAACAAGTACCTTTGGAGACACCTGTAGAGCACCTTTATAATCACCCATTTACATTGTGACGTTTGGTAGCACACAAAGTGTTCCTCCGGTAAAGGGGAGTTGCATAATCTCATAGTCATAGGAACATGTATAAGTCATGAAGGAAGCAATAGCAACATACTAAACGATCGGGTGCTAAGCTAACGGAATGGGTCATGTCAATCAGATCATTCAACTAATGATGTGATCCCGTTAATCAAATAACAACTCTTTGTCCATGGTTAGGAAACATAACCATCTTTGATTAACAAGCTAGTCAAGTAGAGGCATACTAGTGACACTCTGTTTGTCTATATATTCACACATGTATTATGTTTCCGGTTAATACAATTCTAGCATGAATAATAAACATTTATCATGATATAAGGAAATAAATAATAACTTTATTATTGCCTCTAGGGCATATTTCCTTCACTTTTGGCCTAAAGCCCAACTAAAATTCTGAAATTCTCTTGGCCCATTCATGCACACATTTGAGTTGAGTGAGTGAGGCTAAAGTTTAGTCCCACCTTATAAGTTGAGAGAGAGTTGCACCTCTTTATAAGGTGAGCTCTCCTACCACTTGTATGAGCATGAGAAGAGGAGACCTACACACGCGCTCCTCCTCCTCATCACGATGTGCCGCGGGTTGCGGGATTGAGCCGAGCCGAGGACAGAGCTATGCATGTTGTCTATATTTCTGCTGCTCGGGAAAAATTAATGAGTCATTAATTAATAATTAACGGACGTGTTAATTACTGAACCGTTTCCGATTCTTTTGGATCGTGACGACTCGGACGTGGGGTTTACTCCCACGACCTATCCGGCCCGCACTATATAGTCAGGCAGACGTCTACCCTAGCCGCTGCCACTTCGTATGGTTTCTCACCACCGCTCCAGATCATTGCGCTGCCAAGCAAGTCTTCTCCATCCCTCCTTTCGGCGTGCACTGGAAGAAGGGACAGCAGGCCTCCGGAACCCCGCCTCTCGTGATCATGTACGGGAGAGGGGCGATCAGCTTTTTGGGGAGTGCACTCGCGTGACTGCTGGCAGCGACGACTTCGCGAACGACGACTTCTTTCCCGACCTCGGCAACCTCATCCTCGACGACATGGGCGACAATGTCAACGCCGGCGGTGCTGCTCCCGCTGCACTGTACGTGATTCTATCTTTCCTGTTCGAGATCGTGATAGAATTCATGTTTCTAGTATGTGCCTAGATGTGATCTGTTCATCTGCTATGCTAGTTTGCATGATTAGTTCAATCTCTGCTACTGTAGTCATGATTTATCTTCTGTTTATTCGGATTAAATATCGTAGTAATTTGCTCATATTTCCAACACCCTCGACGTCGACAGCCTGAATACCATCGACAGCCAAAAGGCCAAGATCGAGGACCTCGAGGGCTTCCCCAAGGCTCAACAGTGCCTCATCTTCGACGACAAGCGACTGGAGGACGGGAACAACACCTTGGCTGACCATAATATTCTCATGGAGTCAAAGATTCTCCTCATCTTCTCCCGTGTATTCCTAGAGGAGGCATGATGCAGATTATTATGAGGACGCTAGAAGGGAAGACCATCACTCTAGAGGTTGGGAGCTTTGATACTGTCGACAGTGTCATGGACTCAAGGTGAAGTATGCCCCTTACGTGAAGCAGCAGCGCCTCATCTTTGCAGGCAAGTAACTGGAGAGGGGACGAACCCTAGCGGACTACAACATTTGTAAAGACTGTACCCTTCATTTGGTGCTTTGCCTTTGCGGTTGTTGAGATGCATGTATGGCCTGCGATTGAACAACCCGTTTTTATTTCGCCAGTTAAGTTCCAGTAGTGCTATCAGTTAAACTATAATTCTAGCACGCAGTACCCTAGTACAGCTCCACTCACGTAGTCATGTTCCTTGCAGTGGTGTTTTATCAGTAAAACTGCGTATTACTCCCTCCGTTCGGAATTACTTGTCGTGAAAATGGATGTATCTAGACATATTTTAGTAGTAGGTTGATGTGTTGAGTGGTTCTTTTTATCTATCAAAAGAAAATTTAGCTTAAGAGTCCCTGGGTCTTTCCTTTTTGTTGGATAATCTGCACACACACACACACTCAAGTTTCAGTTTACAGCACTTGGAATAAACACTGACCGTCAGCGTGTGCTTGTGCACGTACGGGTTCAGAAGTTTCAGTTAGGTGTTTTTCTGTCAGTAGTTTCAGTTAGTTTGTTAGCTAGAATTGCTCGCCTCACCGGGTCATGGGATGGCAATGATCGTAGCGGTCTGTGCGGGCAAAGTAGTTGCTCGATCTCAGCTTGGCGTCGTGGGATGGCACGACCAGTAGGCCAGCTGGAGACGTGGGCGTTTTCCTTGTAATTCGGCAGCCGTTTTGAGCTAGCCTGATAATAACAGAAGAGGCTGAAAAGCTGCAGTAGTTGAGCAGCGCAAAACCATCGTCTTCCACCTCTCTCTCTCACACAGTCTTGATCGTCTTGGCCGGCTATCTGCAACAACACTTTTCACATACTGTAGTTAATTTCTGTATTTTTCCATGTGTTTCCTCTATGCCATCACAGTCCAAAGCATGACAACCTGACGTGATTGCTTGCCTTCTAGATATAGAAGATTAATATTGCATCTTGTGAGCCACATGAAGGTGATTCCATGCTGGGATTAGCTTTGGAAATCAGAGTTGCAACCAAATCTTGTGAGTATCACCCTCAATTGCATTAAGAATAGGAGAGTTCCCTCGCAAAAAAGAGAGGAGAGTTCATCAGGTTAATGAAGAACAAACCCGTATCCAATATCCATACATCAATCGATAAAAACCAAGCATTAACCACACAGATGGCAACATGCCTAGTAAACTAGGCCTGGGACGCTGATAGACAAGCCACACGACCACCAGAGCACCTGATAACCGCCATCTCTTTGCCTTACAATTTCATCGCCGAAGCAGCTAGGGATCACCGGGTGGCCACACGAGGGCAGAGCTTCTCCAAAAAATGTTTTAAAAAACTCCCTAAAAGTGATTATACCGGGTGGCCATATAATTTATGGGAGGCATCTAGCGTTCTATTGCGATGAAGCTGATTGGCGTTGTCGTTCTCTCCTCCAATTTTGTTTCTCCTGGGGCATCGTCCCATGGAGAAGTGGGAGCTTGGTGGCCGGGGCCTGCTGTTAGTTTGCCTAGAGAACCTCTTTTATTTTGCTTCAGTACCTTGTTCTTAGGTGAACCGCATGGTTTATTTAATGGAAATT
>NC_041385.1:836237442-836252042 GCF_002162155.2 Triticum dicoccoides
TAGCATTTATGTGAGTTTTCCGGGTGAACATATCCCACATATCTATATCTCTCCCTAATAATAATAAAGCACGGATTGGGTCTCTGGGTTTACCGTCGCGCACCTTTTGCAAAAAAGCCCTTGTGTTTTTCTGTAATTGAACCCGCAATACCTTCTTAAGTGGATATTTCCGAGAAAACGTGCATCCGCCGCTCCTGGGCAGAAAGGGGACAGGGAGGTGAGGGAGAGAAGTGAGAAAGGAGGGGCGGTGCGGCGACATGAGGTCAGACGAGGCTGCGGTGGCGCGGTGCAGGGCACAGCCGCGGCGGTGGTGACCATGCGCGTCATGGGGACAGAGGCGAGCGGCTCGGCCATGGTGCCGCGATGAAGCAGGAGAGGAGGAGCACTGAGGTGAGGCGATGAAGAGCAAGGCCGACGGCGGCGCAACCTCACCGGGGTGGGGCGGAACTGGCCAGTGCCGGGGATCGGGCGCGCGCGTGGGGCGCCTCCCCTGACGTCGCGAGGTAGGAGAAAGGAATCGAAGCTGTCCAGGAATCGATTGGATTGCTTTTTTTTAGAACAGATTGGATTGCTAGGTTACGTTAAGGTGTGGCTGGGCTGGACCTTAGGCCGAATGGGCGGCCGGTTTAGAGACTGCGCTGTTGTCTCCCTCTCTCTCACCCCCCTAATTCACACATTTTCTCTGTTTATTAAATATAAATAGATAAAGAGTAAAAAGGAGAGAGGATTAGGAATGGGGTTTTGGCAAGGTGCTATTTTTCCTAGACTCGCAAAAATGTGCTTCTTCCAAGAAAATTAGAAGTGGGCAATACAAGGTTTAAATTCAAACACATTTGAATTGATTCAAATAGGTTAGAACTAGGACAAAGTTTCAGAAGTATCCAAATATGTTGAAAATTTTGGTGGACCTTGGTAAAGTAATAAAATGGTGATTGGGAAAGTTTGGGGACAAAACTTGAAGTATAAAAAGGCATTTGATTTTTTGAAAAGCTCAAAAAGGAATTTGGAAAAGCAATTGTATAAAATGGAAGGAAAGATCAAATGATTTTCTGAAAAATTTCATAGTTTTTAATTTGGTGTGAATCATTATAAATGGCATGATGAAATGAATATGCATAAAATAAAATAAGAAAACGTTATAAAATATGCAAGTTAGTGGAACGTAGGGTATTTATAGGTTAAAAGATTAAATATAAAACAAGGGTGAAATTATAGGCAGGTTATGTGTCGTGATGGCAGGGAGAAGCCTGCTTCTCGCACTCGTCATCGACTCATGAGGAGGACTATTAAATCTGTAGTTGTAATTTATTCACCTGTAACTTGATTTTTTTTCACTTCTCTTTTTATAAATTCATGTAGTCGGCTATAATAATCATATTTTTTTTCTTTTGAGAGAGAAATTGTGTGTCTGCTCTGCTTTCTGTTTTAACGTCAGCTCGTTACAATCCATAACTAACTTATAGACTACTTCATCCGGATGGGTTTGCAACTTTGTGTACAGACTGCTTCAACACTTCTATTTTCTATATGACTTGGATTAATAATCTCCAACAATATGGTCATGCTTCTTATATTTACTTTCAGTTCTAAATACATTTGTGCTTTTCTCTATGCTGTGCTACTAAACTATGTGTGATAGACTAAACATAAAAATATGATGGGGTGGTGGTTTCAGCCACGGAAAGAATTGATTTGGAGAACAAAGGGAATTTTCGGCGGACGAAGAACTCGCTTGAGATGCTCAAGTGATGATTTTATATAGCGTTTTATCTAAACCTGGGTTCCTTCTTTCAGTCTGGGCGGTGCCATATGATGTGAAGCCGGTGTAATAACTTTTTCATTTGGCATTGGTGGTGAGATGGCAACCTTCTAGACAATTTGGCACCTGTAACGCAGTGGAAGACCTCATACGAGATGGTTGCCTTCTTGGTAGTTGTGGTGGGTGTACCGATTGACTCTTATTACATGACTATTTGTAAGATTGATTCTTATTGGGTTAGGGGCATGTGATTTCGTTCCCCCGGTGCAACGCGCGGGCCCTTTTGCTAGTCTATACCAATATAAAAAGACCCAAAGGAGCAGTTCAATTAATCTCGGCCATCAAATCATGTCAATCCAACGACCTAGACTGCTTCAGTGTCGAGCGCTCAACACGTTTAGCGTGCAGTTAATTTCATGCCAAATATAGTGCTAATCACATAATAACATGCAAATAATATCTTAATTAATATTCGCATGCACTTAATATACTTTCAAATTAACGTGCATTGTGCGTACACATTGACTAGTCCCCATAAGTGGTCTTGGCTGTGGCACGATAGTGGCGACACCGAATGAGCAGGCGGGTGGCGATGGTCGGCGGTGGTTGGCACCGGTGGTGGTGCGGTGGGTATGGCGGTGGCTCTTACATGGCACATTTACGAGAAAGTTTACGACATGACCTTTTCCCCTTAGATAGGCAGGAAGAATGTTAACGGTGGGCCCTGATGCAGTCACCGCCATTGGAAAGCGGCACGTTCCAAATCATAGGAATTTGGCGATTTGTAGCTTTGGGAATGAAATAGGGTGCATGCATGGTACTTCTTGCCACCGGCTCTGGCAGCAAGTTGTGACATGGCCAATGCCATGCAGGCTCTATCGGTTGCTGGTGCGGTCACTAACGAGACAGGTCGTAGTAGCCGGATTTATAAATATCCGTAACTTCTAGGCATGAGAATATGTGACCATCCCACCTGATTTTCTTCTCCATCATTCTACTCGATTTTCACACCATCAGACAAATAATCCGAGCCCATAAACTCTAACATTGAACCCCTCTTCATCCATCATCTGATCAACCAACTCCATTGCACTCCTTGAACCCAATCTTGTTAGTCACTATGAGTTCTCCTTGCTCATACCAGGAGGTAGCATGATGCAGATCTATATGAAGAAGCTAGAATGGCAGACCATCACTCTCGTAGTTGGGATCTTGGAGAACATCATCAGTGTCATGGTGAAGGTGCAAGAGATGAAGTGCGTCCCAAACAACATCGCCTCCTGGTAGAATACATCATTCGTAGCCAGTCTACCCTTCATTTGATGGTTTGCTTTTGCGGTTGTTGAGATAGGCGAATAGGCCGTGCAACCACCAGTTTGACCTGATCTAGTCTTCCTTCTAGAACTGGTCTGTTATCAGTACAACTATCACTCTAGTATGTTCGATATGAGTGATGTTGCTTCCAAATTGTGGTATATTATGGGTGCAAGATATATATCATTTAGCAGTGCGAGTTAATGTTGAGTAGTTCATTTACAACTACGTAAGTTTTTCCCTGAAAACCTAAAACTTCTGGCGGTAGAGTAGTCAATTAGGGTTTTCGACGTGGAACTCGACGATGCCCACATAATTCTTCGGTGGGGCGAGCAGGGCACACGATGGGAGGGAGATGGTGACATCCAGCTCCTCGGTGTTTCATCGATGGAGAACGGAGCCAAACCATCTAGATCGGCAGGACTCAATTGGAAGAGTCATTGGGACGACTTGACATGTCTGAAGAGGAGGCTATACCCCTGGAGATCGACGATCGCGTTGAGGGTGGTCTGGTGAAGTGGCTAATGGCGGGGAGATCCTCTATTGCAGAGGCCGGTGGCAATCCTCCTTTCTTTTAAAAATCTAACCAATGATGGCCACTACTCCACTAAGTCTTGCTGCCCCTGCTGTCACTAGGAAAGGACACCGCAAGATTGAACCCAAAGCTAAGCACTTCTCCCATTGCAAGAAAGATCAATCTAGTAGGCCAAACCAAACTGATAATTCAAAGAGACTTGCAAAGATAACTTAATCACACATAAAAGAACTTAGAGGAGATTCAAATATTTCTCATAGATAAACTTGATCATAAACCCACAATTCATTGGATCTCGACAAACACACCGCAAAAAGAGTTACATCAAATAGATCTCCAAGAAGATCAAGGAGAACATCGTATTGAGATTCAAAGAGAGAGAAGAAGCCATCTAGCTAATAACTATGGACCCGAAGGTCTGTGGTAAACTACTCACAACTCAATGGAGAGGCCTTGGTGATGATGTAGAGGCCCTCTGTGGTCGATTCCCCCTCCGGCGGAGCGCCAGCGAAGGCTCCAAGATGGGATCTCACGGATACAGAAGGTTACGGCGGTGGAAATAGTTTTTCGTGGTCGCCTCTGAAGTTTTCGGGGTACGTGGGTATATGTAGGAGGAAGAAGTAGGTCGGTGACCGCCCAAGGGGCCCACGAGACAGGGGCGCGCCCAGTAGGGAGGGCGGCGCCCTCCACCCTCGTGGCCGCCTCGATCGTTTCTTGACTTCCACTCCAAGTCCTCTGGATCACGTTTCTTCCAAAAAATCACGCTCCCGAAGGTTTCATTCCATTTGGACTCCGTTTGATATTCCTTTTCTTTGAAACACTGAAATAGGCAAAAAAACAGCAATACGGGCTGGGCCTCCGGTTAGTAGGTTTGTCCTAAACATGATATAGAAGTGTAAAGTAAAGCCCATAAATATCCAAAACGGGTAATATAATAGCTTGGAACAATCAAAAATTATAAATATGTTGGAGGCGTATTAGATACTGAGGGAGTCCTTTATTAAGGGGTCCTCGGGCATCCGGCCTATTGGACATGGGCCGGACTGATGGACTGTGAAGATACAAGACCGAAGACTCTCACCCGTGTCCGGATGGGACTCTCCTTGGCGTGGAAGGCAAACTTGGCGACCAAATACGAAGATTCATTTCTCTGTAACCGACTTTGTACAACCCTAATCCCCTCCGGTGTCTATATAAACTAGAGGGCTAGATCCGTAGAGGGGAACGATCATAATCATAGTCATACAGGCTGGACTTCTAGGGTTTTAGCCATTACGATCTCGTGGTAGATCAACTCTTGTAATACTCATATTTATCAAGATCAATCAAGCAGGAAGTAGGGTATTACCTCCATAGGGAGGGCCCGAACCTGGGTAAACATTGTGTCCCCTGTCTCCTGTTACCATCGGCCTTAGACGCACAGTTCGGGACCCCCTACCCGAGATCCACCGGTTTTGGCACCGACAGTCGCTACATGGCTGCTATGGACGTCAGGTTCTCCAATACCTGGCAGGTTCTTTGGGGAGATGACCGGAGCTATGATCCTGTGATGGTTCCTTCTCTTTGGGTGTCCACCGCCCGGGCATCAGGAACCGCGAGTGGCCTAGATTCTTCTGTAGTATTCGATATTTATTAGCTAGCTAGTGATGTATTCGATATATAATATTCGAGACAATGTATTCGAGATTACATATATTATTCGAGACGATGTATTCGAGATTATGTACTATGATTCAGTTTTTACTTATTGATTGCATGCATGCATTGTAATTTGAATACTAAATTGTTTTATATTTCTTCTGGATTAGTTAAATAAAAGCTATGGCGGACAATACCGGCAGAGAGGGAGAAGAGGCCCTGTTCCAGATCATACGCTCCCCTCGCGGGCCAGATGATCAAAATGAAGAAGATCACGACTCCCAATATCTGAACAATACCGGGGAGGATGATGATATGATATTCGATCGCGACGACCGAGTTGATGAAGTCATGAACTATGATTATGATGACGCCGAAAATGATTATGATGACGCCGAAAATGTTGATCTTGAAATAACAGAGACCGGCGAGGTATATTTATATAAGCAGGCATCTGGTGATCATCACATGTTTTTAATGATTTGAAGATATATTAACGAATTGATCTTTCTTCTTTCAGCCCTCCGGATCGAGCAAATCTGCTTCTACAAGCAGCAGGACAGTGCGAGGCCCGAAAAAAAAGTTGAAGGAGGGCGTAAAGTACAACATCGATGCCATCAAAACTAATGACGAACCACTAGCGCCTAAGAACATTGCGAACAAGTTCGTTCATCAGTGCGGAGTTCTTGTGAAGGACCAACTCCTGATCTCCCTTCAAGAATGGAAAGAGCCAGCAAAGAAACGTACAGATCTTACTTTTGTCGATGATAGAGCAAAATCTTTGCTTTGGAAAAAACTAATGGAACATTTCACCCTACCAGATCATTTCACGGATGCAGATGTGCAGAAAGTCAAGGACGCTCCTCTTAGGAAGATGGCAATGGCATTCAACACCCACAAGAAAACTTTATGGGCCAACTACGTCAAAGGAGGAAAGAAGACTCCAGAATTCAAGGGAACACTAGAGAAGCAAAAAGAACACTGGCCGCTTTCGTGAAATTCAAGGAATCAGAGTTATCCAAGGAACGGTCTGATACGTCTCCAACGTATCTATAATTTTTTATTGTTCCTTGCTATTATATTACCTGTTTTGGATGTTTATGGGCTTTACTTTACAAATTTATATCATTTTTGGGACTAACCTACTAAATCGGAGGCCCTGCCCGTATTGCTATTTTTTTGCCTATTTCTGTGTTTCAAAGAAAAGGAATATCAAACGGAGTCCAAACAGAATGAAACCTTCGGGAGCGTGATTTTTGGAACGAACGTGATCCAGAGGACTTGGAGTGGAAGTCAAGCAACAACCGAGGCAGCCACGAGGGTGGTGTCGGTGTCAAAACCGGCGGATCTCGGTGTCAAGGCTGAAGGTAACAGCAAGCAAGGAACACAGATGTTTACCCAGGTTCGGGCCCTCTCGATGGAGGTAAAACCCTACTTCCTGCTTGATTAATATTGAAGATATGGGTAGTACAAGAGTAGACCTACCACGAGATCGTAGAGGCTAAACCCTAAGAGCTAGCCTATGATGGTACGATTGTAATTGTGATCGGCCTTCTAAGGACCAACCTCTCCGGTTTATATAGACACCGGAGAGGGCTAGGGTTTACATGGAGTCAGTTACAAGGAAGGAAACACAATATCCGGATCACCAAGCTTGTCTTCCACGCAAAGGAGAGTCCCATCCGGACATGGGCCGAAGTCTTGAGTCTTGTATCTCCATGCTTCAATAGTCCGGACATTGTACACAGTCCGGCTGTCCGGATACCCCCTAATCCAAGACTCCCTCAGTAGCCCCTGAACCAGGCTTCAATGACGATGAGTCCGGCACGCAATATTGTCTTCGGCGTTGCAAGGCGGGTTCCTTCTCCGAATACTCCGAGTAATTATCGAACACTTGAATCGTGTCCGGATACACAAAATGATCTTTACACACCGCTGTAGAGAGAATGATATTTCACAAATGCAATCTGCTGACAAATTTTTAAATGACGTGACATGTTATTACGGTTGGATCATTATTCAAGCCGTTTTCCCACAACCAGCCACATCGCATATTGCGAGGCGGTTTCCTTGACACGTCTTGTCAAAGCAGAGATCGTGCCCCCTTCTTACGGGATTCTCATCAATACGGGCATGGATAACCCAACCGCACCGCTAATCGCGGCGAGTGGGAGGCAGACGGGCTCCACCAGGCAAGTGTGGAGGCGCAAGAACATTTGCCGCCCCTATAAAGAGGCAAGGCCTCTTTAAGGCCTCTTTCTCTTTACCCACGCCTTCTCTTCCTGTTAGCTTATTCCCCTCTGTTCGAGCCCTAACGCCCAAGTACTCTTTTTCTCCATCGAAGAGAGGCTTTCCAAAGATGTCCGGATCCGGAGCGGGAGGCAGATGGATGGCCTCGGCCGTCCAGGAGAAGGACATCAAGAAGCTCCGGGGAGCCGGGTATCTGGCCCAAAAGATCGGCCACCGTCTCCCACCGGCGGGACATGTGAAGACCCACAAGTATAGGGGATCTATCCTAGTCCTTTCGATAAGTAAGAGTGTCAAACCCAACAAGGATCAGAAGGAAATGATAAGCGGTTTTCAGCAAGGTATTCTCTGCAAGTACTGAAATAAGTGGTAATAGATAGTTTTATGATAAGATAAATTGTAACGAGCAACAAGTAACAAAAGTAAATAAAGTGCAGCAAGGTGGCCCAATCCTTTTTGTAGCAAAGGACAAGCCTGGACAAACTCTTATAATAGGAAAAGCGCTCCCGAGGACACAGGGGAATATCATCAAGCTAGTTTTCATCACGCTCATATGATTCGCGTTCGGTACTTTGATAATTTGATATGTGGGTGGACCTGTGCTTGGGTAATGCCCTTACTTGGACAAGCATCCCACTTATGATTAACCTCTATTGGAAGCATCCGCAACTACAACAAAAGTATTAAGGTAAACCTAACCATAGCATGAAACATATGGATCCAAATCAGCCCCTTACGAAGCAACGCATAAACTAGGGTTTAACCTTCTGTCACTCTAGCAACCCGTCATCTACCTATTACTTCCCAATGCCTTCCTCTAGGCCCAAATAATGGTGAAGTGTTATGTAGTCGATGTTCACATAACACCACTAGAGGTTAGACAACATACATCTTATCAAAATATCGAACGAATACCAAATTCACATGACTACTAATAGCAAGACTTCTCCCTTGTCCTCAGGAACAAACGTAATTACTCACAAAGCATATTCATGTTCATAATCAGAGGGGTAATAATGTGCATAAAGGATCTGAACATATGATCTTCCACCAAATAAACCAACTAGCATCAACTACAAGGAGTAATCATCACTACTAGCAACCTACTAGCACCAATCCCGGGCTTGGAGACAAGAATTGGATACAAGAGATGAACTAGGGTTTGGAGATGAGATGGTGCTGGTGAAGATGTTGATGGAGATTGCCCTCTCCCGATGAGATGAGCGTTGGTGATGACGATGGTGATGATTTCCCCCTCCCGGAGGGAAGTGTCCCCGGCAGAACTGCTCTGCCGGAGCCCTAGATTGGTTCCGCCAAGGTTCCACCTCGTGGCGGCGGAGTCTCGTCCCGAAAGGTTCTCTCCTATTTTTTCTCATCGAAAGACCTCATATGGGAGAAGATGGATGTTGGAGAGCCACCAGGGGGCCCACGAGGTAGGGGGGCGCGCCGAGGGGGGGGGGCCCACCCTCGTGAGCAGGGTGTGGGCCCCCTGACCTTCATCTTTGGTGATGATTTTTCTTTATTTATTTTAAGGTATTTCGTGGAGTTTCAGGACTTTTGGAGTTGCACAGAATAGTCCTTCAATATTTGCTCCTTTTCCAGCCAAGAATTCCAGCTGCCGGCATTCTCCCTCTTCATGTAAACCTTGTAAAATAAGAGAGAATAACCATAAGTATTATAACATAACATGAAATAACAGCCCATAATGTAATAAATATTGACATAAAAGCATGATGCAAAATGGACGTATCAACTCCCCCAAGCTTAGACCTCACTTGTCCTCAAGCGAAAAGCCGATAACAATAAATATGTCCTCATGTTTAGAGGTAGAGGCGTCGATAAAAATAAAATATGGACATGAAGGCATCATGATTATTTCATAACAGCAACATAAATAGATTTTGTCATATGATTACTCAAGTTCAAGTGATGATCTTTTCACAAAGCCAAAGTATGAATCAGAAACCTTATTGAGCACCAACAAATTATACCCTCAGCCATTGAAGCAATAGCAATTTATCATAACATTGGAAAGAGTCTATGTCAGAGCTTAAAAGCAAGTCCACATACTCAACTATCACTTAGTCCTTCATAATTGCTAACACTCACACAACATTGGAAAGAGTCTATGTCAGAGCTTAAAAGCAAGTCCACATACTCAAGAATTCATGCTCCCCCACATCCAATTAGATATGTATATCATGTTCTTTCCAACATGCTGAGCTTGCCAAAGGATAGAATGAAAAAGGAAAGGTGAAGATCACCGTGACTCTTGCATAAGGTAGAGGATAATAATAAAAGATAGGCCCTTCGCAGAGGGAAGCAGAGGTTGTCATGCGCGTTTAGGGCTGATGCACAAAATCTTAATGCAAAAGAACGTCACTTTATATTGCCCCTTGTATGTGAACCTTTATTATGCAGTCCGTCGCTTTTATTGCGTCCACAACAAGTTCGTACAAAGCTTATTTCTCTACACTAATAAATCATGCATATTTAAAGGGCAATTTTTATTGCTTGCACCGATGACAACTTACTTGAAGGATTTTACTCAATCCATAGGTAGATATGGTGGACTCTCATGGCAAAACTGGTTTAAGGGTATTTGGAAGCACAAGTAGTATTTCTACTTAGTGCTGAGAATTTGGCTAGCATGAGGGGGAAAGGCAAGATCAACACGGTAGAGGATCCATGACAACATACTTTATCTCGGATGTAAGAAAACATAACTCATTATGTTGTCTACCTTGTCCAACATCAACTCTTTAGCATGTCATATTTTAATGATTGCTCCCAATCATAAAAGATGTCAATGATAATATATCTATATGTGAAACCTCTCTTTCCTTATTACTTCCTATTAATTGCAACAATGACCAAAGCTACATTTGCCAACTCCCAACAACTTTTAATCATCATACTCTTTCTATGTGAAGTCATTACTTTCACTAAGATCAATATGAACTCTTTGATTATTTTTATTCTTTTTCTTCTAATCACCCAAGATCATGGCAAAATAATCAAGCCCTTGACTCAACACTAATCTTTATTATATAGCTCACGGACTCGATTACAAAGAAGGGTCATAAAGTAAAACTCAAAACTAGATCATGCCATGACTTTATTCTACTAAATCAATATACTACTAATAGGATCGAACTAAGAAAAACGGTAAATATAGGAGTTGTGATGGTGATACGATACCAGGGCACCTCCCCCAAGCTTGGCAGTTGCCAAGGGGAGTGCCCATACCAAGGTGATTATGTCTCCTTCTTTGTTTTTGGTGGTGGAGGTGTTGATGATGATGCAAGCTTGTCGTCCACCTTCCATGGCATTGGCTCACCATCATAGAAGGATGACCGAGTCTCCGGAATCCTCAGATCTGCAGCCAAACTCATCCTTTTGAATCTATATTCATACTCACAGTTTTGGTTTTGCAGATCATAGATTTGGGCTTGGAGGTGCTCGATCTTCTCATGTAGCTTGAAGGTGGCTTCCTCGATCTTCTTGGCATCCGTCTCATAGTTGTTGGTGAACTCCGCGAGCATCTTGTGGGTAGCGTTGATTCCACGCTCCACCATCCCCTGGCACTTGAAAACTTGTTGCTCCATTGCTTCAAGCCTCAACTCCACGCTTACGGTTCCCTTTGGTCCCTCAACATCGGGATGTGCAGCAACCCATCACGCATCTCAATGGTTTGAGGGTGTCGCAGCACCTCCGCGAGGTAAGGGTTGATTACCTTCTCGAAGAACTTGTCACTGGAAGCAATTGGGGTCGTCATGATGATCTAGACCTGTCAGAAAAACAGCTCGAAACAAGAACATGGGAGATTTGTGTGATACGAGAGTCAAAACCTTCGGGAGTATATATAATGAATTTTACCGACCAAAATACGTATCGTGCAAGGAAACGGAGTCCGGAGGGTACACGAGGTGCTCATGAGGTAGGGGGGTGCGCCCAGGGGGGTAGGGTGCGCCCTCCACCCTCGTGGAGGCCTCGTGTCATCCCCGGACTGCTACTTATTTTTCTATTTTTCTAAATATTCCAAAACGGAGAAATATTGCCTTAAAAAATTGTTTTGGAGTCGGTTTACTTACCGTACCACATACCTGTTCCTTTTCGGAGTCTGGAACGTTCTGGAAAGTGTCCCTTATGTACTCCTCCGTGGTTACGGTTTCAATAATATTAGTTTCAACATTTATAGGATTACCTGAGATATAGTGTTTGATCCTTTGACCGTTTACCACCTTCGGATTTGTGCCTGTGAAGTTGTTGATTTTTATGGCACCGGAACGATAGACCTCCTCGATAACGTAAGGACCTTCCCATTTGGAGAGAAGTTTTCCTACAAAAAATCTTAAACGAGAGTTGTATAGCAATACATAATCACCTACATTAAACTCACACTTTTGTATTCTTTTGTCATGCCATCTTTTAACCTTTTCTTTAAAAAACTTGGCATTTTCATAAGCTTGGGTTCTCCATTCATCAAGTGAGCTAATATCAAATAACCTCTTCTCACCGACAAGTTTGAAATCATAGTTGAGCTCTTTAATAGCCCAGTATGCCTTATGTTCTAGTTCGAGAGGTAAGTTACAAGCTTTTCCATAAACCATTTTATACGGAGACATACCCATAGGATTTTTGTATGCAGTTCTGTAGGCCCATAATGCATCATCAAGTTTCTTGGACCAATTCTTTCTAGACCTATTGACAGTCTTTTGCAAAATTAATTTGAGCTCTGTATTCCTGAATTCTACCTGACCACTAGACTGAGGGTGATATGGAGATGCAATTCTATGATTTACGTCGTATTTAGCAAGCATCTTACGGAAAGCACCATGAATAAAGTGTGAACCACCATCAGTAATTAAATATCTGGGGACTCCAAACCTCGGAAAAATAACTTCCTTCAGAATTTTAATAGAAGTGTTATGATCAGCACTACTAGTTGGAATAGCTTCTACCCACTTAGTAACGTAATCAACAGCAACTAAAATATGAGTATATCCATTAGAGGCAAGAAAAAGTCCCATATAATCAAAGCCCCAAACATCAAATGGTTCAATAACAAGTGAACAATTCATAGGCATTTCTTGACGTCTACTAATGTTTCCAATTCTTTGACATTCATCGCAAGACAAAACAAACTTACTGGCATCCTTGAAGAGAGTAGGCCAATAAAAACCGGATTGCAATACCTTATGTGCAGTTCTATCTCCAGCGTGGTGTCCTCCATAAGCCTCGGAGTGACACTTGCGTAGGATCTGTTCCTGTTCATGCTCAGGTACACAACATCTAATAACACCATCTACTCCTTCTTTATAAATATGTGGGTCATCCCAAAAGTAATGTCGCAAGTCATAGAAATACTTTTTCTTTTGTTGGTATGTGAAGCTAGGTGGTATAAATTTGGCAACAATATAATTAGCATAATCAGCATACCATGGAGTGCTACGAGAAGTACTTATGACATTTAATTGTTCATCAGGAAAGCTATCATCAATAGGTAGTGGGTCATCAAGAACATTCTCTAACCTAGACAAGTTGTCTGCAACGGGGTTCTCAGCTGCTTTTCTATCAACAATATGTAAATCAAATTCTTGCAGCAGGAGAACCCATCTAATAAGTCTAGGTTTTGCATCTTTCTTTTCCATAAGATATTTAATAGCAGCATGATCAGTGTGAATAGTTACTTTAGAATCAACAATATAGGGTCTGAATTTATCACAAGCAAATACAACTGCTAAAAGTTCCTTTTCGGTAGTAGTATAATTTCTTTGAGCATTGTCAAGAGTCTTACTAGCATAATGGATAACATTTAATTTCTTATCGACTCTTTGCCCTAGAACAGCACCTACAACATAATCACTAGCATCACACATAATTTCAAAGGGTAAATTCCAATCAGGTGGCTGAACAACAGGTGCAGAGACTAATGCTTTCTTAAGTATTTCAAATGCTTCTACGCAATCATCATCAAAGACAAATGGTACATCTTTTTGTAATAAATTAGTCAGAGGCTGAGAGATTTTTGAGAAGTCCTTAATGAACCTCCTATAAAATCCGGCATGACCAAGGAAACTTCTTATACCTTTGATGTCCTTAGGACATGGCATCTTTTCAATAGCATCAACCTTGGCTTTATCAACTTCAATACCTCTTTCAGAAACTTTGTGCCCCAAGACAATACCTTCATTAACCATAAACTGGCACTTTTCCCAATTCAAGACAAGATTAGTTTCTTCACATCTCTGCAAAACTCGAGCCAGATTGCTCAAGCAATCATCAAAAGAGGAACCATAGACGGAAAAGTCGTCCATGAAAACCTCACAAATTTTCTCGCAGAAGTTAGAGAATATAGCCATCATGCATCTTTGAAAGGTAGTAGGTGCATTACATAAACCGAAAGGCATATGTCTATAAGCAAAAGTACCAAAAGGGCATGTAAAAGTAGTCTTTGATTGATCCTTAGCAGACACAGGTATTTGAGAAAAACCGGAATAACCATCTAGAAAGCAATAGTGTGTATGTTTGCATAATCTTTCTAGCATTTGATCAATAAAAGGTAAGGGGTAATTGTTGGGGAACGTAGTAATTTCAAAAAAAATTCCTACGCACACGCAAGATCATGGTGATGCATAGCAACGAGAGGAGAGAGTGTTGTCTACGTACCCTCTTAGACCGAAGCGGAAGCATTGAAGCAACATAGAGGAAGTAGTCGTACGTCTTCCCGGTCCAACCGATCCAAGCACCGTTACTCCGGCACCTCCGAGTTCTTGACACACGTACAGCTCGATGACGCACCCCGAACTCCGATCCAGCAGAGGTACGGGGAGGAGTTCCGTCAGCACGACGGTGTGGTGACGATCTTGATGTTCAACTGTCGCAGGGCTTCACCTAAGCACCACTACAATATGACCGAGGTATAATATCGTGGAGGGGGGCACCGCACACGGCTAAGGAACGATCACGATGATCAACTTGTGTGTCTATGGGGTGCCCCCCGCCCCCGTATATAAAGGAGGGAGGGAGGAGGAGGCCGGCCTAAGGGGGAGGCGCGCCCTAGGGGGGGCAAACCTACTCCAAGTAGGTTTGGCCCCCCTTTCC
>NC_041385.1:836252401-836293567 GCF_002162155.2 Triticum dicoccoides
TCCCAATTCGGATTGGGCTTGGGGGGGGCGCCCCCTCCCTTGCTCCTTCTCCCTCCCTTCCACTAAGGCCCAATAAGGCCCATATACTTACCGGGGGGTTCCGGTAACCTCCCGGAACTCCGGTATAATCCCAATCTCATCCGGAACCTTTCCGGTGTCCAAATATATCCGTCCAATATATCAATCTTTATGTCTCGACCATTTCGAGACTCCTCGTCATGTCCGTGATCACATCCGGGACCCCAATACATCAAAATATATAAACTCATAATATAACTGTCATCGAAACCTTAAACGTGCGGACCCTACGGTTCGAGAACAATGTAGACATGACCGAGACACGTCTCTGGCCAATAACCAATAGCGGGACCTGGATGCCCATATTGGTTCCTACATATTCTAGGAAGATCTTTATCGGTCAGATCGCATAACAACATACGTTGTTCCCTTTGTCATCGGTATGTTACTTGCCCGAGATTCGATCGTCGGTATCCAATACCTAGTTCAATCTCGTTACCGGCAAGTCTCTTTACTCGTTCCGTAATACATCATCTCGCAACTAACTCATTAGTTGCAATGCTTGCAAGGCTTAAGTGATGTGCCTTGCCGAGAGGGCCCAGAGATACCTCTCCGACATTCGGAGTGACAAATCCTAATCTCGAAATACGCCAACCCAACAAGTACCTTTGGAGACACCTGTAGAGCACCTTTATAATCACCCAGTTACGTTGTGACGTTTGGTAGCACACAAAGTGTTCCTCCGGTAAACGGGAGTTGCATAATCTCATAGTCATAGGAACATGTATAAGTCATGGAGAAAGCAATAGCAACATACTAAACGATCGGGTGCTAAGCTAACGGAATGGGTCATGTCAATCAGATCATTCAACTAATGATGTGATCCCGTTAATCAAATAACAACTCTTTGTCCATGGTTAGGAAACATAACCATCTTTGATTAACAAGCTAGTCAAGTAGAGGCATACTAGTGACACTCTGTTTGTCTATATATTCACACATGTATTATGTTTCCGGTTAATACAATTCTAGCATGAATAATAAACATTTATCATGATATAAGTAAATAAATAATAACTAGAGTCAATAATCTAGATCACATCACCATGTGATTAACATCGATAATTCACATCATCATGTGATTAACACCCATAGTTCACATCGCCATGTGACCAACACCCAAAGGATTTACTAGATTCGGTAATCTAGTTCACATCGCTATGTGATTAACACCCAAAGAGTACTAAGGTGTGATCATGTTTTGCTTGTGAGAGAATCTTAGTCAACGGGTCTTTCACATTCAGATCCGTTATGTATTTTGCAATTTTCTATGTCTACAATGCTCTGCACGGAGCTACTCTAGCTAATTGCTCCCACTTTCAATATGTATCTAGATCGAGACTTAGAGTCATCCAGATTGGTGTCAAAACTTGCATCGACGTAACCCTTTACGACGAACCTTTTGTCACTTCCATAATCGAGAAACATATCCTTATTCCACTAAGCATAATTTTGACCACTGTCCAGTGATCTACTCCTAGATCACTATTGTACTCCCTTGCCAAACTCAGTGCAGGGTATACAATAGATCTGGTACACAGCATGGCATACTTTATAGCACCTATGGCCAAGGCATAGGGAATGACTTTCATTCTCTTTCTATCTTCTGCCGTGGTCGGGTTTTGAGTCTTACTCAATTTCACACCTTGTAACACAAGCAAGAACTCTTTCTTTGACTGTTCCATTTTGAACTACTTCAAAATCTTGTCAAGGTATGTACTCATTGAAAAAACTTATCAAGCGTCTTGATCTATCTCTATAGATCTTGATGCTCAATATGTAAGCAGCTTCACCGAGGTCTTTCATTGAAAAACTTTTATTCAAGTATCCCTTTATGCTTTCCAAAAATTCTATATCATTTCCAATCAATAATATGTCATCCACATATAATATTAGAAATGCTACAGAGCTCCCACTCACTTTCTTGTAAATACAGGCTTCTCCAAAAGTCTGTATAAAACCAAATGCTTTGAACACACTATCAAAACGTTTATTCCAACTCCGAGAGGCTTGCACCAGTCCATAAATGGATCGCTGGAGCTTGCACACTTTGTTAGCCCCCTTTGGATCGATAAAACCTTCTGGTTGCATCATATACAACTCTTCCTCCAGAAATCCATTCAGGAATGCAGTTTTTACATCCATTTGCCAAATTTCATAATCATAAAATGCGGCAATTGCTAACATGATTCGGACAGACTTAAGCATCGCTACGGGTGAGAAGGTCTCATCGTAGTCAACCCCTTGAACTTGTCGAAAACCTTTTGCAACAAGTCAAGCTTTGTAGACAGTAACATTACCGTCAGCGTCAGTCTTCTTCTTGAAGATCCATTTATTCTCAATTGCTAGCCGACCATCGGGCAAGTCAACCAAAGTCCATACTTTGTTCTCATACATGGATCCCATCTCAGATTTCATGGCTTCAAGCCATTTTGCGGAATCTGGGCTCACCATCGCTTCTTCATAGTTCGTAGGTTCATCATGATCTAGTAGCATGACTTCCAGAATAGGATTACCGTACCACTCTGGTGCGGATCTTACTCTGTTTGACCTACGAGGTTCTGTATTAACTTGATCTGAAGTTCTATGATCATCATCATCAACTTCCTCACTAGTTGGTTTTGACGTCACAGAAACCGGTTCCTGTGATGTATTATTTTCCAACAAGGGAGTAGGTACAGTTACCTCATCAAGTTCTACTTTCCTCCCAATCACTTCTTTCGAGAGAAACTCCTTCTCTAGAAAGGATCCATTATTAGCAATGAATGTTTTGCCTTCGGATCTGTGATAGAAGGTGTGCCCAACAATTTCCTTTGGGTATTCTATGAAGACGCACTTCTCCGATTTGGGTTTGAGCTTATCAGGATGAAACTTTTTCACATAAGCATCGCAGCCCCAAACTTTAAGAAACGACAACTTTGGTTTCTTGCTAAACCACAGTTCATATAGTGTCGTCTCAACGGATTTAGATGGTGCCCTATTAACGTGAATGCAGTTGTCTCTAATGCATGATCCCAAAACAATATTGGTAAATCGGTAAAAAACATCATGGATTGTACTATATCCAATAAAGTACGGTTATGACATCGGACACACCATTATGATGCGGTGTTCCAGGTGGCATGAATTTGTGAAACTATTCCACATTGTTTTAATTGAAGACCAAACTCGTAACTCAAATATTTGTCTCCGCGATCAGATCATAGAAACTTTATTTTTCTTGTTACGATGATTTTTCCACTTCACTCTGAAATTCTTTGAACCTTTCAACTATTTCAGACTTATGTTTCATCAAGTAGATATACCCATATCTGCTCAAATCATCTTGTGAAGGTCAAGAAATAACGATATCCGCCATGAGCCTCAACATTCATCGGTCCACATACATCTGTATGTATGATTTCCAACAAATCTGTTGCTCTCTCCATAGTACCGGAGAACGGCGTTTTAGTCATCTTGCCCATGAGGCACGGTTCGCAAGTACCAAGTGATTCATAATCAAGTGGTTCCAAAAGTCCATCAGTATGGAGCTTCTTCATGCGCTTTACACCGATATGACCTAAACGGCAGTCCCACAAATAAGTTGCACTATCATTATTTGTTGGGGAACGTAGTAATTTCAAAAATTTCCTACGCACACGCAAGATCATGTTGATGGCATAGCAACGAGAGGGGAGAGTGTTCGTCCACGTACCCTCGTAGACCGTAAGCGGAAGCGTTAGCACAACGCGGTTGATGTAGTCGTACGTCTTCACGATCCGACCGATCCAAGCACCGAATGTACGGGGCCTCCGAGTTCAGCACACGTTTAGCTCGATGACGATCTCCGGCCTCCGATCCAGTGAAGCTCCGGAGATGAGTTCCGTCAGCACGACGGCGTGGTGACGATGATGATGTTCTACCGGCGCAGGGCTTCGCCTAAACTCCGTGACGATATGACCGAGGTGGAGTATGGTGGAGGGGGGCACCGCACACGGCTAAGGAACGATCCGTAGATCAACTTGTGTGTCTATGGGGTGCCCCCTGCCGCCGTATATAAAGGAGTGGAGGAGGGGAGGGCCGGCCCTCTCTATGGCGCGCCCTAGGGGAGTCCTACTCCCACCGGGAGTAGGATTCCCCCTTTCCTAGTCCAACTAGGAGACCTTCCAAGTAGTAGGAGTAGGAGACAAGGAAGGGGAAGAGAGAAGGGAAGGAAGGAGGGGGTGCGGCCCGTCCCCCTAGTCCAATTCGGACTAGGCCATGGGGGGGCGCGCGGCCTGCCCTAGGCAGCCCCTCTCTCTTTCCCGTATGGCCCAATAAGGCCCAATACTTCTCCCCGGCGAATTCCCGTAACTCTCCGGTACTCCGATAAATACCCGAATCACTCAGAACCTTTCCGAACTCCGAATATAGTCGTCCAATATATCGATCTTTACGTCTCGACCATTTCGAGACTCCTCGTCATGTCCCCGATCTCATCCGAGACTCCGAACTCCTTCGGTACATCAAAACTCATAAACTCATAATAAAACTGTCATCGAAACCTTAAGCGTGCGGACCCTACGGGTTCGAGAACTATGTAGACATGACCTAGAACTATTCTCGGTCAATAACCAATAGCGGAACCTGGATGCCCATATTGGTTTCTACATATTCTACGAAGATCTTTATCGGTCAAACCGCATAACAACATACGTTGTTCCCTTTGTCATCGGTATGTTACTTGCCCGAGAATTGATCGTCGGTATCCAATACCTAGTTCAATCTCGTTACCGGCAAGTCTCTTTACTCGTTCTGTAATGCATCATCCCGTAACCAACTCATTGGTCACATTGCTTGCAAGGCTTATAGTGATGTGCATTACCGAGAGGGCCCAGAGATACCTCTCCGACAATCGGAGTGACAAAACCTAATCTCGAAATACACCAACCCAACATGTACCTTCGGAGACACCTGTAGAGCACCTTTATAATCACCCAGTTATGTTGTGACGTTTGGTAGCACACAAAGTGTTCCTCCGGTAAACGGGAGTTGCATAATCTCATAGTTGCAGGAACTTTGTATAAGTCATGAAGAAAGCAATAGCAGTATACTAAACGATCAAGTGCTAGGCTAACGGAATGGGTCATGTCAATCACATCATTCTCCTAATGATGTGATCCCATTAATCAAATGACAACACATGTCTATGGTTAGGAAACATAACCATCTTTGATTAATGAGCTAGTCAAGTAGAGGCATACTAGTGACTATATGTTTGTCTATGTATTCACACATGTATCATGTTTCCGGTTAATACAATTCTAGCATGAATAATGAATATTTATCATGATATAAGAAAATAAATAATAACTTTATTATTGCCTCTAGGGCATATTTCCTTCAGTCTCCCACTTGCACTAGAGTCAATAATCTAGTTCACATCACCATGTGATTAACACCCATAGTTCACATCGCCATGTGATTAATACCCATAGTTCACATCGTCATGTGATCAACACCCAAAGGGTTTACTAGAGTCAATAATCTAGTTCACATCGCTATTTGATTAACACCCAAAGAGTACTAAGGTATGATCATGTTTTTCTTGTGAGAGAAGTTTAGTTAACGGGTCTATCACATTCAGAGCCGCATGTATTTTGCAAATATTCTATGTCTACAATGCTCTGCACGGAGCTACTCTAGCTAATTGCTCCCACTTTCAATATGTATCTAGATCGAGACTTAGAGTCATCCAGATCGGTGTCAAAACTTGCATCGACGTAACCCTTTACGACGAACCTTTTGTCACTTCCATAATCGAGAAACATATCCTTATTCCACCAAGGATAATTTTGACCAATGTCCAGTGATCTACTCCTAGATCACTATTGTACTCCCTTGCCAAACCAGGGCAGAGTATACAATAGGTCTGGTCCATAGCATGGCATACTTTTATAGAACCTATGACTGAAGCATAGGGAATGACTTTCATTCTCTTTCTATTTTCTGCTGTGGTCAGGATTTGAGTCTTACTCAATTTTACACCTTGTAACACAGGCAAGAAACTCTTTCTTTAACTGTTCCATTTTGAACTACTTCAAAATCTTGTCAAGGTATGTACTCATTGAAAATCTTATCAAGCGTCTTGATCTATCTCAATAGATCTTGATGCTCAATATGTAAGTAGCTTTACCGAGGTATTTCTTTGAAAAAACTCCTTTCAAACACTCCTTTATGCTTTGCAGAATAATTCTACATTATTTCCGATCAACAATATGTCATTCACATATACTTATCAGAAATGCTGTAGTGCTCCCACTCACTTTCTTGTAAATACAGGCTTCTCCAAAAGTCTGTACAAAACCAAATGCTTTAATCACACTATCAAAGCGTTTATTCCAACTCCGAGAGGCTTGCACTAGTCCATAAATGGATCGCTGGAGCTTGCACACTTTGTTAGCACCCTTTGGATCGACAAAACCTTCTGGTTGCATCATATACAACTCTTCTTTGAGAAAACCATTAAGGAATGCAGTTTTGACATCCATTTGCCAGATTTCATAAATTGTGGCAATTGCTAACATGATTCGGACAGACTTAAGCATCGCTACAGTTGAGAAAATCTCATTGTAGTCAACACCTTGAACTTGTCAAAAACCTTTTTGTGACAAGTCGAGCTTTGTACATAGTAACACTACTATCAATGTCCGTCTTCCTCTTGAAGATCCATTTATACAGTATGGCTTGCCGATCATCGGGCAACTCCACCAAAGTCCACACTTTGTTCTCATACATGGATCCCATCTCAGATTTCATGGCCTTAAGCCATTTTGCGGAATCTGGGCTCATCATCGCTTCCTCATAGTTCGTAGATTCATCATGGTCTAGTAACATGACTTCCAGAATAGGATTACCGTACCACTCTGGTGCGGATCTTAATCTGGCAGACCTATGAGGTTCTGTAGTAACTTGATCTGAAGTTTCATGATCATCATCATTAGCTTCCTCACTAATTGGTGTAGGAATCAATGGAACTGATTTCAGTGATGAACTATTTTCCAATTCAGGAGCAGGTACAGTTACCTCATCAAGTTCTACTTTCCTCCCACTCGCTTCTTTTGAGAGAAACTCCTTCTCTAAAAAGGATCCATTTTTAGCAACGACTGTTTTGCCTTAGGATCTGTGATAGAAGGAGTACCCAACAGTTTCCTTTGGGTATTCTATGAAGACGCACTTCTCCGATTTGGGTTCGAGCTTATCAGGTTGAAACTTTTTCACACAAGCATCGCAGCCCCAAACTTTAAGAAACGACAACTTGGGTTTCTTGCTAAACCACAGTTCATATGCTGTCGTCTCAACGGATTTAGATGGTGCCCTTTTAATGTGAATGCAGCTGTCTCTAATGCATAACCCCAAAACAATATTGGTAAATCAGTAAGAGACATCATAGATCACCATATCCAATAAAGTGCGGTTACGACGTTCGGACACACCATAACGTTGTGGTGTTCCAGGTGGCGTGAGCTGTGAAACTATTCCACATTGTTTTAATTGAAGACCAAACTCGTAACTCAAATATTCGTCTCCGCGATCAGATCGCAGAAACTTTATTTTCTTGTTACGATGATTTTTCCACTTCACTCTGAAATTCTTTGAACCTTTCAACTATTTCAGACTTATGTTTCATCAAGTAGATATACCCATATCTGCTCAAATCATCTTGTGAAGGTCAGAAAATAACAATACTTGCCACGAGCATCAATACTCATTGGTCTGCATACATCAGTATGTATTATTTCCAACAAGTTTGTTGCTCGTTCCATTGTTCCAGAGAACGGAGTTTTAGTCATCTTGCCCAAAAGGCACGGTTCGCAAGCATCAAATGATTCATAACCAAATAATTCCGAAAATCCATCTTTATGGAGTTTCTTCATGCTCTTTACACTGATATGACCCAAATGGCAGTGCCACAAATAAGTTGCACTATCATTATTAACTTTGCATCTTTTGGCATCAATATTATGAATATGTGCATCACTACGATCGAGAGCCAACAAACTATTTTCGTTGGGTGTATGACCATTGAAGGTTTTATTCATGTAAACAAAACAACAATTATTCTCTGATTTTAAATGAATAACCGTATTGCAATAAACACGATCAAATCATATTCATGCTCAACGCAAACGCCAAATAACATTTATTTAGGTTTAACACTAATCCCGAAAGTATAGGGAGTGTGCGATGATGATCATATCAATCTTGGAACTACTTCCAACACTCATCGTCACTTTCCCTTCAACTAGTCTCTGTTTATTCTGTACATCCTGTTTCGAGTTACTAATCTTAGCAACCGAACAAGTATCAAATACTCAGGGCTACTATAAACACTAGTAAGGCACACATCAATAATCTGTATATCAAATATACCCTTGTTCACTTTGCCATCCTTCTTATCCACCAAGTATTCAAGGCATTTCCGCTTCCAGTGACCATTTTCCTTTGAAGTGTAAACACTCAGTTTCAGGCTATGGTCCAGCTTTGGGCTTCTTCGCAGGAGTGACAACTTGCTTGTCTTTCCACTTGAAGTTCCCTTTCTTTCCCTTTGCCCTTCTCTTGAAACTAGTGGTCTTGTCAATCATCAACACTTGATGCTCTTTCTTGATTTCTACCTTCGTTGATTTCAACATCACGAAGAGCTCGGGAATCGTTTTCGTCATCCCTTGCATACTATAGTTCATCACGAGGTTCTAGTAACTTAGTGATGGTGACTAGAGAATTTTGTCAATCACTATCTTATCTGGAAGATTAACTCCCACTTGATTCAAGCGATTGAAGTACCCAGACAATCTGAGCACATGCTCATTAGTTGAGCGATTCTCCTCCATCTTTTAGCTGTAGAACTTGTTGAAGACTTCATATCTCTCAACTCGGGTATTTGCTTGAAATATTAACTTCAACTCCTGGAACATCTCATATGGTCCATGACGTTCAAAACGTCTTTGAAGTCCCGATTCTAAGCCGTTTAAGCATGGTGCACTAAACTATCAAGTAGTCATCATATTGAGCTAGCCAAACGTTCACAACGTCTGCATATGCTCCTGCAATAGGTCCGTCACCTAGCGGTGCATCAAGGACATAATTTTTCTGTGCAACAATGAGGATAAACCTCAGATCACGGATCCAATCCGCATCATTGCTACTAACATCTTTCAACACAATTTTCTCTAGGAACATATCAAAATAAACATATGAAAGCAACAACGCAAGCTATTGATCTACAACATAATTTGCAAAATACTACCAGGACTAAGTTCATGATAAATTTAAGTTCAATTAATCATATTACTTAAGAACTCCCACTTAGACAGACATCTCTCTAGTCATCTAAGTGATCACGTGATCCAAATCAACTAAACCATAACCGATCATCACGTGAGATGGAGTAGTTTTCAATGGTGAACATCACTATGTTGATCATATCTACTATATGATTCACGCTCGACCTTTCGGTCTCCGTGCTCCGAGGCCATATCTGCATATGCTAGGCTCGTCAAGTTTAACCTGAGTATTCCGCGTGTGCAAAACTGGCTTGCACCCGTTGTAGATGGACGTAGAGCTTATCACACCCGATCATCACGTGGTGTTAGGGCACGACGAACTTTGGCAACGGTGCATGCTCAGGGAGAACACTTCTTGATAATTAGTGAGAGATCATCTTAAATTGCTACCGTCAATCAAAGCAAGAATAAGATGTATAATAGATAAACATCATATGCAATCAAAATATGTGACATGATATGGCCATGATCATCTTGCACCTTTGATCTCCATCTCCAAAGTACTGTCATGATCTCTATCGTCACCGGCACGACACCATGATCTTCATCATCTTAATCTATATCAATGTGTCATCACATGGTTGTCTCACCAACTATTGCTGTTGCAACTATTGCTATCATATAGCGATAAAGTAAAGCAATTATTTGGCACTTGTATCTTATGCAACAAAGAGATATCCATAGGGCTTCTGCGAGTTGCTGATAACTTCAACAAAACATGATCATCTCATACAACAACTTATATCTCATCACGTCTTGACCATATCACATTACAACATGCCCTGCAAAAACAAGTTAGACGTCCTCTACTTTGTTGTTGCAAATTTTACGTGGCTGCTACGGGCTTAGCAAGATCCGTTCTTACCTACACATCAAAACCACAACGATAGTTTGTCAAGTTGGTGCTGTTTTAACCTTCGCAAGGACCGGGCGTAGCCACACTCGGTTCAACTAAAGTTGGAGAAACAGACACCCGCTAGTCACCTGTGTGCAAAGCACGGCGGTAAAACCAGTCTCGCGTAAGCGTACGCGTAATGTCGGTCCGGGCCGCTTCATCCAACAATACCGCTGAACAAAAGTATGACATGCTGGTAAGCAGTATGACTTGTATCGCCCACAACTCACTTGTGTTCTACTCGTGCATATAACATCAATGCATAAAACCTAGGCTCGGATGCCACTGTTGGGGGACGTAGTAATTTCAAAAATTTCCAACGCACACGCAAGATCATGTTGATGGCATAGCAACGAGAGGGGAGAGTGTTCGTACACGTACCCTCGTAGACCGTAAGCGGAAGCGTTAGCACAACGCGGTTGATGTAGTCGTACGTCTTCACGATCCGACCAATCCAAGCACCGAACGTACGGGGCCTCCGAGTTCAGCACATGTTCAGCTCGATGACGATCTCCGGCCTCTGATCCAGCGAAGCTCCGGAGATGAGTTCCGTCAGCACAACGGCGTGGTGACGATGATGATGTTCTACCGGCGCAGGGCTTCGCCTAAACTCCGCGACGATATGACCGAGGTGGAGTATGGTGGAGGGGGGCACCGCACACGGCTAAGGAACGATCCGTAGATCAACTTGTGTGTCTATGGGGTGCCCCCTGCCGCCGTATATAAAGGAGTGGAGGAGGGGAGGGCCGGCCCTCTCTATGGCGCGCCCTAGGGGAGTCCTACTCCCACCGGGAGTAGGATTCCCCCTTTCCTAGTCCAACTAGGAGACCTTCCAAGTAGTAGGAGTAGGAGACAAGGAAGGGGAAGAGAGAAGGGAAGGAAGGATGGGGTGCGTCCCCTCCCCCTAGTCCAATTCGGACTAGGCCATGGGGGGGGCGCGCGGCCTGCCCTAGGCAGCCCCTCTCTCTTTCCCGTATGGCCCAATAAGGCCCAATACTTCTCCCCGGCGAATTCCCGTAACTCTTCGGTACTCCGATAAATACCCGAATCACTCGGAACCTTTCCGAACTCCGAATATAGTCGTCCAATATATCGATCTTTACGTCTCGACCATTTCGAGACTCCTCGTCATGTCCCCGATCTCATCCGAGACTCCGAACTCCTTCGGTACATCAAAACTCATAAACTCATAATAAAACTGTCATCGAAACCTTAAGCGTGCGGACCCTACGGGTTCGAGAACTATGTAGACATGACCTAGAACTATTCTTGGTCAATAACCAATAGCGGAACCTGGATGCCCATATTGGTTTCTACATATTCTACGAAGATCTTTATCGGTCAAACCGCATAACAACATACGTTGTTCCCTTTGTCATCGGTATGTTACTTGCCCGAGATTTGATCGTCGGTATCCAATACCTAGTTCAATCTCGTTACCGGCAAGTCTCTTTACTCGTTCTGTAATGCATCATCCCGTAACCAACTCATTGGTCATATTGCTTGCAAGGCTTATAGTGATGTGCATTACCGAGAGGGCCCAGAGATACCTCTCCGACAATCGGAGTGACAAAACCTAATCTCGGAATACGCCAACCCAACATGTACCTTCGGAGACACCTGTAGAGCACCTTTATAATCACCCAGTTACGTTGTGACGTTTGGTAGCACACAAAGTGTTCCTCCGGTAAACGGGAGTTGCATAATCTCATAGTTGCAGGAACTTTGTATAAGTCATGAAGAAAGCAATAGCAGTATACTAAACGATCAAGTGCTAGGCTAACGGAATGGGTCATGTCAATCACATCATTCTCCTAATGATGTGATCCCATTAATCAAATGACAACACATGTCTATGGTTAGGAAACATAACCATCTTTGATTAATGAGCTAGTCAAGTAGAGGCATACTAGTGACTATATGTTTGTCTATGTATTCACACATGTATCATGTTTCCGGTTAATACAATTCTAGAATGAGTAATAAACATTTATCATGATATAAGGAAATAAATAATAACTTTATTATTGCCTCTAGGGAATATTTCCTTCATTATTAACTTTGCATCTTTTGGCATCAATATTATGAATATGTGCATCACTACGACCGAGAGCCAACAAACTATTTTCGTTGGGTGTATGACCATTGAAGGTTTTATTCATTTAAATAGAACAACAATTATTCTCTGATTTTAAATGAATAACCGTATTGCAATAAACATGATCAAATTATATTCATGCTCAACGCAAACGCCAAATAACATTTATTTAGGTTTAACACTAATCCCGAAAGTATAGGGAGTGTGCGATGATGATCATATCAATCTTGGAACTACTTTCAACACACATCGTCACTTCACCCTTAACTAGTTTCTGTTTATTCTGCAACTCCTGTTTCGAGTTACTACTCTTAGCAACTGAACCAGTACCAAATACCGAGGGGTTGCTATAAACACTAGTAAAGCACACATCAAACACCTGTATATCAAATATACCCTTTTTCACTTTGCCATCCTTCTTATCCACCAAATATTTAGGGCATTTCCGCTTCCAGTGACCATTTCCTTTGCAGTGTAAGCACTCAGTTTCAGGCTTTGGTTCAGTTTGGGCTTCTTCGTGGGAGTGACAACTTGCTTGTCAATCTACTTGAAGTTCCCCTTTCTTTCCCTTTGCCCTTTTCTTGAAACTAGTGATCTTGTCAACCATCAACACTTGATGCTCTTTCTTGATTTCTACCTTCGTCGATTTCAACATCACGAAGAGCTCGGGAATCATTTTCGTCATCCCTTGCATACTATAGTTCATCACGAAGTTCTACTAACTTGGTGATGGTGACTATAGAATTCTGTCAATCACTATCTTATCTAGAAGATTAACTCCCACTTGATTCAAGCGATTGTAGTACCCAGACAATCTGAGCACATGCTCACTAGTTGAGAGATTCTCCTCCATCTTTTAGCTATAGAACTTGTTGGAGACTTCATATCTCTCAACTCGGGTATTTGCTTGAAATATTAACTTCAATTCCTGGAACATATCATATGGTCCATGATGTTCAAAACATCTTTGAAGTCCCGATTCTAAGCCATAAAGCATGATGCACAAAACTATCAAGTAGTCATCATATTGGGCTAGCCAAACGTTCATAACGTCTGCATCTGGTCCTGCAATAGGTCTGTCACCTAGCGGTGCATTAAGGACATAACTCTTCTGTGCAGCATTGAGGATAAACCTCAGATCGCGGATCCAATCCGCATCATTGCTACTAACATTTTTCAACACAATTTTCTCTAGGAACATATCAAAATAAACATATGAAAGCAACAACACAAGCTATTGATCTTACAACATAATTTGCAAAATAATACCAGGACTAAGTTCATGATAAATTTAAGTTCAATTAATCATATTACTTAAGAACTCCCACTTAGACAGACATCTCTCTAGTCATCTAAGTGATCACGTGATCCAAATCAACTAAACCATAACCGATCAACACGTGAAATGGAGTAGTTTTCAATGGTGAACATCACTATGTTGATCATATCTACTATATGATTCACGCTCGACCTTACGGTCTCCGTGTTCCGAGGCCATATCTGCATATGCTAGGCTCGTCAAGTTTAACCTGAGTATTCCGCGTGTGCAAAACTGGCTTGCACCCGTTGTAGATGGACGTAGAGCTTATCACACCCGATCATCACGTGGTGTCTGGGCACGACGAACTTTGGCAACGGTGCATACTCAGGGAGAACACTTCTTGATAATTAGTGAGAGATCATCTTAAAATGCTACTGTCAATCAAAGCAAGAATAAGATGTATAATAGATAAACATCATATGCAATCAAAATATGTGACATGATATGTCCATGATCATCTTGCGCCTTTGATCTCCATCTCCAAAGTACTGTCATGATCTCTATCGTCACCGGCACGACACCATGATCTTCATCATCTTGATCTATATGAATGTGTCATCACATGGTTGTCTCACCAACTATTGCTCTTGCAACTATTGCTATCGTATAGCGATAAAGTAAAGCAATTATTTGGCACTTGTATCTTATGCAGCAAAGAGACATCCATAGGGCTTCTTCCAGTTGCCGATAACTTCAACAAAACATGATCATCTCATACAACAACTTATATCTTATCACGTCTTGACCATATCACATCACAACATGCCCTGCAAAAACAAGTTAGACGTCCTCTACTTTGTTGTTGCAAATTTTACGTGGCTGCTACAGGCTGAGCAAGAACCGTTCTAATCTACGCATCAAAACCACAACGATAGTTTGTCAAGTTGGTGCTGTTTTAACCTTCGCAAGGACCGGGCGTAGCCACACTCGGTTCAACTAAAGTTGGAGAAACTGACACCCGCTAGTCACCTGTGTGCAAAGCACGGCGGTAAAACCAGTCTCGCGTAAGCGTGCGCGTAATGTCGGTCCGGGCCGCTTCATCCAACAATACCGCCGAACCAAAGTATGACATGCTGGTAAGCAGTATGACTTATGTCGCCCACAACTCACTTGTGTTCTACTCGTGCATATAACATCAAACCATAAAAACCTGGCTCTGATACCACTGTTGGGGAACGTAGTAATTTCAAAAAAAATTCCTACGCACACGCAAGATCATGGTGATGCATAGCAACGAGAGGGGAGAGTGTTGTCTACGTACCCTCGTAGACCGAAGCGGAAGCGTTGACGCAACGTAGAGGAAGTAGTCGTACGTCTTCCCGGTCCAACCGATCCATGCACCGTTACTCCGGCACCTCCGAGTTCTTGACACACGTACAGCTCGATGACGCACCCCGAACTCCGATCCAGCAGAGGTACGGGGAGGAGTTCCGTCAGCATGACGGCGTGGTGACGATCTTGATGTTCAACTGTCGCAGGGCTTCGCCTAAGCACCGCTACAATATGACCGAGGTATAATATCGTGGAGGGGGGCACCGCACACGGCTAAGGAACGATCACGATGATCAACTTGTGTGTCTATGGGGTGCCCCCCGCCCCCGTATATAAAGGAGGGAGGCAGAAGGAGGCCGGCCTAAGGGGGAGGCGCGCCCTAGGGGGGGCAAACCTACTCCAAGTAGGTTTGGCCCCCCTTTCCTATTAGGAGTAGGAGAGGGAAGGAAGAGGGGGGAGGAGAGAAGGAAAGGGGGGGCCGGCCCCCCCTCCCAATTCGGATTGGTCTTGGGGGGGGGCGCCCCCTCCCTTGCTCCTTCTCCCTCCCTTCCACTAAGGCCCAATAAGGCCCATATACATACCGGGGGGTTCCGGTAACCTCCCGGAACTCCGGTATAATCCCAATCTCATCCGGAACCTTTCCGGTGTCCAAATATATCCGTCCAATATATCAATCTTTATGTCTCGACCATTTCGAGACTCCTCGTCATGTCCGTGATCACATCCGGGACTCCGAACAATCTTCGGTACATCAAAATATATAAACTCATAATATAACTATCATCGAAACCTTAAGCGTGCGGACCCTACGGTTCGAGAACAATGTAGACATGACCCACGTCTCCGGCCAATAACCAATAGCGGGACCTGGATGCCCATATTGGTTCCTACATGTTCTACGAAGATCTTTATCGGTCAGATCGTATAACAACATACGTTGTTCCCTTTGTCATCGGTATGTTACTTGCCCGAGATTCGATCGTCGGTATCCAATACCTAGTTCAATCTCGTTACCGGCAAGTCTCTTTACTCGTTCCATAATACATCATCTCACAACTAACTCATTAGTTGCAATGCTTGCAAGGCTTAAGTGATGTGCATTACCGAGAAGGCCCAGAGATACCTCTCCGACATTCGGAGTGACAAATCCTAATCTCGAAATACGCCAACCCAACAAGTACCTTTGAAGACACCTGTAGAGCACCTTTATAATCAACCAGTTACGTTGTGAAGTTTGGTAGCACACAAAGTGTTCCTCCGGTAAACGGGAGTTGCATAATCTCATAGTCATAGGAACATGTATAAGTCATGGAGAAAGCAATAGCAACATACTAAACGATCGGGTGCTAAGCTAACGAAATGGGTCATGTCAATCAGATCATTCAACTAATGATGTGATCCCGTTAATCAAATAACAACTCTTTGTTCATGGTTAGGAAACATAACCATCTTTGATTAACAAGCTAGTCAAGTAGAGGCATACTAGTGACACTCTGTTTGTCTATATATTCACACATGTATTATGTTTCCGGTTAATACAATTCTAGCATGAATAATAAACATTTATCATGATATAAGGAAATAAATAATAACTTTATTATTGCCTCTAGGGCATATTTCCTTCAGTAATGATCTTTCTTAGTAGGCTTATTTAATTTGCGGAAATCAATTACCATCCTATAACCTGTGATAATTCTTTGCGGAGTCAATTCATCTTTGTCATTAGGGACAACAGTAATACCTCCCTTCTTAGGGACACAATGGACAGGACTTACCCACTAACAATCAGCAACGGGATAAATTATACCTGCCTCCAGAAGCTTGAGTATTTCCTTTCTTACCACTTCTTTCATTTTAGGATTCAAACGTCGTTGAGGATCACAAACTGGTTTGGCATCAACTTCCAAATTTATTTTATGTTGACATAGAGTGGGACTAATGCCCTTAAGATGATCCAGAGTATATCCAATAGCAGCACGGTGCTTTTTCAGAGTTTTCAATAATCTTTCTTCTTCATGCTCTAAAAGGTTAGCACTAATAATGACAGGATATATTTTATTTTCATCAAGATAAGCATATTTAAGATTATCAGGAAATGGTTTAAGCTCAAACACGGGATCACCCTTGGGTGGAGGAGGATCCCCTACGATTTCAACAGGCAAATTGTGTTGCAGAATAGGTTCCTGTTTAAAGAATACTTCATCTATTTCCCTTCTTTCATTCATGAACATATCATTTTCATGGTCTAGCAAATAGTGTTCTAAAGAATCACTAGGAGGTACGGCAATAGAAGCAAGACCAATAATTTCATCCTTACTAGGCAATTCTTCCTCACGATGTTGTTTACTAAATTTAGAGAAATTAAACTCATGAACCATATCGTCCAAACCAACAGTAACAACATTCTTTTTGCAGTCTATCATAGCATTAACAGTATTCAAGAAGGGTCTACCAAATATAATGGGACAAAAGATATCTTGTGGAGAACCAAGAACAAGAAAATCAGCGGGATATTTGGTTTTCCCACACAAGACTTCAACATCTCTAACAATTCCCACTGGTGAAATTGTATCTCTATTGGCAAGTTTAATTGTGACATCAATTTCTTCTAACTCAGCAGGTGCAATTTCATGCATAATTTCTTTGTATAAGTCAATGGGTATAACACTAGCACTAGCACCCATATCACATAAGCCATGATAACAATGATCTCCTATTTTAACAGAAATAACGGGCACGCCTACCACAGGTCTATGTTTATCTCTATCACAGGGTTTAGCAATTCTAGCAGTTTCACCAGAGAATTGAATAACATGCCCATCAATATTATCAGACAAGAGATCTTTAACAATAGCAATATTGGGTTCTACTTTGACTTGCTCAGGAGGTGTATAAGTTCTAGTATTGCTTTTACGAACAACAGTTGAAGCTTTAGCATGATCCTTCATTCTAACAGGGAAAGGTGGTTTCTCAACATAAGAAGTAGGAACAATAGGATCATTATAAGTGACAATCTTTTCTTCAACTTTAATAGGTGCAGCTACTTTTACTTCTATGGGAGGATGATATTTAAACCACTTCTCCTTGGGGAGATCAACATAAGTAGCAAAAGATTCACAGAAAGAAGCTACTATCTCAGAGTCAAGTCCATATTTAGTGCTAAACTTACGAAAAATATCGGTATCCATAAAAGATTTAACACAATCAAACTTAGGTGTCATACCTGACTCCTTACCTTCGTCGAGGTCCCAATCTTCAGAGTTACGTTTAATTCTATCCAATAAATTCCATCTAAATTCAATAGGCTTCATCATAAAAGAGCCAGGACAACAATTATCGAGCATGGTGCGATTGTTACCGGAAAGCCGAGCGTAAAAACTTTGCATAATTACTTCTTTTACGAGCTCATGATTGGGGCATGAATATAACATTGATTTAAGCCTCTCCCAAGCTTGAGCGATGCTTTCTCCTTCGCGAGGCCAAAAATTATATATATAATTGTGATCACGATGAACAAGATGCATAGGGTAATACTTTTGATGAAATTCCAATTTCAATCTTTTATAGTTCCATGATCTCATATCATCACATAGCCTATACCATGTCAATGCGTCTCCCTCCAAAGATAAAGGGAAAGCCTTCTTCTTAACAACATCATCGGGTATACCTGCAAGCTTAAATAGTCCACAAATATCATCCACATAGCGTAGATGTTCGTCAGGATGCTTTGTTCCATCTCCTGCAAAAGTGTTAGCTAGCAGTTTTTCTATCATACCCGAAGGAATCTGAAAAGGAGTTTCATTTTCAGTAGGTTCAATAGGTTCAGTAGGTTCAGTAGGTGGAGGAGCAACTCTTGGCTCAACTTGACGGGGTGAAGATACCCCGAACAAGCCCCTCAAACAACTACTTTCCATAGTAACAAGTGACAGAAAATTTCAGCACACTTAATAAATTTTTCCTTACCAAATTCCACCTACCAAAGGCGCTTCACTCCCCGGCAACGGCGCCAGAAAAGGTTCTTGATGACCCACAAGTATAGGGGATCTATCGTAGTCCTTTCGATAAGTAAGAGTGTCGAACCCAAGAAGGAGCAGAAGGAAATGATAAGCGGTTTTCAGCAAGGTATCCTCTGCAAGTACTGAAATAAGTGGTAACAGATAGTTTTGTGATAAGATAAATTGTAACGAGCAACAAGTAACAAAAGTAAATAAAGAGCAGCAAGGTGGCCCAATCCTTTTTGTAGCGAAGGACAAGCCTGGACAAACTCTTATAATAGGAAAAGTGCTCCCGAGGACACATGGGAATATCATCAAGCTAGTTTTCATCACGCTCATATGATTCGCGTTCGGTACTTTGATAATTTGATATGTGGGTGGACCGGTGCTTGGGTAATGCCCTTACTTGGACAAGCATCCCACTTATGATTAACCTCTATTGCAAGCATCCGCAACTACAACAAAAGTATTAAGGTAAACCTAACCATAGCATGAAACATATGGATCCAAATCAGCCCCTTATGAAGCAACGCATAAACTAGGGTTTAAGCTTATGTCACTCTAGCAACCCATCATCTACTTATTACTTCCCAATGCCTTCCTCTAGGCCCAAATAATGGTGAAGTGTTATGTAGTCGACGTTCACATAACACCAAATTCACATGACTACTAATAGCGAGACTTCTCCCTTGTCCTCGGGAACAAACATAATTACTCACAAAGCATATTCATGTTCATAATCAGAGGGGTAATAATGTGCATAAAGGATCTGAACATATGATCTTCGACCAAATAAACCAACTAGCATCAACTACAAGGAGTAATCAACACTACTAGCAACCTACTAGCACCAATCCCGGGCTTGGAGACAAGAATTGGATACAAGAGATGAACTAGGGTTTGGAGATGAGATGGTGCTGGTGAAGATGTTGATGGAGATTGCCCTCTCCCGATGAGAGGAGCGTTGGTGATGACGATGGTGATGATTTCCCCCTCCCGGAGGGGAGTGTCCCCGGCAGAACAGCTCTGCCGGAGCCCTAGATTGGTTCCGCCAAGGTTCCGCCTCGTGGCGGCGGAGTCTCGTCCCGAAAGGTTCTCTCCTATTTTTTCTCATCGAAAGACTTGATATGGGAGAAGATGGACGTCGGAGAGCCACCTGGGGGCCAACGAGGTAGGGGGCCGCACCCAGGGGGAGGGGGTGCCCCCCACCCTCGTGAGCAGGGTGTGGGCCCCCTGGCCTTCATCTTTGGCGACGATTTTTATTTATTTATTTTAAGGTATTTCGTGGAGTTTCAGGACTTTTGGAGTTGCGCAGAATAGTCCTTCAATATTTGCTCCTTTTCCAGCCCAGAATTCCAGCTGCCGGCATTCTCCCTCTTCATGTAAACCTTGTAAAATAAGAGAGAATAGCCATAAGTATTATAACATAATGTGAAATAACAACCCATAATGCAATAAATATTGACATAAAAGCATGATGCAAAATGGACGTATCAACAGGTCGTCCCCACTCCGGAACCTCACGAGAGAGTCGTGTTCCTTCCCCATTTTGTCCGCGGGCTCGGGTGTCCCCTTCACCCATTTGTTCGTGGAGTCATGTATTACTACAGGATTGATTTTCATGATCTTTTCCCCAACTCCTGCCTCAATATCTCGACGTTCATCGTCGTGTGCGAGGCTTTTCTCCGGATCCCACCTCACTTCGGCCTGTGGCTGAAGATTTTCAACATGAAGCCCAAGGTGGTGAGCGGCGAACACGCCGAGTGCGGCGGCGCCATGGTAAGAGAGATGCCCAAGGCCGTTTGGCCGAAGGGTGCTTTCAACGACTCCGTCGAGGAGTGGCAGCAGCAGTGGTTCTATATCACCGAACCACGCGGCAAAAAGTGGGCGGCTGCTCTAGAGTTCCAATCCGGAGCTCCACTGCGGCTCACGTCCTGGCCCAACAAGGGCCCGAACTGGTCCTCGTACGATGAGCTGTCATTGCTCCAGACGCGCGTTCAGAGTGTGGTTGACAGGGACATCAAACTAGTCGACGTAGTCCAAGTGATGCTAGTTCGCCTGGTTCTCCCTTGCCAACGCCGAGCCTGCACTCTGTGGGAGCTCGACCCAACCGAGCACCAAACCCTTCAGGAGCTCTATGATTCCTTCCACAAGGATATCTGGAAGGTGCTCTTCAAGTCCGACAAATCATGGTCGGGCCCCGCCGAAGACCGTGGGTATCAATTATCCCACTCTGCAAGCTCGGTAAGTTACCGTCAAGCTCTATCCATTCATGCTTCAGCTGTCATGTCATGAGGGAGACATCTTAATCGTGTTTCATTGTGACCTCAGTGATGGATAAAGAAGGTGGAGCGGATACATTGTCCGGCCCCGCAGCCGGAGGAACCGGCCGGACCTCTTCTGACGAAGATGTTGGTCCCCGCGCCTTACGAGGCGCCCAAGAAGGAGGCCTCCAAGAAGGTCAAGAAGACCCGGAGTGGCCTCCGTCGCCGCGAGGCTTCGGGCGCAAAATCCGAGGACTCAAGCGACGCTCCTTCTTCAGAAGGTAAAGAGGAGGAAGTAGAGGAGGACGAGCCTCACTGCGAAGGTGGGAGGAAGCGTGCAGCCTCCCCATCCCTGAAGGCCGAATCACCCAAGAAGGGGAAAGGTTCCCTCCCCGAGACATCCGCCACAGCTGCCGACAGCAGCCCGGAGTGGGATCCCAGGGCCTAGCCCCTGGAGAATTCGTAAGTATACGAAATCCGAACACACATATGCGTCCGGGATTATTTTTGGATATAGTAGCTTTAACCATTGCCATATTTGGCACAGCCCGGCGAGGTCTCGCACCGGACAGTCCTCATCGGAGGATTTGCTGGGCTTGGACGCCTGGCGAGCGAGACGCCTACGCAGGCCCCAAAGTCCGGGCGCGACACTGAGGTGTCATCTCGACAGGACCTGGACCAGGGGGGACATATCCCTGGAGCCGGACACACGGGGGCGGATAAGGCCCCCGGGACCTCTAAGGTTCCAGAACCGAGCGCACAACCACCTTCGGTTGTGGGAGGCCTGCCTATCCTTCCGGCATCCTCTGTTCGAGCAGAGCTGCCCGGCGGTCTATCGACAGCGTTGAAGAACGCGTCTATCGTCGATGAGCATCGGACCCTTATGGGCACGGTGGTCGAGAAGATTCAGTCCGCCGAGAGCGGGCTGAACGAGTCCTGCTTTGGCCTTATAAAGGCCTTTGAGGTATGTTTCCTAGGAAACCTTTGAGGAATTGTCATAATATGAGTAGTAGCCCCTGATGCACTGTCCGGCGGAGGAGACGGAGCTGGGCAGGGGATCAAATCCTCTGCTTTCGCAGGGGCCTATGTAAATGACGTATACCTCTTTTGTGTGAAAACAGGCGTCTGCAGAGAGGACAGCCGCTTATAATGCGGAAGTGTCTGAACTGAAGCAGAGCCTTGCACGGGCCAAGGAAGAACTTGGCCGTGTGAAGAAGCAATTGGAAGACAAGCAGGGTATGATGAAAACATTTTGTCTTGGAGTTGGCACGAATGAATAGTTGTGCTTAGTGAAAAGTGTTTGTATTGTGTGCTCTAGGAGCGAGTGCCGAATACGAGGCACTAAAGAAGACCGTGGCTGATGCCAACAAGAAGGCTGCCGCTGAACAGGCGCTTCGTGAAAACACGAGGCCAGGGTCATCACAGCTGAGCGAGAGCTCCAGGAAGCTGTGAAGAAAAGCGAGGGCTTGGGGCAGAGTCTAATAGGTAAAGAATCCGAACTCTCCCAAGCTCTCGAGGCCACGGAAGGTGCTCGGGAAGAAGCCCGAGGTGTTGCGCGGGTCATTCAGGAGGCCCAGAAAGTTGCGGCTGGTAAGGCCTTCTGTATTCTTAGCCCTTTGTACATGGTAATGGGAAGAATCCTAAGTGGCAAGCTGAATTCTTATTTTTCCAGGGGCATTTGTGGATCTTCCTTGCAGCATATCAGAAGCCGCCCAATTCTACCAAACCGAGGAGAAGAAGTCCGCGGAGAGGGATTTCTGGTCGCAGTTTTTGGTGCCAAACTATCCGGTGCCTTTTATCGATCAACTGAAACAGCTGGTCGAACTGCACCAGGCGGCCGAACTAGCCATGAAGGACTTAATTGTCCGGCTATGGCCTGCGGAGCCAATTCCAAGCAGTTACTTCGGACTCGTCAAGCGGATTGTGGGCGCCTGTCCTCGGCTTGATGCTATCAAGCGACCAGTCTGTATAGAAGGCGCGCGCATGGCGTTTGCCCGCGCAAAAGTGCATTGTGGGAAGCTTGATGCGGAGAAGCTCATGACTGAGGGACCGCCGGAGGGTAAGGAGCACCGCAAGCCCGAGCTGTACTATGAAGGTGTACTGAAAGGGGCCCCCCTTGCGGCGGATAAGTGTGCCAAAGACATTATATTTCCCTGAGGGCATTCGTGCTTTTTGTAATATGGGATAATGGCATTGTTATTATATATTGCCTATTTTGTTTGAACATATGTTCTTCCTGTGCGGCTGTTTATTGTATGTACTTCCTGAGAGTTGGCCAGTCGTTGGCTTCTGCCCCCACGTAAAAAGGAATACGGGGGTGTTCGGGGTATATCTGAACGCTCTCCCATAGTTGGGTCCTTTTAAGGAGGTGTTTCTCACCACAAACCAGGCAATCAAACTATGTGGCTTTATTACTTTCACTTAGCAATAGGAATTCGAGTATGGTCGGCGCAACCCCTATTGTTCGGAAGGCCGAACTAGGGGCTCTATTGGCGCCTGATAGGAATACCGATCCGTCGCACTCTACATTTATAATGGCGTTGTGTGGAATAAATCTTGAAGGATTTTACAACCTCTCAAACAGCTGACCAGTTCATAGTGCATCATGACAGTCGGTTTTTGGCTTTCTCTATTGAGGTGCTCGTCCGGCAGAACCGGGACACAATCGCAGTAGTTCTCCCAGCGCTACCTTAGCCGATAGAACGGAACGTAAGGTACCAAAACATGGGAGCCGGGCAAACCCAACCAATGACCCAAGACATGATTCGAAGCTGATGCATATAGTCCTATAAGTTCGGGGTGCCGAGCGACCGAAAAGGTGGTCGGACTGTATGGCCGTGCTGTGCAGCCCCTAGCATAACCAGGCGTAACACAAAGCGTGGTTGTCAATTTTGGCAAAGAGGCGTCGACGATAAACGCTGGCCTGTAATTGTTATTTAGATCTACGCATTGTAGTAGGATGATATGTCTATGCATATGGGTACGATGTATGAAAACAGGTGTTCACTAGTAGAAAAGGGGGCTTTGGTCCAGGCCGGGTTAGCCCATTAGTCCCGGTTCAATCCAGAACCGGTACTAATGGGGGCATTAGTCCCGGTTCGTGAGCCCAGGGGGCCGGCCGGGCCACGTGGGCCATTTATTCCGGTTTGTCTGGACCTTTTAGTCCCGGTTCGTGCCATGAACCGGGACTAAAGGGTGTGATGCCCATTAGTACCGGTTGGTGGCACCAACCGGTACTAAAGGTTAGACCTTTAGTCCCGGTTCGAGCCACGAACCGGTACTAATGGGGTTTGAGGCATTAGTACCGGTTCATGGCACGAACCGGTACTAAAGGTCCCTCCCATTTTCAAACTCTACTCCCCCCCGGTGGATCGCCTTTTCAGTTTTTAAAAAAATAAAAGAAAATGATGAAAATATCAAAAAAATAAAAGAAAATTGTTGTTGGGAAAATTTACAAATATGATATGTTGCCCATGTGATATGTGGTCTAGTTGTTGGGAAAATTTACAAATATGAATTTCGACTTTATTTGCAAAATCTCTCAAGAATTTAGTAAAATGGGCATAACTTTTGCATACGAACTCGGATGAAAAAGTTTTTTATATGAAAAATCATCTACTCGAAAAGCTACATCCGAATTTAACCGGGGGAACCCCGTTAAACATTTTCAAAATCCTCAAAAACCTAACAGAAAAAAGTTACGGGGCTTTCAAGATCTGGAGGCAAAAAAATTCAAAAAATCAAGAAGTATTATGGTCAAACTACTTCTTCAAGAGGTATTAGTGTTACTAAATAATTATTCAAGAATATTAGTGTTACTAAATAATTATTTCAGTTTTTGAATTTTGGTCAAATCTGGTCAAACTATGGTCAAACAATGGCAAACTAATTATTCAAGAAATATTAGTGTTACTAAATAATTATTGTTTTTTAAAACAATAGTTTCAAACTCAAACAGTGAAATGTGTCACTTCATGGTCAAGCAAAATTTCTGAGGGTTAATAGGATTGACATCTTACTATTGTCAGGAAAACAACAAGTGCAGACTTGGAAATGAGGAAGAATAGAACCCGGAAGTTAAGCGTGCTCAGGCTGGGGGAGTGGGAGGATGGGTGACCGTTCGGGAAGTTAGATGATTTGGAATGATGAGGGGTGACTAGAGATTAGAGGATAAATTGAGCAGTGATGAGGGGTGGTGATTAGAGATTAGAGGTTACAATAATTCAGAAATTTGAAACTAAAAAATTTCAAAAAAAATTTCAATTTTTTTTTCAAAAATAATCATAAAATTTCCTTTAGTAACGACCCTAAAGGTGGAGCTCCACGTGGCCACGGCGAGGCATTAGTAACGACCCTTTAGTCCCGGTTCAAAAACCGGGACTAAAGGGCCTTACCAACCGGGACAGAAGCCCCTCTTTCTACTAGTTGTTTTTGGCGGAACCTGTGATGGCCGGACTAGAGGGGGTTGTGAGTGGATCAAGAGTGAATCCGAACTGCCTTCTACATGCATGTTCCTGCCATTGTGTGTCCAGGCTGATTCCACGCTGCCAATCCTGTTCTGCGTCAAAGTTAGTTTGTAAAGGCAAATTCTATGAGGCAGCTGAACATACTCTTGTGGTTGGTCTAAGGGTTCCTGATCGGAACCTGGTGAACCCAGCCGTTATACCGTGAAATAGCGCGGACTCCTCAATTGGTGTACGAATACTTGGCTATCATATCAAAGTTTTGATAGGCATGCGTGACTCGCTACTCCGGCAGCTGTGTGGTTTCCGCTCTAAGTGCGGAATCCGGCCTTGCCCGTGGGCGTGATTATATCACACGGTGTTGGCCTGATGGTGTATCACGTCGAATCTTAGTCAACGTGATTCGTCCCGTTAGCATACGGTAAATTACCGTATGAGGGGAAATTGCCGAAGGATTACTCTTTGGCATGGTATTTTTGTTTTTTGGTGATTCGAAAGACAACCATTAGGGTGGTGGGCCAATGAACTTGGCCTTTGCACCTGGCATCCTTTAGAGGATGTTATTTGTGGCTTCTTACCCGTGGGGGCTTTATGTGTGATGGAGCCCCCGGACTACTAGGTCTAAGGGTACGGCAATTGAATTGTTGTGGTTGGTGTGATCTGGGGCGATCGGCCGTACTTTTATGCTCTGGGGGGGGGGGTCTCTTGACTAGACGCCTCCCCTCATTGTTTCCGGCACACGACCAGCCGCCTTGTTTTGAGGATCCGGCATTATCTATTGGTATGCTTTGCCGTCCTCCTAGGAGTACCATGGATTTCACATGGTTCATCGAACGTGTGGCTCGGGCCGAATAGGCTTGAGCTGCTCTTTGTCCATTGACCGGACTGGGGTTTGCTGGACCTGGCACCAGCTTCCTTAACTTGACGTTTGTGGCTATTGCGCCAAGGCTTGAGGGTGTCTCTTCGCGTATCCTTCTTATTGTCTTCGACCGTAATGATGTGTGGACGTCGGGGTGTGTGCCTTGGGTTCTCCTGCTTTGGTTGAGGTAGCCAATTGTGCTGTGTATGCCCTTTGTTTGGGCTTGCTACGTCTTGAGCTTGCGTTGGTTTTCCTCGAAGAGGAGAGGGTGATGCAGGAAAGTGTAGCGTAAGTATTTCCCTCGGTTTTGAGAACCAAGGTATCAATCTAGTAGGAGGCTCCTCAAAAGTCCCACGCACCTACACAAACAAACTGAGAACTCGCAACCAACGCAATAAAGGGGTTGTCAATCCCTTCACGGCCACTTGCGAAAGTGAGATCTAATAAAGATAGTATGATAAGATAAATATATTTTGTATGTATAATATAGATGCAAAAAGTAAAGATGCAAATAAAGTAAATTGAAACAAATATGATAAGAGATAGACCCGGGGGCCATAGGTTTCACTAGAGGCTTCTCTCAAGATAGCATAAGTATTACGGTGGGTGAACAAATTACTGTCGAGCAATTGATAGAAAAGCGCATAGTTATGAGATTATCTAGGCATGATCATGTATATAGGCATCACGTCCATAACAAGTAGACCGACTCCTGCCTGCATCTACTACTATTACTCCACACATCAACCGTCTCCTGCCTGCATCTAGAGTATTAAGTTCATAAGAACAGAGTAACCCATTAAGCAAGATGACATGATGTAGAGGGATAAACACATGCAATATGATATAAACCCCATCTTGTTATCCTCGATGGCAACAATACAATACGTGTCTTGCAACCCTTTCTGTCACTAGGTAAGAACACCGCAAGATTGAACCCAAAGCTAAGCACTTCTCCCATGGCAAGAAAGATCAATCTAGTAGGCCAAACCAAACTGATAATTCGAAGAGACTTGCAAAGATAACTCAATCGTACATAAAAGAATTCAGAGAAGATTCAAATATTATTCATAGATAAACTAGATCATAAACCCACAATTCATTGGATCTCGACAAACACACCGCAAAAAGAGATTACATCAAATAGATCTCCACAAGAGAGGGGGGGGGGGACATTGTATTGAGATCCAAAAAGAGAGAAGAAGCCATCTAGCTAATAACTATGGACCCATAGGTCTGTGGTAAACTAGTCACAACTCATCGGTGGGGCAAGGATGTTGATGTAGAGGCCCTCTGTGGTTGCTTCCCCCTCCGGCAGAGTGACGGCAAGGGCTCCAAGATGGGATCTCGCAGATACAGAAGGTTACAGCGGTGGAAATTGTGTTTCGTGGTGCTCCTGGATGTTTTCGGGGTACGCAGGTATATATAGGAGGAAGAAGTACGTCGGTGGCCACCCGAGGGGCCCACGAGACAGGGGGCGCGCCCTACAGGGGAGCGCCCTCCTATCTCGTGGGGCCCTCGGAGGCTTCTTGACTTCCACTCAAAGCTCTCCGGATCAAATTTGTTCCAAAAATAACGCTCCCGAAGGTTTCACTCCGTTTGGACTCGGTTTGATATTCCTTTTCTTCGAAATACTGAAATAGGCAAAAAAATAACAATATGGGCTGGGCCTCCGGTTAGTAGATTAGTCCCAAAAATGATATAAATGTGTAAAATAAAGCCCATAAACATCCAAAAGGGGTAATATAATAGCATGGAACAATCCAAAATTATAGATACGTTGGAGACGTATCAGGGCTGTCGATTTCGTACTTTTCGGTGGCCAGTACCTTGGTCCACCTATCCATTAGCAAGTCTTGGTCAGCTTTAAGCTGCTCTTGACTCCTTTGCAGGCTCCTTGCCGTGGCCATGAGCCGTCGCTTGAAGCGAACTTGTTCCACTGGATCTTCAGGTATGCCGAATTCGTCATTGCCGAGGCTTACCTCGTCGTCGGAGGGGGGTGTATAGTTGTCCCTCTCCGAGTACCCCATCGGGTCCAGTCCGGCCTGCTTGAAGGTAGGCTGATCAGGACTATATTCCTCTTCGGCACCATCCGGATTGCTTTCATCTCCGGGGCCGGTGTTGATGTGGTGGGGATTCGAGCAGCGCCGACGCCCATGCTTTGCCTTTCTCCCTGAGGGGTTATCCTCCGATGCCCCGTCACCATTGGTTTCCTTTGGAGTGTCCACCATGTATATATCATATGAGGAGGTGGCCGTCCACCGCCCTGTGAGCGGTGGCTCCTATAATTCTCCTGCATCGTCGTCCATACCCTCCATGTCTTCGGAGTCAAAGTCAAGCACGTCAGTTAGATCATCGACCGTGGGAATGAAGTGGGTGGTGGGTGGGCAATGAATTCCTTCGTCGTCTGCTTCCCACTCAAGCTGGACATAGTTCGGCCCAGAGCCTCCTGACAAAGAGAGAGACTTTAATGAATTCAGTATATCGCAAAAGGGCGAGTGCTGAAAGATGCCTGCAGCGGTGAACTCCATTACCGGAGCCCAACCGGGCTCGGCGGGCTCGGGAGCGTGCGGACTGGAACCTACAACCGGATACGAATCCGGAGGTCCGGAGTCACAGGATTCCTCATAAGTGAGGCCTGTGTTCGGCTCCACCACCGATGAGTGTGCGGCCTGCGAGGCGGGGTCCACCCCTCCGTCCTCAGGCAACACAACCTGCTCCGGATTTAATCCGGGGCTACTGCGGGGGTGATATCATGTGCATCATCCGACAGCAGGTGTAAGCCGTGCCCGTCGTAACTGTTCGGTGCTCCTGGAGCAGGCCCAAATCCGTCGGAGATCAAGTCTCCGCGAATATCCGCCATGCATTTCAAGTTTCTGAACCTGACCTGGTGGCCAGGGGCGTAGCTGTCGATCTGCTCCAGATGGCCAAGCGAATTGGCCTGCAGTGCGAAGCCACCAAACACGAAGATCTGTCCGGGGAGAAAAGTCTCCCCCTGGACTGTGTTGTTGCCGATTGAAGGTGCCATCAAGCCCTGCAGCGACGACACAAAGGAACTCTCAATGAAAGCACCAATGTCGGTGTCAAAACCGGCAGATCTCGGGTAGGGGGTCCCGATCTGTGCGTCAAGGCTGATGGTAACAGGAAGCAAGGGACACAGATGTTTACCTAGGTTCGGGCCCTCTCGATGGAGGTAAAACCCTACTTCTTGCTTGATTAATATTGAAGATATGGGTAGTACAAGAGTAGATCTACCACGAGATCGTAGAGGCTAAACCCTAAGAGCTAGCCTATGATGGTATGATTGTAATTGTGATCGGCCTTCTAAGGACCAACCTCTCCGGTTTATATAGACACCGGAGAGGGCTAGGGTTTACATGGAGTCGGTTACAAGGAAGGAAACACAATATCCGGATCGCTAAACTTGTCTTCCACGCAAAGGAGAGTCCCATCCGGACACGGGCCGAAGTCTTGAGTCTTGTATCTCCATGCTTCAATAGTCCGGACGTTGTACACAGTTCGGCTATCCGGATACCCCCTAATCCAGGACTCCCTCAGGTGGAGGGCGCCCCCCTACTGGGCGCGCCCCCCTGTCTTGTGGGCCCCTCGGGCATCCACCGACCTACTTCTTCCTCCTATATATACCCATGTACCCCAAAAACATCAGAAGTGACCATGAAAAATTACTTCCACCACCGTAACCTTCTGTATCCGCGAGATCCCATCTTGGAGCCTTCGTCGGCGCTCCGCCAGAGGGGAATCGACCATGGAGGGCCTCTACATCATCTCCAAGGCCTCTCCGATGAGTTGTGAGTAGTTTACCACAGACCTTCGGGTCCATAGTTATTAGCTAGATGGCTTCTTCTCTCTCTTTGGATCTCAATACCATGTTCTCCTCGATCTTCTTGGAGATCTATTCGATGTAACTCTTTTTGCGGTATGTTTGTCGAGATCCGATGAATTGTGGGTTAATGATCAAGTTTATCTATGAGAAATATTTGAATCTCCTCTTAATTCTTTTATGTGTGATTAAGTTATCTTTGCAAGTCTCTTCGAATTATCAGTTTGGTTTGGCCTACTAGATTGATCTTTCTTGCAATGGGAGAAGTGCTTAGCTTTGGGTTCAATCTTGCGGTGTCCTTTCCCAGTGACAGCAGGGGCAGCAAGGCACGTATTGTATTGTTGCCATCAAGGATAAAAAGATGGGGTTTATATCATATTGCATGAGTTTATCCCTCTACATCATGTCGTCTTTCTTAATGCGTTACTCTGTTCTTTATGAACTTAATACTCTAGATGCATGCTGGATAGCGGTCGATGTGTGGAGTAATAGTAGTAGATGCAGGCAGGAGTCGGTCTACTTGTCACAGATGTGATGCCTATATACATGATCATGCCTAGATAATCTCATAATTATTCTCTTTTCTATCAATTGCTCGACAGTAATTTGTTCACCCACCGTAATACTTATGCTATCTTGAGAGAAGCCACTAGTGAAACCTATGGCCCCTGGGTCTATCTCCTATCATATAAGCTTTCAATCTACTTTTATTTGCATATTTACTTTTCCTATCTATATCATAAAATACCAAAAATATATTTATCTTATCATATTATCTCTATCAGATCTCACTTTCGCAAGTAGCCGTGAAGGGATTGACAACCCCTTTATTGCGTTGGTTGCGAGTTCTTGTTTGTTTGTGTAGGTGCTAAGACTTCTGAGGATCCTCCTGCGGGATTGATACCTTGGTTCTCAAAAACTGAGGGAAATACTTACGCTACTATTGCTGCATCACCCTTTCTTCTTCAAGGAAAACCAACGCAAGCTCAAGACGTAGCAAGAAGGATTTCGGGCGCCGTTGCCGGGGAGGTCTTCACTCAAGTCAAGACATACCAAGTACCCATCACAAGCTCATCTCCCTCGCATTTACATTATTTGCCATTTGCCTCTTGTTTTCCTCTCCCCACTTCATCCTTGCCGTTTTATTCGCCCTCTCTTTCCCAATCTCCTCTCTCTTTTGCTTGCCTTTTTGTTTGCTTTTGTGTTGTATTGCTTGTCGCGATGGCGCAAGATAATATCAAATTGTGTGACTTTTCCAATATCAATAATAATGATTTCCTTAGTACTCCGATTGCTCCTCTTAATGATGTTGAGTCTTATGAAATCAATGCTGCTTTGCTGAATCTTGTTATGAAATATCAATTCTCCGGCCTTCCTAGTGAAGATGTCGCTACCCATCTAAACAACTTTGTTGATTTGTGTGAGATGCAAAAGAAGAAAGATACGGATAATGATATTGTTAAATTAAAGTTATTTCCGTTTTCACTAGAGATCGTGCTAAAGTTTGGTTTTCGTCTTTGCCTAAGAATAATATTGATTCGTGGAATAAGTGCAAAGATGCTTTTATCTCTAAGTATTTTCCTCCTGCTAAGATCATCACGCTTAGAAACGATATTATGAATTTTAAACAGCTTGATCATGAGCATGTTGCCCAATCTTGGGAGAGAATGAAATTGATGATTCGCAATTGCCCTACTCATGGTTTAAATTTATGGATGATCATAAAAAAAATTATGCCGACACTACAAGAAACCTGTTAATGCATGACGGATTTCCGCTGACAGTTTTGAAAACCGTCATGAATGGCCCAGTACAGATCCGCAAGCCCGCAAAAAGCCCGCCTAAAGCCCTAAACTTTCCCCCGTATAAAACCTAACCCTAACACACTTCCCCGTCCCCAAACTCTTCCTCCATCCACCGCCACCACACGTTGGCTCTCCTTGTCCCCGTCCTATGCCGCCACGCCTCTCGTCTCCTCGTCCCTGTCCTCCGACTTCACCTCCCAACCTCCAACCGATGATGGTGGCCCGAGATCCATGGCGACGGTGGTTGCAGCGGCCCCATGGAAGTGGCGGCCAACCCTAGCTACTACAGCGCGTCTCTGCTGCTCACAACCAATGACCAGGGCCATGGATCTGACCAGGGGCCTCCCTCGACCATCTCCTAGGCCGCGCAGCTGCCTCGCCATCCAGAGATTTGGAGTAGCAAGCGTTGGACGAGCAGAGGATGAGGATCGTGACCTGCAGGAGGCCCGAGCTCGACCTCGCCGGGGACGGTGATTCCCCACACAAGGTCCCTCCCTACTTCCTTGTCTCCTTTCTCCTTCATTCTTTCCTTCTCTCTCCCAACCCCAATCAATGTTTTTCTTCGATTCAAATCAACAGGAGCTCTCCACATCTCCAGTTCCATGGACGGCGAAAATCGAGACCCCACGCTCGAGCATGACGAGTTGGGCGAGCTCGACGGCGAGGTCATCCGCCCCGTCCAGCATGATTTCCCGCAGATCAAGGTCTGCCCTCTCACTCTATTTGTCTTTTCGTTCCAAGTGACGTCTGCTTTGCTCTAGCATAATTCTCCAGGGGCTCTCAAATTTTCTTGGGCTGAACCTCATGCAGAAAACGTGGCCACTTCCTTTCCTGATACTCACATGTTACAGCCAATGATAGAGACTAGAACTGCTGTCTATTTTCTTTTTCTTCTCTCACTGTGCGAGCACTAGTAAACTCTGCCTATGTTGTCTCAAGATAGCCGGTCCCAAGCCCGGGTAAAGGAGGAGGGTTGTGATAGGCTTGGCGAGCCAACGTAAAAACTCAGCCACTCTTATGGAGATGAAACCCAAAAGATTTTCGTTGGGGCATAACCCTCTCAGCGACGCGCCACATCGGAACCCGGGTGTGGTGGAAAATGGGCAAGGGCCGGGCCGTCACCCCCCAGGTGGCGCGCCGTATCTTGATCCCGATACGATGTCAAGTGAGCGAGGATTGGGTCGTCGCATCCTTAGTGGCGCGCTACATCGGCGCCCGGATGTCGTGGAAATGAGCAAGGGTCTTCGCATTTGACTCGACGAGTGCGAAGGGTAAGGAAGCTAGCCGAGCCTAGGAGGATTCACTTAGGTAGCTGGAACGTAGGGTCTCTGACAGGAAGCTTCGGGAGCTAGTTGATGCAGCGGTGAGGAGAGGTGTTGATATCCTTTGCATCCAAGAAACCAAATGGAGAGGACAGAAGGCGAAGGAGGTGGAGGATACCGGCTTCAAGCTATGGTACACAGGGACGGCTGCAAATAGAAATGGCGTAGGCATCTTGATCAACAAGAGCCTCAAGTATGGAGTGGTAGACGTCAAGAGATGCGGGGACCGGATTATCCTGGTCAAGCTGGTAGTTGAGGACTTGGTTCTCAATGTTATCAGCGCGTATGCCCCGCAAGTAGGTCACAATGAGAACACCAAGAGGGAGTTCTGGGAAGGCCTGGAAGACATGGTTAGGAGTGTACCGATTGGTGAGAAGCTCTTCATAGGAGGAGACCTCAATGGCCACGTGGGTACATCTAACACAGGTTTTGAAGGGGCGCATGGGGGCTTTGGCTATGGCATCAGGAATCAAGAAGGAGAAGATGTCTTAAGCTTTGCTCTAGCCTACAACATGATTGTAGCCAACACCCTCTTTAGAAAGAGAGAATCACATCTGGTGACTTTTAGTAGTGGCCAACACTCTAGCCAGATTGATTTCATCCTCTCGAGAAGGGAAGATAGGCGTGTGTGCCTAGACTATAAGGTGATACCTGGAGAGAGTGTTGTACCCCAGCATAAGCTGGTGGTTGCTGACTTCCGTTTTCGGATTCGTGTCCAGCGGGATAAGAGGGCTAAAGTCGCTAGAACGAAGTGGTGGAAGCTCAAGGGGGAGGTAGCTCAGGCGTTCAAGGAGAAGGTCATTAAGGAGGGCCCTTGGGAGGAAGGAGGGGATGCGGACAATGTGTGGATGAAGATGGTGACTTGCATTTGTAAGGTGGCCTCAGAGGAATTTGGAGTGTCGAGGGGAAGGAGAAGTGAAGATAAGGATACCTGGTGGTGGAATGATGATGTCCAGAAGGCGATTAAAGAGAAGAAAGATTGCTTCAGACGCCTATACCTGGATAGGAGTGCACACAACATAGAAAAGTACAAGATGGCGAAGAAGGCCGCAAAGCGAGCTGTTGGTGAAGGAAGGGGTCAGGCGTATGAGGACCTCTACCAACGGTTTGGCACGAAGGAAGGCGAAAGAGACATCTATAAGATGGCCAAGATCCGAGAGAGGAAGACGAGGGATATTGGCCAAGTCAAATGCATCAAGGACGGAGCAGGCCAACTCTTGGTGAAGGACGAGGAGATTAAGCATAGATGGCGGGAGTACTTCGACAAGCTGTTCAATGGGGAGAATGAAAGCTCTACCATTGAACTGGACGACTCTTTTGATGAGACCAGCATGCGTTTTGTGCGTCGAATCCAGGAGTCTGAGGTCAAGGAGGCTTTAAAAAGGATGAAGGGAGGCAAGGCAATGGGCCCGGATTGTATCCCCATTGAGGTGTGGAAAGGTCTTGGGGACATAGCGATAGTATGGCTAACCAAGCTTTTCAACCTCATTTTTCGGGCAAAAAAGATGCCAGAAGAATGGAGACAAAGTGTATTAGTACCAATCTTCAAGAACAAGGGGGATGTTCAGAGTTATACTAATTACCGTGGAATTAAGCTGATGAGCCATACAATGAAGCTATGGGAGAGAGTCATTGAGCACCGCTTAAGAAGAATGACAAGCGTGACCAAAAACCAGTTTGGTTTCATGCCTGGGAGGTCGACCATGGAAGCCATTTTCTTGGTACGACAGCTTATGGAGAGATATAGGGAGCAAAAGAAGGACTTGCATATGGTGTTCATTGGCTTGGAGAAGGCCTATGATAAGATACCGCAGAATGTCATGTGGTGGGCCTTGGAGAAACACAAAGTCCCAGCAAAGTACATTACCCTCATCAAGGACATGTACGATAATGTTGTGACAAGTGTTCGAATAAGTGATGTCGACACTGATGACTTCCCGATTAAGATAGGACTGCATCAGGGGTCGGCTTTGAGCCCTTATCTTTTTGCATTGGTGATGGATGAGGTCACAAGGGATATACAAGGAGATATCCCATGGTGTATGCTCTTTGCGGATGATGTGGTGCTAGTTGACGATAGTCGGGCAGGGGTAAATAGGAAGTTAGAGTTATGGAGACAAACCTTGGAATCGAAAGGGTTTAGGCTTAGTAGGAATAAAACCGAGTACATGATGTGCGGTTTCAATACTACTAGGTGTGAGGAGGAGGAGGTTAGCCTTGATGGTCAGGTGGTACCTCAGAAGGATACCTTTCGTATATTTGGGGTCAATGCTGCAGGAGGATGGGGGTATTGATGAAGATGTGAACCATCGGATCAAAGCCGGATGGATGAAGTGGCGCCAAGCTTCTGACATTCTCTGTGACAAGAGAGTGCCACAAAAGCTAAAAGGCAAGTTCTACAGGACGGCGGTTCGACCCGCAATGTTGTATGGCGCTGAGTGTTGGCCGACTAAAAGGCGACATGTTCAACAGTTAGGTGTGGCCAAGATGCGTATGTTGAGATGGATGTGTGGCCACACGAGGAAGGATCGAGTCCGGAATGATGATATACGAGATAGAGTTGGGGTAGCACCAATTGAAGAGAAGCTTGTCCAACATCGTCTGAGATGGTTTGGGCATATCCAGCGCAGGCCTCCAGAAGCTCCAGTGCATAGCGGATGGCTAAAGCGTGCGGAGAATGTCAAGAGAGGGCGGAGTAGACCGAATTTGACATGGGAGGAGTCCGTTAAGAGAGACCCGAAGGATTGGGGTATCACCGAAGAGCTAGCTATGGACAGGGGTGCATGGAAGCTTGCTATCCATGTGCCAGAGCCATGAGTTGGTTGCGAGATTTTATGGGTTTCACCTCTAGCCTACCCCAACTTGCTTGGGACTAAAGGCTTTGTTGTTGTTTCTTGTTGTTGTTGTACTGTGCGAGCACTAGTAGTGTAGAATTTCTGAGATCCATTGACCATGGAGTAGTAAATGCCCATGAGATGCTTGTTCCTTTGAATTTTCTTGTTTATGGAGGGAAAGTGATTCATTAATATGACTGAATCGGTTGATCAAGAGTAGATTCTTTATTAGCTATTACACTGCTTCTCTGTTAAATATTATGTGCAGACTTTCTATGTCTTATGTGGTGAAAATTGCCATCATATTGATTTCCACACAATCAAGTTGATAAATTTATGCCACTAGAATTTTCATGCTATTGTACCAAGATGATGGCAGTGCTGGTTGCCATGGAATGCTTGGTTGATCACATTTGTTATCTGCAAATATATATGTTGTATTTTTGTATCTTTTGTTCTGAAAGACATGTCCCTTTGTAAGAAAAACACTACTTGAAGAAAAAGGTGCAGCCAAAATAGCTGACGACTATGTATTCTGGGGTGTGTTTGGTTTTGAGCCAAAGGCAACCTTACCAAAATATTGGTGTACCCATGAGTTCTGGCTGCTGTTTGGCTGGACATCAAATATTTGGCTTGCCCAGCCCAGTCCGCGTTTGCCCATGCAATTCTCGCCAATATGCGGGCGAGCCGAGGGCGACAAATTCGTCTGCCAAAATATTGGCTTCCAACCTGCTAGCATCCCCGCGTATTATGCTTGGCGTATACATGAGCTGGAAAATTAATTAGCTAGCCCGTATGCGAACGCCTCCATGGATCATATTGATCCAGTCTGCTAGTATGTGTGTGTTTCACTCGATAAACACGTGTGTGTCCTACTTCATTGAACCCTTTTTATGCCCTTTTTTCTGTTTGGTCATCATGATTTATTGGCTCCTTATACGACGACGCTGCTGCCCGGACGGATCATAGGATTTCTTCCAGTACACGGAGGGGAATGGGGAAGGGGTGCACCCGACGCCCTTCAAGAAGGACGGCGGCGCCCATAGGCTTTACCGCGTCAGGGCCGGCAACACCGGCAGAGATTTCTCCCGACCACGACAGACCCACAACCCAGGACCAATCGTCGGCTCAATCACGCATTCCGCCCATCAACATGCGCCAACACAGTCCTGAGGTCACTGTCGATGTCTCACCAAGACAAACACTGTGAGAATGGTCGGACCAAGACGAAGGAACTGTAGACAGGGGCCGGCAGTACCGCAGCCATGCAGGAGGGAACAACCTCCACCGACTCAAGCAGTACCAGACTGGACGCTGTAGCTGGAACACAGCAAGCCAACAGCCTGGGCGGGCCCAGATCGGCCCATGAAGCTCCTGCCGACGCGCTGTAGCAGACGTGGCGTCGTAGCCACTGCCCTCATCACGAGGAGCTCGCTAGTCCAGTCGAAGGTGACCAGTCAGAGTACAAATCGGCCCGCTCTAACCCAGATTAGGCCCAAAGGGCCCAGATCTAGGCCTGCAGGGCGCTGCAGGCCAATGCTCGCACCCAGCCGCACCGGCCACATACATGCCTCGTCGCCACCAAAGCTTGCGCCGGAGCGCCACAGGCCGAGAAGCACCGCCACCAAGAGCCACCCACCCAAGGCGGCCGCCTGCGATGGGGGAAGGAAGGGGCTGCCACCGCCGGCCTCGCAACGCCGTCGCGCGGGGAACGCCCGCCCGGCCCCGCAGGTGGCGGCCACAAGAGGAGGGGATGCAGTGGAGGTCTGTGGGGTGGGCGAGAAGTGGTCGCCCCGGCCGCCTCGCTCGGGGAGGCGACACGGGGGGTACGGGGTCGGGGAAAAAGGACATTGCTCATATTTAATTCTTATGTAGATGTGCTTTTGCAAATCTGTAACTCCCTCCGGCCCCATTTAATTCACGCGACACATTCGCATGTCCTTCGCCATTAACAATGATGTTGCAACAGTTACTTAAAGCTGTGGGTATTTTTGTGGCTGAAATAAGTAAGGTGGATATGTTTGTAAAAAAAGATAAATAAAAATGAATTACCTCATTTAATCGTTTGTATTGTAAAACAGAGCCGATTAGACGGAGACCCTATAAATCCAAGGGTCGCCATCTATTCTTCCCGAAACCCTATTTCTTCTTCTACTACGTATACCCTGATCGATCTCCCACGGGCGGCGGAAGCAACAGGCATCGACGTCGATCCATCCACATCAAGGTACGTACGGAGCTGTTTTGCCTATCTATACTACTAGTACTAGCCTCGTTCATATTCCTCGTGTGATTCTCAGCTAGGTTAGATCTTAGGACAATATGATAAATTTTTCATCTTTGTCTTGCGGAAGAAACTATTGCTAGAATTTTTATGCATCTGACTACTAGATTTCTCTAAGTTACTTCTGCGGTCTGTTGGATTTGGTGAATGTTTCTGTGCGATTGTTCTACAACGTACTTTATATACATATGTAAGTGTCTAACAGCTGGTGCTCTTTGGTTTTTGCACATTCAGAACAATGTATGTTTTGGTCAAGAACCCAGCCGGTAGGACAATCCGCCTAAAGGTCCATGAATCAGATACATTGGGTTCAATCAAGTCAATGGTCCAGGAGCGGCAATTCCTAGTCTCCAACGGGGTGCAGCTAGACGACAACCGTACGCTGGCTGATTACAACATCCAGCATGAATCCACACTCGAGCTCCAAGAGAAGATGCAGATCTGCGTGACGGACGCTGATGAATAGGACTTTCCCCCTCGACGTAGACAACCTGGATACCATCGACAACCTGAAGGCCAAGATTGAGGACCTCGAGGGCTTCCCCAAGGCTCAACAGTGCCTCATCTTCGACGGCAAGCGATTGGAGGATGGGACCAACACCTTGGCCGACCACAATATTGTCATGGAGTCGAAGATTCTCCTCATCCTTCTCCCGTGTATAGACATGATGCAGATTATTATGAAGACGCTAGAAGGGAAGACCATCACTCTCGAGGTTGGGAGCTTTGATACAGTCGATAGTGTCATGGTGAAGATGTACGAGATGAAATACGCCCCTTACCCGAAGCAGCAGCGCCTCATCTTTGCAGGCAAGCAGCTGGAGAGAGGACGAACCCTAGCGGACTACAACATTCGTAAAGACTGTATCCTTCATTTGGTGCTTTGCCTTTGCGGTTGTTGAGATGCATGGCATGCGATTGAACAACCTGTTTTTATTTTGCCACAGTCTAAGTTCCAGTAGTGCTACCAGTTAAACTATCCTAGTAAGCAGTACCTTAGTATCGCTCCACTCATATTTCTTGCACTACCGTGTTATCAGTAAAACTGGGTATTATTTAGTTGTAGGTTTTCTTTTTGACAAAATTATTTAGTAGTAGGTTAATGTGTTGAGTGCTTCTTTTTACCTGTCAAGAGGGAATTTAGTTTAGTAGTCCCCGAATCTTCCTTTTGCACGTAGTTAATTTCTGTGTGTATCCATGTGTTTCCTCTATGCCATCAAAGTCCAAAGCATGACAACCTGGCGTGATTGCATGTCTTTTAGATATAGAAGATTAATATTACATCTTGTGAGCCACATGAAGGTGATTCCAAGCTGGGATTAGGTTTGGAAATCAGTGTCGCAATCAAATCTTGTGAGTATCACCCTTAATTGCATTAAGAAGAGGAGAGTTCATCCAGATAATGAAGAAAGCCGGATCCGAAATCCAGACATCAATGCAACAAGCCTTGCTAAACTAGGCCTGAGACGTCGTTAGACAAGCCAAACGATCACCAGAGCACCTGATAACCACCATCTCTTCCCCTTGCAATTTCATCGCCGAAGCAGCTAGGGATCACCGGGAGACCACGAGAGGGCAGAGCATCTCCAACAAATGTTTAAAAAATTTCCCTAAAAGTGATTATACGGGGTGTCCAGATAATTTATGGGACGTTTACCTGTGAGCATCTCCCGCATATCCCCATAAAAACTCTGCATAAGTGGTTTAGGCTGTGGCGCGAAGGCGGCGGTGGGCAGCAGTGGTCGGTGGTGCCAAGTGAGCGGGCAGGTGGCGATGGTTGGCGGTGGAGGGCGGCGGCGGTGGTGCGGTGGGTATGGCGATGGCTGTTGGCATGGCACTTTTAGGGAATGGTTTACGGCAAGACATTTTCCCCTTAGGTAGACGGGAAGATGGAGTGATCATCATGGGACCCTTCAAAGAGCAAATGTCTATTTGGGCCATCGCAAGAACCAAGCACTTGAGTAATGTAATGCCATGAGAGTAATTGTTTTGGCCACTACGAGGCTTGTGTGTAACAAACATCTTCTCAATTAATGAAAACGGCAAGTCTTTTGCCTTATTTCAAGAAAAGAAAAACTCTACGTTTGTAAGTGTGCCAGTTTTGCTGAGTTCACGGCGACACAGTGCCATCGCCCGCTCAGCAGCCAACGCCAGCCGCCGGCTGCTCTCCCCACTCTCCCGGGCGCTAAATAATGGAAGGAATTAGGTACAATCGCCAATCTTTCTCAAGCACGTGAACCTATCTTAATTTTAGCCGATTCTTGTTGTCTAATTGTATGACCGGGTTTTTCAAATTTAAGGGTATTATATTTGGGAATGGAATTGCTGCGATTTGACAATTTCTCCTAGTGATTCACATCTATTTAAATTATTTATTGACCACGCTCGATAGAATGACGAGTAAGCTTAACTTCCTAATCATACGGTTCAATCATATGCTTTACTTTAGTGTTTCGATTCTTATTATGTTTTTATTGGTTGAGGTTTCTTATGCTTTATTGTTCACTTTTACATGATCAACTAGTATTTCAAG
>NC_041385.1:836293933-836294483 GCF_002162155.2 Triticum dicoccoides
AGCTGTGTGAGATCTCACATTAGGTGTGATAAATGAGATCGATTATTTTGAAAAAAAATATTTTCAAACATTGTCAAACAAATTATGCAGATATAAATGGTTTATGTACATCTCAAAAAGTTTTAGCTCCTAATTCGACCTACATTAATAGGAACAAAAAAAGACAAAATCGGATGGAAATATTGTTAATGTACTATTCACCCAAAGCTGCCACTATTCACATTTGAATTTTCTTTTTGAATCTCTATATTACATCAAATTTTGAGCTGATTTTTTCGGAATTGTAAACATACCCCACAGTGATATTGTCAAATAATTCCAGTTTTTTTTTTGAAATATGTAAATATGAATTATTGATTCATACATGTCTTCCCCTGTATATTAGTGCCTGGTATCCATATATGAGGATTGTACTGTTCTTTGTGGCAACTTTACTTGTGTTACTTTTATCTATTGTCAACATGGCTGCTGATATCTTGGCTAGTATCCCAGGGCTCAGAAACTACTGTTTTGGGAAACTAAGACACCAGATTTCCTGGTCGGTATAATT
>NC_041385.1:836294827-836303961 GCF_002162155.2 Triticum dicoccoides
CTTTCGCTAAAAAGAAAAGAGAAAACAAGGGGTAGGTAGCTAGCAAAGTACATCAAATTACATTCAACTTCTAATTGTCAAAAAAATTAGAAATTACATGCATATTCCCGCAAAAACGATGTAGTTTCGACCTGTTTCAAACTTTAAAGATGTAGTAACTGTGTAACCTTTTTTTTTCTCAGAAAGATAATATCTGTGTATAAGCTGTTGATATTCGTGTAGGCCACTCTGCCCTAGCTACTTCTTGGGAGAACTGACATCTGAGGAGACATATCGCTTTGTGTACTGGTGGTAAGCTCTTAACCCTGATTCCGACTTGTAATATGCGGAAAGACCAGCCCCTGCTAATGCAAGCGCTGCGTAGGGAGCACATCTCCTGGCAGTCAATCAAAAAGAAGAAGAAGAAATTGTTTAGCTGAGAAAACGGAGAAGAACCAATCAAAGCAAATACAAGTAGTAGGAAGCAGAGTAGGTACCTGCAGGCGCGGAGGATTACTTGACCGGGCTTGATGCCAGGCCTCGAAAACAAATTGTACCACACCCCCGCCGCGCACAGACCCCCTGCTTTCACATCACAGCTTGGATCAACCACGTATGACGAACCCCGGGAAATCATTAGAGCATCTCTAAAAGTGAAAGGAAAGCTGTAAGGTAGTACGTACCGACGGCGGTGGGCTTGTGGTGCTCGACCCAATCCAGCGCCGACTCGAGCGCCGTCTTCCTCACCACCCCGTTCCTTCGGTCTTCCTCACGTTCGTTTAGTTCACAGAGGTACGCCCCGTAATCACCCAGCCCGTGCCGTTCGCTGCGCACCATCGCCGATCTCTCTCTCTCTCTTGTTAGATTGATTGATTGATTTTCTCGGCTGACAAGAGAGAGACGTCTTGTTTGATTGATTGATTTTCTCGGCTGAAAAGAGGTGTCATTTTATTGAGGGGGTGTGCTGAGAAGAGACGTCCTACTCGTCCAAGAACACCGGGAGGGAGAAACAACCAACACGACTGGCCGTCCGACTCGGACCGCCGTTCATGGCTGAACAAACTGGGCCGGAAACTCTGTTTGCCACTCTCTTCCGCCCGTCCAGCCCAGGCCCATATACCCATCAGTCAGCCCATCGCGAGTAAAAGAGGGCCATCGCCGAGTCTACTGTCGCCGGAGAGGGGCCGAAAAACAGAGCCGCGCTCCTGTTCCCCGCCGTCTGACGGTGACGGCTTGGACACCCGGAGCACTAACAGGATGCTCGGCGACCCTCGCGACGGCCAAGATTTCCGGGCAAAGTACGTCGACCCTTCGCCTCCATACCGGATCTGAGCCCACGAGGTACATACATCTCGTCCGATAGCAATTTCCAGTATGTTCGATGCCGCTAGTTCATCGATTTTGTGGTCGATTCATTTAGTTTCCGCCAATTTACTGAAGGGGAGGGAGGATGGTGTGGAGCACATTCAGAATTTGTTTCAGGTACAGAAATTAACCCCTGCAGCTAGTGTTAACCCAAAGAACTCCACTCAAGATTGCAATGGAGCTTTGTGTTCAATCTTTCTTGCCGTGAGGATTTTTACAGAGCGCATACAACTACTCGTCCAAAAGACTGAAGCAGAACAATCCCATATCAGTTTCACATTTGCGACCCAAACTGTGTTTTCCAGTTGACCAATTAACACGATGCAGCAAGTCAGCATAATTCAGACAATATGGGCATCTTTGGTCGGTGAAAACTGTTACAAAACCATAGCTCCTTTTCAATTTGGGGAGGGTAAGGGATGAGGGAGGCTAGATAAAGAGGCCATGAATCCGTGGGCATTGTGCTGACCAAGAATCGGCCAAAACTGGAGCAGGGAATAGGGAGGGGTGATGAGACTGCTAGGGAGACAGTGGCTATGATTATGGGAGATCAGCAAATGGACATCAGAGCTGCAAGATTCAGAAAATGGCGGGTGCAGGCACTGATGTGGCATTAGTGCCATAGGCAGGGAATCAGGACATATTATTGATGGCATGAAACGCAATCTAGTTGACACCGCAAATCTTAATCTGAGATGAACAGTGTATCACTCTTCTAATTGATTGCATGTATCAACACTAGGAATTGAGCAATTATTGCAGTTTCTTTATAAGCATCACAATCTGCTAGCAAATGTTACATAAACATGACAATGCACGAGTCATGATAGATGATAAAACATAAGTGTGAGAAGATAGGGTGACATCTTACAACTTATAGCTCCATCCGCTAATAGCATAATTGTACTGACAGTGAGTCTTGTGTCTTCGCTCCATTTTCACACAACCCAGAACCATTTGCGGATTTTACCCCATTTTATTAGAATACCTGCCGCGAATCCAACACCAAAGCCCACCCCAACAAAGAGAAACAAAATGACATCAACATGATCTTTGGGTATGCTTACTTGTGCCTCATTTGGGTTACTTGAACTGCCACATGGTTTGGATAAAGGTGGTCCACAGAGCCTTGCATTCCCTTCATATGAAGTGTTCTCAAATGTTGCAAACTGACGTGACTGTGGTATCCTTCCATCCAGCTTATTTCCAGACAAGTTCAGGGTGCTAAGAAATGTTAAATTTGTTAGCTCTTGTCGAATCTCTCCAGAAAGCTTGTTCCATGATAGGTCTAGCGATTCCAATTGACGCATCCGACCAATTTGTGGTGGAATCCTTCCTGTAAATGCATTATCCGATATGTTCAATATGTGTAGTGAAACTAGACTTCCAACTGATTCAGGAATGTTACCCTCCAATGCATTATTTGAGAAGTCAATTGCGGTTAAGGTAGTCAAGACTTCTTCAAAAGTCACATATTGACCTTTGTATGTGATTGCAACAGTATCATGGTAGTCTCCGTAATATATTTGATTGCCTAAGATATTGCCCGTCTCACTGAAATTTGCCATCATAGATGTGAACCTCCGAAACCATTGTGGATCCAAATTTCCAAAGAAATTGTTTGAGGCTATATCAATGATTTGTAACTTTGAGAAGTATTCCCTGTATTTTCTATCTCTTTTAGGATAAGTAAGCGAGCCATAGAATAGGTTGGATCCTAGAACGACGATACGAAGATCGGAAAGCCTGCCCAACCAAGATGGGAAAGTATCAACGATATGATTGTTTCCAATGTCTAGAACCTCCAAGGCAGCACAGTTGGAAAGAGACCTAGGCAGCTGCCTTTGAATTTTATTGCCATGTACATCAATTTTAGTGCTTACCAACACGGTAAGGCAATGTTCCCTCCAGGTGATTTTCCCTCAAATTTAATACACCCAAATTGCTCTCTTCTACCAGACAAGATGGTAGTATGCCACTGAAGTTGTTATATGACAGGTCAAGGACTTCGAGGTTGCTTAAGTCGCAAACTGAATGGGGTATATGCCCACTTATGTTATTTCGTGATAATTTGAGATAGCTAGTTTGGCGAAGGTAAGTAGTGAAGTTAGACATGACAGAAGAAAAATATGTTGTTTGAATAATCCAAGAATTGAGGGTAAGTGTTAGCTGTTGTCAAGAGGTTTGGCATTGGTATCTGGCCTTGCAGCATATTGGAACTTAGGTCAAGAGATTCCAAATAATTGTATGGGAGAACGTATGAAGTAAGTTGCATATCTTTGAATATGTTGTGTGAAAGATTTAGACTTGTAAGACTATCATCCCATCTCTGCCATAACCATTGGGGTATACTCCCATGTATTTTGTTGCTCGAAAGGTCTAACATTTCGATATGATTAACATGCATCAAGAATCTAAGAATTGTTGTCATGTTGCAAGACGCAAACCCTACTATCAAGAGTTTAGGGAGTAATGGTACCGTGGGTTTATTGCCTTCTCCATCCAAAATGGACAACTTCTTTTTCGAGAGACCCAAGTGACCAAGCTTTCTTAATTTCCAAAGTGAGCTCAGATGTACTAAACTTGTTAAGTTGTTTGAGCTAAGATCCAGTAACATCAGATTTTTTTTAATCCACCAAATTCTTTTATCAGTCCAGAAAGTTGGTTTGATGAAAGATCCAACCATAACATTGCTGGAGAAGCGAATAGAGATGTTGGAATCTCTCCTGAAGGAAAGTCAAAATGAATCTATGTTAAGATTGTAATGAGGACCAAACAATGCATTTTCTGTAGAATAAAAGTATGAATCCGAAGTAGAAATATTTCAAAGAACAAGATAACTTTGTTATAATATATTACGTAATGTACAACATTAAATGTTGGATAATCTTAAAAGGCCAAAAGCTGTAGCTAGTACCACTTGGACTTTGTTGTAGAAGAATTACATGGATGATATCCATACATGCCATATCATAGCAAACGGAAATAAGTTCAATTTTTGGTGAAGTTGTTTTATGGTCACGGCAAGCATCTACTAAATAGCTCAAGACCATCTAAAGTAGGAATTTTAGCACACTCGGTTCATCTGAGTTGCTTGGTAATGGTATTTTGTAATTAATTTTCAATTCCTGTGTCCTTGGACTTTGCTTGATAATTGTATTTTTTTTTACTTCATCTTGGAATAATTACCCTAATACCGGGTGTAGGCACACCCCACATGTGTTTCATACATTTTAAGTAGTATATATATCACATCAGAGGTTATTTACTCATAGTATGTAGTGTATAAAAATATTTAGATAGAATATACACAACTCCCTCGCTTCGGTATTAGATGATGCTCAAACAGATGTATCTACATGTATTTCAGTACTAGATACATCTATTTGAGCATCAACTAATTCCGGATGGAGGAAATACTTTTTAGGTAGTACGTATTCACAATAGTTTTTTAGCATACTCTTTTTATCACTGGCTTAGATGTAATTTCCCTTTCCAACTAATAGTAAATTTTGTTTATCATATGCATTCCTAGAAAGTGTTTTAAACAATAACATGCGCACATTTAAATAATTTAATCCATGATAGTTCGGTGCTATGTATTCTTTTTGGTAGGTATTGGATCCTTTGATGGTTCAATGTTTTGAGCTTAGCAATTCTAAAGTTGGTGATGACTGTCATTTGCTAGTAATATCACATCATAGTTCTTGGGAAAATGTCTAGGCCAGATGGTAGCTCAGCGCGCGACTATTCAGTTGTTGTCCATTGACGCAGATATGGGAAGCCTGACCGTGGTGTCAACCGGTGCCCCAACTCAGCGCCACAGCCGGCAGCGGCAGTTGCGACAATTAGATCCAGGAGGAGGCAGCATTGCAAGAGGAGGTGGAGGCGTTGAGGGAGGGGAGGGGCTCGAGGGGCGAAGGAAGAGAACGAGGCAGGGATAGGAGAGAAGGAAGGCGGCCAAATTGCGATTCAGCATGAATAGTTGACCCCTAATCACTTGCAGCATCGCGAGGGCGCCGCTCGAGGTCGCTTCCCGCACCACCACCTCAGCCCTTGGGGGCGGGTCCTGCTCTGTCCCAGGTCCTGTGATGCCGCGCGGAGTCATGGTGGCTCTGCGACCAATCCCTGGTTGCCGGATCGTGGGACATGGCTATGGTACCACTTGTAGCCAACAACGGCAACAAACAAGTTCAAAGACAAAGGTTTTGCGCATCTAAAACTGACTTGCTGATTTTAAGCTCTTTCTCTTCTTTTATTCCTTGACTTAAGCAAATTAAGTTGTGGTGCCCGCCTTCCTAACAGATCATGCCATCCAACGGCAAAGCGCACACGCACCACAGCCTACAAACTGGACGCCTGGCATTTGCTCACAGAAAAATGGGAAAACACTAAGTACCAGAAAATGCTGCCATGGCACGCTAAAACAACTACACGCCTAATGTGCTCATTTAGCTAATTGGCGGCTAGATTATGCAAACAGTGAATACTTTAGTTCTGAATTGAAACTTACCTCTAAGGTTATTTTCCGACAGATCCACATATATCAACTGAGTCAAATTGGTAATTACACTTGGTATTTTTCCAGAAAACCTGCAACCCGCTAAGGTTAATAACATCAACTCGCTGAGATGTCCAATATCTGTTGGTATTCGACCTGATAAACTGTTCTCAGAGATTTCCATGAATCTTAGTTTAGTGAGATTGGCGATTGAAGATGGCACTGCCCCGGAGAAGGTACAAGCAGAGATTGTCAAGGAAGTCAACTTGTTGAGGTTGCCAATTGATGGTGGTATTTGTCCAGTGAATCCAAATCTTATTTCCAAACTTTTCAAGTTGGTGAGGTGGCCAATCATGGTGGGAATTATATTGGATGAAGAGCAATTGTAGAGTTGTAAACTTGCCAAGTTCTTGAGGCTACTAATACATGAGAAAAATGGCCCTAACTCCCAAGAAAAATGTGAGAGTCCTAAGCTTGTCAAATTCTTAAGGCTACTAATCCACAAGAAAAATGGCCTTAACTCCCCAGAAAATTGTGCGAAAGAGAGCTGCAAGTTTTGCAAAGAGTTGAGCTTGTTGAACAATAAATCCGTATGCTCCACAAAAATTTACCTTCCATCAAAACCTAGCTCCCTCAGAGACAGGATGTTGCTAAATTAACTCATCTTGATACCAGAAAAATTAGTAGACTGTAGATTCAATGTCTCAAAAGAAGACCCATTTGGAAATTCTGGTAAATGCCCCGAGAGTTGATTGTTATCTGACACATCAAGCACTCTTATATTCTTGAGTTGTAATATTGTAGAGATTTCAACAACTCCCTCCATTCCTAAATATTTATCTTTCTAGAGATTTCAACAAGTGACTACATACGGAGCAAAATGAGTGAATCTACACTTCAAAATATGTCTATAGACACCCGTATGTGGTAGCCCATTGGAAATGCATAAAAAGACAAATATTTAGGAACAGAGGGAGTATATGCCTAATGTGCTTATTTAGCTAATTGACGGTCGGCTAGATTATGGTAACAGTGAATACTTGAGTTATGAATTGAATCTTACCTCTAAGGTTATTATCCGACAGATCCACAGATATCAACTGAGTCAAATTGGTAATTACACTTCGTATTTTTCCAGAAAACCTGCAGCCTGCTAAGTTTAATAACATCAACTGGCTGAGATGTCCAATATCTGTTGGTATTCGACCTGATAAACCACTCTCAGAGATTTCCAAGAATATTAGTTTAGTGAGGTTGCCGATTGAAGATGGCACTGGCCCAGAGAAGCCACAATCAGATATTGTCAAGGAAGTCAACTTGTTCAGGTTGCCAATTGATGGTGGTATTTGCCCAGTGAGTCCCGATCTTATTACCAAAGTTCTCAAGTTGGTGAGGTTGCTAATCATGGTGGGAATTATCTTCGATGAAGAGTAATCAGAGAGTTGTAAGCTTGCCAAGTTCTTGAGGCTACTAATACATGAGAAAAATAGCCCTAACTCCCAGGAAAATTGTGAGATTCCTAAGGTTGTCAAGTTCTTAAGGCTACTAATCCACAAGAAAAATGGCCTTTAACTCCCCTGAAAATTGTGCAAAAGAGAGATGCAAGTTTTGCAAACAGTTGGGCTTGTTGAACAATAAATCTGTATGCTCCACAAAAATTGACCTACCATCAAAACCTAGCTCCCTCAGAGACTGGATGTTGCTAAATGGGCTCATCGAGAAATTAGTAGACCGTAGATTCAAAGTCTCGAGAGAAGACCCATTTGCAAATTCTGTTAAATGTCCCGAGAGTTGACTGTTGCTTGACACATCAAGCACTCTTATGTTCTTGAGTTGAAAGATTCTCCCCGGAAACCAACCACTGAAGCTGTTAGAGCTAAGTCGAAGAACATTTAAGTCGAGAAAGTCCGCAAAGAATTCAGGAACCACTCCAGAAATATAATTACTGTTGAGGTTGATCGTTGTAAGGGATCGGAGACTAGACAGGGAGCAGTCAATTGTACCTCGGAGCTGGCAATATGGCATGCTAAGAACCTTGAGATGGGGGACAGCTTTGCCTAGACCACAACACCACTCTTCTCCGCTTCCAGATATATCCACCCCGTCAAGATAGAGTTCCCTTAGATTGGTAAGGTTTGCTAATAATGCCTCAAAGCTGGGGTCTCTTAGCCCCAGATTGTAATTGGACGACAGATCCAATGATATGAGGCTCGTGAGCTTGCCGATGGCGATCGGAATCTGGCCATAGAAGCCTGAGTTACAAAGGTTGAGGTGAGTGAGCTTGGATAGCTTCTCAAAGCCAGCTGCCGGAATGCGAGATCCAGCAAAGTCGTTCTTGCTGAGATTGAGGTAGCGTAGGGAGGTGAGGTTGAAGAGCGCTGCATGGCAGCCGTAGCTGTAGAGACCACGACCACCGAGGTCAAGTACAGTGACATGACCATCATCACAGCCGACACCCTCCCAGTGGCAGCAGTCAGTACCATGTTGCCACGAAAGATAGTGTGGTGGTGGAGTAGTCGAAGATGAAGGATTGCTTTAGCTGGAGAAGTGCTGCAGCCTGATCCGGATGACAGTAAGAAGCAGCTGATGGGTTGCCATGGCCATGGGAAGTAAACGTGGCTAGTGAGTAGAGTTGTATCAGTATGACACTACTAGGGAAAACTTTATACACAGAATCTACTGCTAATTAGCAGTAGCAAGATTCAGTAAAGAGCGCTAATAATATCTAAGTAGCAGTAGCGCTCTAGGTGAAATGAGCGCTACTACTATAACTGCCACGGTGTTGCCTCCAGGCTAGATATAGTAGTAGCGCCCTTCCAAGGGACGCGCTACTGCTAAAGTACTTAGTAGCAGCGTTTTTCATCAAAACTCGCTACTTGTAAGTATCACCACAACTAATTAAGTTTAGTCTCATACTGCTAAGCGAACAAGGTGTTTACCACCTTAAATATGTTACTTCTCAACCTATCTCGAGCACTTGGTCTTCATTGAACTATATGTCTATGATTTGTGGCTGCATATTGAATCCTCGCCTATACCTATACAGGTATAGTGAGGATTCATGTTGACTATTTAGATTCTACACAAAAAGATCAATGATGACCAATGTATATTTTTGATGTTTTTACATTGCTTAGACTTAGAGCGTATTTTCAGGACAAAGCATTACTGATATTGGGATAAACAAAAGAAATAACTGCTTTCACTAGCAGTAGCGTTTTTCACCAAAACGCGCTATAGATAAGTTAGCTATATCGCGTTTTCCTTATGAGCGCTACTGCTAGTTCGA